>NC_058131.1:319384969-319425555 GCF_016433145.1 Gracilinanus agilis
GCTCCCTGAAGGGAAACACCCTCCCTCTCCCCGCCCTCCCCCTCCCCCACCCCGCCCCGCTACAGGCGCGCCCCCACCCCCTACCCTCACCCTCCAAGCTCTGGGTGTGTGCATAAACTGAGATTCTTCTTCCGAATTCAGTTGGATATCTTTCTCCTCAACAGTTTATTCAAGAAGAATTTTCAGGGACTGAAGTCCTCCTGAGAGGCTCCCCGTGCTCTTCTAGGTATGCCAATGGAGACCAAACCCCGACTGGGACCGCTAAGCTGGAAAAGCGTCAAAGCTGATGCTGAACTAACTGCATGGCTGCCGCGGAAAGGCCAGTGCGGAATGACCAGCTGGTCCCAGAAGGTTGCCGGCCAGGAGAAGAAGTGTTTAGCCAATGCAGCTTATTGAGACAGTCTACTTAGACTTGGAGAGTACGAGTAGCGCTCCCCCTCCACTCCCAACGAAATTGGGATCTTTGAAGTCCAGAAAGTGGAGAGGGAGGTACCCCAACGCTTGTGGCTTAAGCTGGGGAAGGGGGACAGAAATGAACAGCATGAATGGACTTACACTTTAGGATAGGGAAAAGTTCTCCAAATTTCTAACCTAAAGACCTGGGTTCGAGCTCTGACTCTACCAACCAAAATGTTATGTGCCTTTAGGCAAACCGCTCGCTCTCGGCAGCCTCAGTTTCCTCATCTGTAAAATAAAGAAAAAAAATTTTGCACCACTTCCTCCATAGGCTGGTTGTGAGGAAAACCATCAAAGCGCTGTAAAAAAGTGAGTTACTATTAATAACATTAACATTATCTTTTAAAACAAGCCTGTTTCCCCATCCGTAAAATGAATATAATCATAACTACACTACCACACAAGGTTGTAGAGAGGAAATCTCTACACAAAACATAAAGCGCTCTAGAAAGGTGTTATTATTAGAGAAATTTGAGCCTCAGTTTCTTCTCTTGTAACGTGGAACTAATAATCCTGGCCCTGTGTAGCCATTAAAATGCTCTAGAAATGAGAGTTGACATGATTATAGCCCTCCTGGGAGAGGTGAGACCGGAGGGAGCGGGCGAGGTTGAGTCGATTCTCCTCTCTCCTTTCCCTAAGGGTTACGAATCTCGAACTCTTACCCCAGGGGACAAGTAGGACAAGGGCAGTTGTTCACCCGGCAAGAAGATTGATTGACAAATCCCTACAATCCGTTACCATGTCCAGGGTCTGCAGCTGTTAGCAGACAGAGTGTTTCCGCGCACTCCAATGTTCTTCCTGCGCCTGGTTAGGCGGGCAGCTCCAGAATGAAGGGATGTGAGAGGTTAGAGGGGTGGAAAGGTAACCAGACTCCGTTCCAGCTGTTTCCTCTCTGAGTACATCTGGTCCAGGGAAGGCTAGCCCTCCCAACCTCAGTCACTGTCCTCAATCTTCCAAATTTTTGCGCTCTAGAATTCACAAAGCAATGGACTGAAAGCCTTTCTTTTTCTCCTCTTTGGTATGTAGCTGAGGTAGAGGGCTGGGGAGGGTCACTGATGCCCACTTGAACAGGAGCCAGGAATTCCTTCTGAGAGTTAGTTACACCTGCCTGCACAGCTAGGATTCTTTAACCAGATATAGGGATTTCGAGCATTTTTTTGTTTTTAAAGGACAGAGCTCCCTCCAACCATAGTCTTCATAGGCTTTCGAGTTGGACGGAAATTTTAAAATCATCCGATGCAATCGTTTCATTTTACAAATTAGGAAATCGAGGCTTCCAAAAGGACTCACGAGTAACAAATAGCAGAGCTCTGAATCAAATGCTTAAGACATATTTTGAAAGGAAGAAGGAAAAAAGAACACTAATTATCTAATAATAACATCGATGATCCACTTATATAGTACCTAAGTGCTTTCGCCTACAATGTCTCCTTTACCCTAAAGAGTATAGCCAAAGGAATGCACTTATTAAGCACCTAAAAGGTATTGGGGTGCATTGATCCAAAGAAGACTAGGGTTCAAATCCAGCCTCTGACATCAATTACCTGTATGACCATGGGTAAGTCATTTAAACTCTTTGAGCCTCGGGCATTCCTCTTAGGATTCTAACTTGGAGAAAGGGTTTCCACCTGCCTGAAGGGGTATGGAAGAAACGATTCCCACAAGACCAAAATCACAGGTCCTTGATATATTGGAGTGTCCTATTATGCATAGTAAGTGCTTAATAATAAATGTTTGTTGAATCCCCAGGGCTATATTGTAATTCATAGTAGCAAGAGCAGCTGACTGATGCCTCCGAAGGAAAGAGACCAAAACCTGAAGTTAAGAAAGGCAGAGATTTGGATCCTGACTTCGGCACTTAGTAGTTGTGTGACCCCCGCCACCGTCACTTTTATTTTCTGAATCTCAATTTCCTCGTCGGTAAATGGAGGATAATCCGCACCACCAACCTTAGGAGACTGTGAGCTCTGGACACTTTAAAGCATTCTACAGAGACTGGACCTGTGATTCGCTAGCATAGAGAACTCCTTAGGGAAGACACTCCCTCTATCCGTGACTGGTGGAACCTTCTCCGTAATTTCGTTTTAGTTGCCTAGTCACAAGGAACTTTAGTGACTTGCCCATTGTCACAAACAATGAGTATGGGTCAGAGATGGGTCTTGTGCCCAGGTCTTCCTGGCTTTATGGTGAACTACCTAACCACTAGGCAAAACAGCCTCACTATGGTGCTATAGAAATGTGAATCATTATCACAGGGTTTTCTGTCAGCCTGATATTTTCCACCCTACTAAATTTGACTCTGCCCATCTCTTACTTCTCCCAGCCAAGCTGGTCCCTTATCTACTTCTCGCTTTTTTTTCAAGAAAGTGGCTAGGTTGCATTATTTCCTACAGGACTGGATATTTCTCTTTCTTCTCCTGCCACAACTTCCTCCCCCTGCCCCACCCATCTAAAATTACCTGGAGCTCCCAATGACTACATTTTTCCGCTTCGGTTGAATGTTCAGCAGACACTTCCCTTCCTTGAAAATTCTGAACCCAAAACACTTTAAAAGAGTCATAGAATGTTGTTAAAACAGGAAGGGACCTTAGAATGTAAACTGTTAGAAGAGAAAATGTAAGTGCTGAAATGATCTTAAGAACATGGATTATTAGAAACAGAATGTTAGAACTAAGAGGGAGTTTACACAGAATGTTAGAGTTAACAAAGAGACCTGAGGACACCGAAGTTCAAAACATCGAAATTAAAGCTGTAAAGGACCTTGGAAATTATGTACTCGACCCTTTTATTTTGCAGAGAAAGGAAGTTAACTTCCCAAAGGTCCCTAAGTCTGTTAGTAGCAGAGTGGAGGAATTAGAAGTCAGGTGTCTTTCCCCTTTCTACTTCGCATTTCCTCTCTGGACGTTTTCATTCTGAGGCAGTGAAAATACCTTGTCCCCTTTCAAATAGGCTTTCCAGCAGGCAGAGAAATATTTCTATCTCTACATGTATTCCAGACATCCTAGGAGGGAGGGAGGGAAGACTGGGAAATACAACCCCAAGAGCCCCTAGAGGGAATGGCTGCAGGCCATCTGTCTGACTTTCCAGTTTAGCTGGAGGTATTAGTCCCAAGAAATCTTTGCTAGACTGAACTGCAGCCAGTTACCCAGTAGTTTCGATAAGTGGTTTTATTACTGGTTAGATTTTACAAATTCTGATATTCGAACAGACGTCCACCTTAAAATTCTAAAACAACAACAGAACCAATGAAGGGGTGTCTTTGTGTGTTTGTGTGTGTGTGTGCATGTGTCTGTGTTTTTTGTTTTTTTGTTTGCTTGTTTGCTTGTAGAACTATTCAAAGTAACAAACTTTTTTTTAAACATTTTTGCTCTGGTCATAAATATACAGAGAGAAAAGGAGGCAAGAGAGAAAATGGACATGGGAAATCCAGTATGTAGATAAAACAGTATATAAGGCACGTGGCAGTCTTTGAAATACAAGAAGCTCTAGCCAACTTAAATTAATTCTTGTTTTCCTTGCTCAGTCAGTCCACAAAACTGTACAGTTACACAAATGTTGTGTTGCGGATAGATCTTCCAAGTTAATTTTCAGTCCACACTCTGTAGTTACCAGAACACTCATTTTTCCCCCTCTGTTTCCAGGCGAGATCCTAAAATGTGGTTAGTTAGTTGCTCAAAGCCTCTATTTAAAATACACTTGGAATTCAACTAAAGGATAATTTCTTTTTTAAAGAAATTATTGGGAAAGCGTCATCAGAAAAGGTTTGTAAGAGTTGTCTGTGTGGGACTCCTGGACTCATGGCCCTCCAGGCTCCCAGGCACGGAAGTTAAGACAGACGTCACAGTTGGCATTGTGGGATTAGTCAAGTCCGTGAGGGTGGTAGGGGTGCTGGAGGGGCTCATGGATGCGTTGGAAATCTCTGAGGCTGGGCCCGATGGGGTCCCCGTCTGTAGTGTGGAGTCTGAGGTCTTGTCCACCCCTGTGTTCTCTTGGCGTAGAAGGTTCCGCCTGAATTTAGCTCTGGCATTCTGAAACCAGACCTGAAACAATTAGACAGAACAGCCAGTGTTTACAAGCCTGCAATGAAGGAAGGAAGGAAGGAAGGAAGGAAGGAAGGAAGGAAGGAAGGAAGGAAGGAAGGAAGGAAGGNTGTGTGCACTATAATGAATCTACTTAAAACAAGCTTAATTCAGGGAGAAAATAATGACCTTTTGCAAAAGGAAGTATGCATGGTGTAAGTGTCTTTTAAATAGGAAATGTGACATTTGTTCATGAGATATAATAGAGAGGTACTCATTTTTTTGTAGGGAAGTTTAAAAAATCTATCATCTCCAACTATTTTTGACAGACTCATAAAGGTGTTACCATCATTTTTTCTACTTTAATAGGTTAATATCATATTTAAAACTACATTTCATGTCCTCAAATTAGCTTTACATTCTGAGATCATTCCATCCTTTCACCTCTTATAATTATGGCTCTTTAGGCTCTTAAGTATACACTATTTTGTGGAGTAGAATCTAAGAAAGATATAGGGGTGATAGAAGAAGGAAGGAAGGAAGGAAGGAAGGAAGGAAGGAAGGAAGGAAGGAAGGAAAGAAGGAAAGAAGGAAGGAAAAAAGGAAGAATGGAAGAAAGGGAGGGAGGAAAGAAGGAAGGAAGAGAGGAAAAGTAAAAAAGAAATAAGGAACATAAAAGATAATACAAGAGAGAAGAAAGAAGAAATGATAAAGAAAAACAAGAGAAAAAGAGAAAGAAACCCAATCGACCAGCTTCCCATGGGATCATATTTTAAAGCTTCTGTCAGCTGCATTGAATAAGAACAACTCTCTGGCTTGTACCCAATTCTGCCCAGCTGATTTTGGCCCAGGGCTGCTCTTCAGGCCCACCTGTGTAGATTCGGCCCAAATATCCAAGGGAAGGGGAGAGTTGAGGTAATTATCTAGCTAATTCAGGCCCAAGAAATCTTGCAAATGGAAGAACAGAATCGTGAGGAACTGAATAAAACAATACATTGTGCACAAATTTTAGCAGAACAAGGGCCCTGGATCTAATGGCCCACCATGTCCCTCCAGTTATCTTTGGGCATGGGCATATCATGGTCAAAACACCCTGAAAAAGAACTGCTTGAATTTACCTTTTTTATATGTGTATATACCTAAACACACATAGAGACACATTGCCACACAAATAACATGCACTGCATAGACATCTATATGCATATATACATATACATTCATATTTATCTACCTACACATGTACAAGACATTTGTATATGCATACATGTATGTCCATATATAGCCATATATTTGTATACAAACATATATACAAACCCAAGGGCATCTCTACACATACACCCAGGCATACGTATAGTGAATACACATGCATGCAAATTGTACATGTATTGCATGAGGATGCATATTAATAGTACCTTTATCTGTACTTATGTAGATAGTCCACGTGTATCTGAATATATGCACATATATGTACATCATACATACACACAGGCCTGGAGTCTTAAGAACTTGGGTTCAAATCTGACCTCTGATACTTCCTAGCTGTGTGATCCCAGACAAGTAAATTAATCCCAATTGTCTAGCCTTTACCATTCTTCATTCTTGGAACTAATACTTGTATTGATTCCAAGACAGGACATAAGGGTTAAAAGAAAAGAAAAGAAAAGAAAAGAAAAGAAAAGAAAAGAAAAGAAAAGAAAAGAAAAGAAAAGAAATGATGTCGAAATGTTCAAGCTCCAGAAAGGTCAGAGATGGCATGATCTTGTTAAGTTCCAGTTGTCTTTGGGGTACTTCTGCCATTATCACTGTACTACCTCCCCACCCTACATCCCCAAAGAAAGAAAAAGCAAGGACTTTCAGAAAGGATGCAGTGTCTGTTTTCCTGTTTCCATCCATTCTGTGACTATTGTTACCTCTCTGCTAAGGATACAAAAAATTCAATGTTACTCCTGTCTCTTCTTCCCAACCCATTGTGAATCTGTGCTCTTAGAACCTCTATTGCTCCCCAAGACTTCAATGTTAAGGTTGCCTTTCCCAAAGAAACCAGTTAGTAAGTGATATTCGATTGTGCCTTAATTTTAATCCAGTTTTAAAATCTTATCTGATTACATCTTGGGGCAGTAAAAAGAGGGACTTGAAAGAATCTCTTAAAGCTTTCTCTCTTTCCTTCTATCTTCCCATGAATAAATGTCCAAGGGCTCAATCAAGGCATGAATGATGATGATGGTACTAATGGTGATCATATGATGATACTAAAGTTGATGATATCATAGCAACAACGAAGACATACATTTCTAGAGAGTTTTAAGATTTACCAAGCATTCTCCTCACAGCAGTCTTATGAGGTAAGAAGAGAAAGTATAAGTATTCCTATTTTACAGATGAAGAAACTGAAGAGCAGAAAGGTTGTGGGACTTTCCTGGGGTCACATTGTTTACTAAGAAAGACAGGCAGGATTGGAGCTCAAGTCTTTTGACCTTGAAGCTATGCTTTTCTTTTATAGAAGGAGCCAGCATTCCCAACTGGACCTCAGTTCCACTCAGAGATTTCCTTTGTTTTCAATCTTATGATGATCCTAGACCCCAACACTGCTTATGACTCCTTATGTCTCTGTGGCACTTCTTGGATAGACCTCCACCCCTAACTTCCTTACTGAAACAAAAAAGGAAACCATTCCTTCCAGGTTGATGATACTCAAAAGATGTTTCTTGGATAATCAAGGGCCTTACAAATAAATATATACAAACATTAACCTGCTTGCCTCAAATGTGGCCACCCTTGACCTTAGAGAAGCTAGCATATCAGTGAAGTGAAGATTTTGGACCCCTCTGGCCTGCAGAAATCATGAAATCAATGACTTTCCATCAGAGTGAGTGCTGAAAAAGAAAGTACTACATGAAAAGTAAGGATACTTGACTTCTAGCCCCTGTTCTGCCATTAAATTATTGAATTACTTGGGGCAAGAATTCTGCCTCTCTAGGTTCGGTTGCCCCACCTGTAAAAAGGGAGAGTTAGAATAGATGATCTCTAAGATCGATTTCCATCACTAATACTTTATGTCCAAGGTTTCTTAGAGTGTTAACATTGTATCTTCTAACATTATTTTTCCTAAGTTTCTCTGGCTTTGAACTCCAGGTTTTCTAACAATTGCCACCTGTTGTCTTCATTAGCTTCATATACTTCTGAACTTCTCACAACCTTCCTCCCCAAACACTGTACTGGCTCAAATATGGGCTATTCATAAATAAAGGCCATTATCCCCCACAATAAGATTTCCTTGAAAGGAAAAACATAAAATGCTTCTTAATTTATCTCATAAATTAAAAAAAATGATGCTAATAGTTGGCCACACTCCAGTTTTAAATAAGCTATATTTGTAAGGGGGGAAATATAATCTATATTTGGACAATTTGGGTTTTAGATTCCAATACAATTATTATTAGCAGTCTATCTAGGCAGGTACAATGTCTGTGAATAATAATCAAGCTTTTCAAGTTAAATCAGCCTAAATGGGATTCTGAGATACAAGCTAATCCTGGGTGATAGTTCCTTCTTATTTTCATGTTTAACTTTGTGATAAATCTAATGTTCTGTATATTGTTTAATCTTAGAGATAATCTAATGCCTCCAAAATGAGGAGAGTAAACTGAGACCCAAAGGGGAGAAGTCACCTGCTCATGGTTAAGTTACTGAACTGGGATAGACCTTGTTTGGGCCTTGAGATTCCCAGTCTACTGTTCTTTCCCCCACGGCAATATTTTAATCGACTCCTCCATAAGATGAGTCCATGGTTCACATCCCTCATTTTGCAGCTGAGGTGTTAGAGTTCTGGAGAGGTAAACCCTGGGGTCACAGAATGGCAAAGGCAAAACTTGAGCCCCAAGAACTGGTCAACAGCTATTTATCTACATTGGGATTATTTGACCTAATCTGAAATGGGAAATGGATTATACCTCCTTTGGAAGAAAGAAGAAAATGCCATTTTATAAAAAATAATAATAGTAATCACCAAGAACTATAAATGAATCTGCCACTATGGATGCTGACTACCTCAGGCTAGAAAATAAAGCAGAATCAGAAGGATTCACTGATTGAGAGCAATAAATGAAAACTCTCCCAGGGATTGAGGTTGTTAAGGCTAACAGAGAGCATGATGGCTTCTTTGGAACTGTCCTGAAAGAGGAGGAAGGAATGCCCATAAGATGTGCCTGTGAACTGGGAAATGGTCTTTCCTTATTTATGCTCCTTATTAGTTCTTTCACCATAAACAATGTGTTTCCTCTCACAAAACCTCAGTTTCCTCATCTATAAAATAGGGATAATAATCCTTAGACTACCTCCCTCTTGAGATTATGAGGAAAGTGATGTGGAAAGTGCTCTAGAAATGGAACTGGTAACATTATTATCATTATTCTTGCTGTTATCATGCAAAACTACTGGAGATTGCTTCTTTCCCAACATTCTTATGGATATATGTCACTCTGGGCTACTGCTTTCTGCAATCAGACCAAGACCTAAGAGCCTAAACCCCACACCTACTGCATTTGAGTTGAGCAAAAGAAGTGTGCTAATGCATAACCACCTAGAAACCATATTAAGCAAATAACAAAGGATAGGAAAGAAATTTATTATTTCATTAGTATAGGACATTCCTAGAAGAGGATATTGTTCCCTTTACCAATATAGGTCAGCACCTTTTAGGCAACTTATTGTATTAAAGAGTTGCCCACAATGCTAAGGGATTAAGTTATTTGCCTACAGTCACACGACCAAGTATATATCCCAGGTTTTTCTGACTCTGAGACCAGTTTTCTCTCTCCTATGCCATGCTGTCTCTGGAGCAAATAAATATGATCCTCAAATTGGAGTTTCTGTCCATGAATTAGAGTGTAATTACCCATCTATCTACTTCCACATTAACATTGCTCTCTACACCCTAGAATCTTTTCTCTGTCCTGTAAAGGGTTAAAAAGAAAGAACTAGAGATCACTTTTGCAGGGGGAAATGACAATCTTGAAAGAAATGCACAAGTCTGGGTATGGATGGAGCTGGTGAACATCATAATGGAAAGGGCACCGGAATATTCAGTCAGGACGCATGAATTTTATCAGGAACTCGCTCTGCCACTAATTCATGATTTACCTTTAGCAGGTAAGTCACCTTTTCATTCCTGGCTTCAGTTTCCTTAAATGTAAAATGAGCAAGTTGAATTAAATAATCTCTTAGGTCCCCTTGGAGCCTTAACATTCCATGTGCTATGCCAGTGTCCTAACAGTCTATATTAATCTCTAAGGTATTTCATGTTCTAAGATCTCTTCCAGCTGTAACATTTCTACAAGCTCTTGACAGGCTATTTCATAAGCTTTCTTTCAGGCTTGTTATAACATTGTGTTCTAACAGCCTATACTATACGGTTCCTTCTTGTTCTAATACTCTAGGATTCTAAGGAAGGACTTCCATAGTCCTTGATCTTTATGAGGAGGGGTAAGCTGAGTCATTGATATAGTGAATTTGGATAGAGGTTTCAAAAGAGAAGTGGAATCTAAAAAGAAGGAGCTCATCCTGTTTGCCCTAGGTAGGGGAGAGCAGCACCTGAAAATTCTGGTGATATATTTGCTCATCTTTGGGGATTTTACCACCCTCAGCCACTACCATCTCTAATAACTCAGGGTTGAATGGAACACTAGCATCTAATTGCCAGATGCTCTGGGATCTTTTCCTGTACTTCTCTGCTCAATGTTACTTCCATCATTGGTCGAGAAGGGTCAGAGAAAAAGAGCTCAAATCTGTACTGTTTTCCCATCTGGGGGAAGCTAGCTAAGGAAGGAGGCAGAATCAAAAGAGAGCTTGGACATCTTGGGATTTCATTGATTCTATTTCTTCATAGCCAAAGATTCTTGAAGCTAACTGTACAGCTGAGCCCTGAGTAGCAGCTCACAGAATCACAAGATCTAGAGTCAGAAGGGGACCTTTAACTAAAGTATGAGTCCCCTATACAATATCACTTGACAAGTGGTTATCCAATATCTGTTTGAACACGACAGAAAACCACTGTTTCACGAGGTAGTCAGATTTAACTTTTAGTTCTTCTTATATTGGGTTGAAATCCACTTCCCTAAAACTTCTGTCTCTTGGTCTTGCTTTTGCTCACTGGCATCAAATAGGATAAGTTCACTCTATTCCCCCCAAAACAACAATGAAAATCCCCATTCTGACCCTTAGGTTTGGGTGAAGCAGAGAATAAATGAACAGATGCCAACTTTCCTGGTCTTTCTTTTAAGACTCAAAGTGGGAGATATCAACTCATAATTAGATTCACAACATACAGATTTTGAACCTACTGATTATAGCAGCTCACTGGTCAGGCTCTGATTGGCAAAGGGATTATGGTTCATAGATGGTTAGAGGAAGAAGGAAGAGATTTTAGCAGAGGGACTATTGGATTTTCAATGTAGGTGTTAATGCAGGAGGGAAAGTGGGAACTTAGAACGTTAGACCTAGAATGGATCTATTTAAAATAGGTCTGTAATTTAGACCACTTAAGCAATGGAATAAAGACTTGTTAAAACTGAAATAAACCTTAGATATCATCTGGTCTATCTTTTTATTTTTCAAATGCAGAAACCAAGATTCAGAGAGAAGTGACTTGCTCAAGAAGGTAAGGGGCAGAGCTTAGACATGACCTCCTTTTCTGATTCTCAGTTTTAAGTCTCTAGGCAGATGCTCAATGAGTCTGAAATCTTCTCATTGAGCTTTTTCACTTCCTTGGGAGACATGAGCTCCTGCTTGTGGTAGTGATCATGAGTGTCCCATGGGCTGTTCCAGGGTGGAGCGTCAGTAAAGCAAATACTTCCCACTTCTCCCAGATTCCCTTCCTTCTCCTACAAACCGGGGTAGGGTCAGAGAAATCGGATACAAGGGCCCATTTTCTAAGCCTGAGAAATAAAAGAACTCGAAGAAAAACTTGAACAAAATCCTAAACAATTCTGTCCCGAGCTGAACTCGGTTGTTCGTGTCTCCTGGGCAACTCCTTCGAACTCCCATCTCTGTTTTCTCTCCCTTTTGTCTTTCCCTTCCCCTTTCTCTCTTGATTTCAGCACTCCTGCTTCCCGGAGCTCATAAGGGAAAGGAGGAAGAGGTAAGTTAAGGACGCAGCCAGAAAACTGATTTTCTTAAATGGGTCTAAGGCCAGTGATCTCGAACCCTGACAAAGGCAGGAGGAAGATGTAGAAACAGGTTCTATGTAGAAGCAAAGAGGCGCATTGGAGCGTGATTGGCTTTTGTGGAGTTTACTCTGCTGATGTCACAACGTCATCTCTGAGGAGGGGAGGGAGGAAGAAGATGACGTCTGTCTTCTCCCCTTAAAAATAGTACTTCGTTCATAGAACTGAAAAACTTCTTTAAAATGTGATTCCATTCTTTAGATCACCAGATTTCATCTCCCCAGTACCCCCAATACTCAGAGAATTAAGACGACCTATTTCAAACCCATTTTACAAATGAGGAAAATGGGGCCCTACACAGTAGGTATTTAATAAATGTTGGATTGCCCAAGGTCCCCTCCCCCTTAAAGGAGTAGAGCGGGGTTTAGAACTTCAAATGGTAGATCCAATTCTTTCTACATCGTGTGAAAGATTAATTGGAAAATTTTCCTAGGGCATCCCTTCCCATCATTTCTAACCCGAGTCTCAAATGGCCTCCAACTCTTCTCTCCTGGGCTCTGAAGCCTCTGAGCTTTCGCCTCCTTCTCCAACCCCTCTCACTCCAACCCCTTTCCCGCAGCTCCCCTAGGAACTGCAGACAAGCCCAGCGCCAGACCAAGAGCCTGGGTCTCGGTGTTGGCTGGAAGGAAGTCTTTGTGCAGACAGCTGTCTTAGGGGCACCCAGAGCTAACCGGCTCCCCAAGAATGTATCCCGGCGATCGCTCCTCGCCCTCAGTTGGAAATTACAAAGCTGCGCATTAGAAATTAATGCATTTTAATCTTTGAAACAGTCATTTATTATTCATTTCCACCATGGAGGCAAATATGTTCTGTCTGCCCCTGATTGACAAAACAAATGAAAGTTTCTATTTCGTTTTTTCGGGTAAATATTCAGAGAAGTCTCTGAACTTCCTTAGTGTCTTAACCCAGCAAGGGAGTCAGTCGGCTCACTTCAACTCACTTTTGCCTTTCGCTGGAGGGCCTACCCACAACCACCGTGGGGTGGAGGACTGAGAGGCGGTGGGGGAAGGGGAAAAGCGAAATTGAATGAATAATTACAGTCGTCAACATTAGAGGAAACTCAGTCCTGAGAGTTACAAGGATAAAAGAGAAAGAGACGGAGAGATATCGAGAAACAGAAAGAGACTCCAAGGTACGACGTAGAGACGCAAACAGAGGGAGGAGTAGAGACAGAGAAAAGGCAGGGGTGTGAGGGGAAGGGAGCCTATGGCAAAGGCAGAAGAGAAATGAAGAGATAAAAGCAGATGGGGGTGGCGGGGGTGGGGTGGGGCAGAAGGCGGATGGGAAGGAGGAAGAGGGGGTGTCACATAGTAGGCACATAAACATGCTTTTCAGTTTGAATTAAAGTGAGAAACAAAGGGGAAGGGTAAATCTTATATTCTACAGAGTTGAGAAAGGAGGTCCAAGTCATGACCTAGAGACAAAGAAACGTTGGAGAAGAGAGTGATAACAGAGGAGTGCAGCATGAGAAGAATTACTCTCTGGACCTCATTTCCCCCATCTATAAAATTCCAGAATTAAACTAGATCGTCTCTAAGGATTCTTCCAATTCTAAAATCCTTTGAGTCTAAGAAGGAGGGGGAAAATAAAGAAAGGGACAAAATGACTCCAATGGTAGAGTCCAAGGCAAGAAGAAACAGAAAGAGAAAGGCAAAGAGAAGGAAGAGGGAGGAAAAAAAAACCAGAAAGATGGAAAGGCTAGGTTCCTAGAGGAAGTGTTTCAAAGGGAGGAGGGCCACTTTTTCTCTGAGTTTTCTTTTCCTTTGTGTTTATCTGGCCTTTAACTATCCTGAATATATTTCTTCCTGGGGTCTCACAAAGCTATTCTTTAACATCAGAGAAAGATTCAACCAATGAGACTTCCGGGAAAACCCCGGAGGCCCACAAGTTTGGGTATATGAGCCCACCCTGTAGGTGTACTGTGTGTTTTGTGCTGGGTGTATGTGTTGGGTGTGACATATCCCTGGCCTTGCTTACTGTGGGTCGACTTTTGTGTAGTATATCGTGTAACTGCGTAATCTGAAGTAGTCACGCTCCTGCCTCCCAGGACTTCCCTTACCCCTTACCTGGAGGACTCTTTTGGTGAGACCCGTCTTCTGTGCGAGCTGTTTCAAGTCCTTGGCGTCTGGGTTATGGTTAATAGCAAAATAGGACTTCATCGTCCTTAGCTGGTGATGTTTAAAGGAGGTCCGCATTCGCTTAGTCTTCTGGCTGCTGGGGTACTGCTGGTCCCTGTCCAGATGGTCCCCGTCATTTTCATTACAGCTCAGTGCTAGAGTGAGAGAAAGGTTCAGAGGTGAAGGGTGGAGTGAGGAGGCTTCTCCTGCCCTCACATTAGGGCAGAGGACATTTCCCCAGAGGAAGACTGCATCCTTGAAGGTCCAGGAAGCCAGACAGTGCCTCCCAGAGGCTCTCTGGGTTTAGTCTGCAGCAGTCCCTGTGCAAGCACGAGTCCAGCAACATCTACTAAGATCCCCTTTCCCCACCCAAATCAAGTGGAGTCTGGGTCCTAAGATGCCAGGTTATTGTCAATCAGCTTCAGTTTGACACTGCACCTTCCTGCCCTTAAAAAAATTCCCAGGAAGTTTATAGTAGTCTCTTTGGGGCTCACTGACATCACTCCTAGGATCAAAGGATTTAGAGCTGATTCAAAAGGCATAGAGTCCAACCTCTTCCCTTTTCAGATAGGAAATGGAGGCCCAGAAAGAGGAGGTGATGGCCTAAATCACGCAACTAGACAACATCAAAGCAGGGATTTGAACACAAGCCCTTAGATTCTGAATTATGTTCTCTTGTCACTACATCAGCATTTGGGAATTCCAGGTGGGTTTTTTTTTTTTAACCCTTATCTTCTGTCTTAGAATCAATACTGTGTATTGGCTCCAAGGCAGAAGAGTGGTAAGGGCTAGGCAATGGGGGTTAAGTGACTTGCCCAAGGTCACACAGCTAGGAAGTTCCTGAGGCCAGATTTGAATTCCAGACTTCCCACCTCCAGGCCTGGCTGTCATTCTGCTGAACCACCTAGAAGCCTGGTCCTGGTAGAGTTTAAAACTCGTTTTCTTATGTTTATGGTCTATCTGAGGATTTGAGATAATCTTACTGGTCACAAAAACTAATTCCTATGAGTCAGAGACTGAATTCCTCTGGTATTTAAAACATGTGCATCACAAAGAATGTAGAATCAGAAATATATATAAATATATATACATGTAAAAATATGTAAAATAACAGTAATAACAAAAATATAATAGGGACAACAAAAATAAAAAGGGAATGGGAAAGGGACATGGAAGCAAAAAAGTGTTTCAATTATTTTGTCAAGGTTAATATACATTTTAAAAAGTCATTCATAAATGATTTCAGGGTTTATGGTCTTACTAAACTCATTTTTACTTTTTGTTTAATTGATTATTAATACACTCAGAATAACTATTTATATAAATACGTGAATTTATTTTTTAAATTATCTACATTATGAAGTTTCCTTCCATGTTCCAGGTGCAGCCTAGGCAAAGCTGTTTCAAATACAACTCCTTTTTAAAATTCAGAACTGTAAGCAACCTTGTCAATCATCTAATCCAATATTCTTGCCTCATGAGTGAAGAAACTGAGGACACAAGAGAAGAAATTATTAGCCCAAGATCATGCAACTAGGACTTATCAGAGCCAAGACTTGAACCCCAATCTTCTGTCTCCAGATCCAAGATACTTTCCACACCATGCTATTATCACATCTGTCATGAGCTGACCTCAGCCCCTTTCAAAGAAATCAGCCACTACAGAAAAGGATAAACTTCCCCAGCCTCAAGTGAACCAACTTCTCTATAGCTAATAGATCTCATTTCCTTCACTGTTCCCATGGTGTCCAGACACTGACCTGGGCTCACAGTCATTCCTCAGGCAGGAGGGGAGAGAGGAGCCTTACTCCCCAGACACTTTCCAAGTAGAAATTGAATTCAGTGGTTTCAACAAAGCTTAGCTATTACCACCACATTCTTAGCCTAAATGGGGTAGGGAGTAATCCCTTCACAGTGAGAAGTTCCTTCCATGGGATGCCAGGTCACAGCTTGGCAGGGGGCTTGGGTCACAGCTGCCACATACTATGAACCTACAAAGCAGGATGTCTTTTGCACCCCCTCCCCCAAGAACCCATAGAACGGGATCTTTCCCTTCACCAATGGTCCTTGGAGAAGGGTCCCTTCCCATCCCCAAGAACCCAGAGAACAGGCTCTCTGCCCCCTCCAAGGACCCATGGAGCAGGGTCTCCCTCTTCCAAGATTCCTGGGGGCATAGACCACCTGGGAGAACCCTTGGGACCAGGCCTGGGACTAGAGCCAAAGAAGGGAGGAAAACACAGGGGTGCAATTTGGGGGATGGAAGGGGAGGCGGAGCTTAGTCCTTTAAAACAAGTTCCTGCCATTTAACAAGGAGTCAAAGGATTGTCCTTAAATGTGGTTTCAGAGAAATAATAGTTCCCATTCCTATAGTGTTTTAAGGCTTACAAAGCTTGAGCCCTTTCTTCACAATGGTCTTATGAGGTAGGGAGTACAAGCGTTATTATTCCCATCTTACTGATGAGGAAACTGAAGCTCAGAACAGAAAGCAAATTGCTAAGTTAGTAAGTGTCAGAGCTGGGACTCTGGCCCAGCTCCTCTAACTCCAAGTATCCTAAGTAAATCTGCCAGTTACCCCCAAGGTGCCTGAGAAAAGGGGGTGAGCATAAGAACAGAGAATTCCTTTTATTCCTTCTGATCTCATTGCCTGTCCCAGGTGATAGAGAAGGGGAAGAATCAGGGAGAAGGGCAAGAAGATAAGGATAATGGCAAGTTTGTAAAGTGGTTTCATACACATTCTCTCATTTGATCCTCATGACAGCCCCGTGCAGTACCCCCCATTTTATAGATGATGACATTGAAGCTCAAGAAGGCTAAATAACTTGCCCAGAATTACATGACCAGGAAATGTGTTTTAGAGTTTGAGCTGAAGTCTTACTCCCAGATAAATAAGCCTCCTCAGAGAAGGGGTAGGCTGGGGGCAGGGTTGAAGGCTGACTCTTGGGAAAAGAACTGGAACAAAGCATTTGTAACCTCGGACAAAAAGTTGAAAACGCCATCAACCTGATGCTTGAAAAGTATGTTCCCATATGTTTCTGACCAGGAGCCTTCTCGCCAGCCATTCTTATTCTGACAGTATTCCAAGGTTTACAAAATGCTTCTCTCCTGTGAAGCAGTCAGTTGGCTAGATTGATCAAAAAGAGACCCCAGATTTTGTTGATGCAAGAGTTCCCTCTATCAACTCCAGATCCCAACCAATCTACAACTCAGAACCTTAAAGAGTGGCCTGAGGTTTAAAGAGGTTGAAGGACTTCTCTTAATTCTAACTACTAGTGAGTATCTGGATTGAGATTTCAACTGGGATCTTCTTGACTCCAAATCCAACATTCTATTCACCATCTCTTCCTGCCTCTGTTCAGGAGGGTATACAGCATTTGTCATTTTCATTTTTCAAATGAAGACTTTAAGGTTTAAGGAGCTGAAGGGAGTTGCTCATGGCCACACAACTAACATATATTATATCTGATATTCTAACCCAAGACTCAATGCCTTGGGCATTTTATGGCCATTGATCTTGAACTCATAGGGACTTTAAAAAGTAACCAGTCTAACTGAAGTTCTCATTCCAGATGAAGAAATTGAAGTCCAGCGATATGAAATAAATTACTTTAGGACACAGCAAGAGGTAGGATTTGAATCCAGGTTCAAAGTACAGTGGTATATTTCTCAATATATGGCTCTGTCTCTCATAACATATGCTATTTTATTTGTCACCAAATAAGTATGCAGGGGCCTTAAAAGGAAGTATTTTCTGGCATAAAAAGGACACACAATTTGAAAAACCATATTTAAAGAGTGCTATGTCTTTGCCCATCCTTAGTCCCAGGTTGACTTAAAGGGAGGGAATGAGGAGGAGGGAAAACCCTGAAACATCCACAGCTGCTCCATCAGGCATGTTCTCAAGGGGTTTCTCTCAGTCCTTCCCAGGACAGTGCCCCTTCTTTTCCTCCTTCTCCCCCTCCCTCCCTCCCGGACTTCTGTTAATGAGCTCTGCTGGGGGCCTTTGCTGGCCCAGTGTGCCCTTGGGGAATCCTTCCTGAGATAGGCCTGGTGGGGGAGGTGATGGGGGGGTAGCCCAAAGGGAAAGAAACTCCTTTGAGGAAGGGAAGCGATGTGGGAGGGGTCTGAAGAGCAAGGAACCCTCAGAGTTGGAATTGGAGAATGGACAAAACAGAAAGAAATAGGGACGAGATACTAAGAAAGGATAAGAAGGTGAGCAAGGAATGAACTGTTGCCTTGGTTGCTACAGACAGGAAAATCAGAAACAGGGAAGGAGGCAGTGTCACCTAACAGAAAAGATCTGGCTCTGATATGTGACTGTTAGCAAATCATTTAACCACCTGGAGCTTGGCTTTCTTATCTGCAAAATGGGCATAATACTATTTTACACTCTCTACCTAACTTTTAAAGTGGGGCAGAAATAATAGCTCACTGGGCACAAGAAAAGCTGCTCTGAATAGTCTGGTTGAGGTCTGGCCCAAATTGAGGGAGAAGCCAGAGGGAAATAAAATGGGAGGGGATGAGGAAAGGGTAGAAAAATCAGGATGAGGGAGACGAATCTGGGATTAAAAGGGTAAGATGAAGGAAGTGGGAGGAAGGGTAAAAGGAAAACATGTAGAGGCTGAATTTGGAAGAGGGGAGTGAAGGCCCAGGAAGGAGAGAGTAAAGGAGGGAGGGGGTTAAGGGGAAGTAGAATGAGAGGAGGTCAAGATAAAGAGAGAATGGGGCAGGGAGGGAAGCCGGGAGATGGGAGGAGGGATGGAATGAGGAGTGGAAAGGGGAGTTAGGGGATTAGTTTAGGAAAGGGGAGATTGGGCTGAGAGGGAGGTCGGGGAAGGGGGAGATAGGGTGGGGGAAGCGTGGGGAAAGGGGAGAGGGTGGGGAGGGCTTTGGCTTTCTTTTTCCCTCTCAATTAGGCCAATTCAATAGAGCTAAAGAGCTCGTAAAATCATGAATAATTTACTCGTGATCTGTTATTAACCCATCGGGTTTCCAGCTCTTGTCGCAGGGACTGAACCTGTAATCAAATGTGACTTCGCCTCATTTTACTAAAGACGAGATTGTAGGTTCAATTGTCTAAATAATGGATAGGAATCAAATCAGTAATTACGCCGCCAGGCAAAAAAAAAAAGGGGGGGGGCGAGAATAAGTCACCGCCTTCCGGCCAGAGCTGCTTGCCCGGCCCCAGAGTCTGCCCGCCAAGCTACTCCCGAGCTGCTTTGGAGCGCCCGGCTTGGCCAGGCCAGCCCCATGCTGTGCTGGGCTCAGAGCTCCCCATGGGACCAGGCGTGGCTCTCCTTCTGGTTACCAGCAGCACCAACCCCCCCCCCTGGCCTCCCCCGGGGGCTGGCCAAAAGCGCCCAGCCCCTAACCCTCCCCTCAACCCTCACCACCACCTCCCAGAGCGAAGGCAGGCGCCCTCCCCCCCTGCCCGCTTTGGGGCCCAGAAAAAGGGAGGGAGAATTGGAGAGATTTCTGAGGAGCTGGGCCACAAGGGTCCTGCCCTTTTTCATGCTTCACCCGAACTATTGGGGAGGAGGGGGAGGAAGAAAAGAAGATTTCTGATGGATATCTGTGCAAACTCAGAGCACCCTTGATAAACTTGGCCCAGCTCTCAATAGATCCTCTAGGATAATAAAATTTCAAGTTGAAAAGGAACTGCAGAGATCATCTACTTCAACCTCATTTTACAGAGGGGGAAACTGAGACCCAGAGAGAGGAAGTGATTTGCTCAAGGTTACACAGGTAGCAGAAAACAGATTTAAACTTAATAATTAGACTTGATTTGGATCATCCAGCCTGATTTTCCAACGTTAGCTTCAAGCACCTGAGGACACCTCAAGATGTGAGGAGTGAACATTACCTAGAGACCACAAGGACCTCCATATTATCTAAATATACATATATATGTACATAAATATACATTTATCTCTATAGCTTCAGATCAATCACAACTCAACTTAGATTTGCTCTTGTAGGGATAAAGGATTTCTGTTTTCTATAAAGTTCACAAAACACTTCCCTCAAATAGGTAGAGTCTACCTTCCCATTTCACAAATGAGGAAACTGAGGCTCAGAAAGAAGTGACCAGCCACAAATCATACAGCCAGTAAGTGTTTACTTTGAGATTTTAACTCATCCTCATGTTCTAAATTCAGCTTTTCCCACTACCCCGAGACACCCTCCTGGGCTGAGTGGCTTTGTGTCATCATCCAGGCAAACCGTATATTTGGTCTTCTCCCAATGCCTTCCTTCCCTGGCTAGGGCCCCCTGCCCCAGACCAGGCTCCCAGCATCACTTGCCCGTCTAAAGTATCTTCACTCCATGAATGAGTTTTTGGCTGGGGCTAGGAATGAAGGAGGCATTGACATTTGGAGCCCTTGCTAATCGGATGGTCACATCCCTCTCCGTTCCTTTTTCCAGTATATTTTAGCTTCTTTCATACCAATAGGAATAAACATAATACTAACACAGCTTACATTTCTACCACATTGTAAGATACAAAGTACTTTCCTCAGAACATTCCCTGTGAGGCAAGGAAGTAGTATCCCATTTTTTTATAGGCAAGAAAACTGAGGTTTTCTTGGCCAAGGTCACACAAAAAGGAAATGTCAGAGCCCCAGTTCCAACCCCAAACTCCTGACTCCAAGTCCTGGAGTCTTTCCGCTATACCGTGGCCTCTAAAAAGGGGCAGAAACTGAAACGAAAAAAAGAAAAATCTTCTGAACCGAGGGAGGCTAGGGCCGACCTGCAGAGATGCCGCTTTCCTGGGAAACCCTGAAAAGTGGCCCCATGTTCAGACATCAATTCAGCAGTCCCTCTCCTACCTCTCCCACCCCCCTCCCAAATAACAAAACAAAATTTCAAAACTATCCTCCAGCATCTCACTCCTTTTCAACAAGTGAAGGAGGATGAACGACAACAGGGGCAGCAAACTCTTTAAGGGGGAAAAAAAGAGACGAGAAAGGAGGGAAGGGGAGGGGGGGGGGGAGAATGGATCTTTTTGAAGTCTTGGCTTCCTTCTAAGCTATTCTCCACTTGTCAGCCTTCATCCACATCTCAAACCCGCCAGCCAGTCTTCTACCTCACAGAGATACCAGCCCTGTGGGGGGGGGGGGAGGTCTTGGCGGGGAGATGGGAGGAAGAAGCGAAAAATCTCTCATTTACTTTACAATTTAATTCTCAACGCGGCTCCAATTGCTCCTCCCCCCCCCCCCCACCCCCACCCCCACCTTAAGGGGGGGAAAAATCCCACCACCACACACACCCGCTCCCCGTAGGGAATAGAGATCTCAGGAACCAGCCTAACTTCCACCTCAACCTGTCCCTCCTTAGAACTGTTTATAAATATATACAGATTTCAGTTTTATCTGAGAAAGTCGGGACGCAGCTTCAGTTTCATCCTCGTAGGGAAGGGAAAAACACCAGGCTCAGAGGGAGAAAGAAGCCAAATCAGAACCATCACACTCAAACGAAAAAAGCAACCACTCCCCCTTCCAATTTTCCAAATCCATGTTCTTTGCATTCAAGATTCACAGAATCCGATTCCGGGTTTAATATTTCAAACAGAGGCACAAGCAAATCCCCCCCACACCCCTTAAAAAGAAAAAAAACACAACCCACCAACTCTCCAACCCATTTCTCTAACTGCGGCTTCGATGACGAAAAAAGCTTCAAAATAGCCACTGAACATAGATCATCTATACAGATGTGCTCCATCACATTTTAATCCGAGTAAAACCTCCTTAACTTCACTCTCTCCCCACCCCCACCTCTCGCCTCCCGGAGAGCTGAAAAGATAGGGTTTTTGTTTTTATTCGGGGGTGGGGGGAGGATTTTTTTTTGTTTTGTTTTGGTTTGGGTTTTTTGTTTTTTTTTTTTTTGCAGTTGCACATTAGACTGAGAGGGGGAAGACAAAACCTCCCGGAACCAGTTATCTCGAAAACGAAATAAAAAATAATTGCAAATAAACTCTATCTATTTAGGAAGCCGGGGGGATCGTAAAGCTTTCCGGAGCTGTCCATACCTCAGGCAGATGTCGACGGTTTAATTTACTAGTTCTCAGAACCTCAACATCTGCCTTCTAAAAGAAGGTAGCAGGCGGAGGTGGGAGTGGGGGTGAAGGGATGGGAGCAAAATGAAAGGCCGAGCCTGCAAAAATTAAGGAAGAGAGGAGGAGGAAGAGGTGCCTTCTGAAAGCAGGAAGACTAAACTGAGACCTCTGGGACTCTCAGCGGGGGAGAAGCGGAAAGAGTGGAAAGAATGGTACACCCTGAAAACTTGGGTTAGTCACAGTTTTTGTTAGCTGTGTGACCTTGGGCAAGTCACTTCCATTCTCTGGACCTTTTTTTCTAATGGGAAAAAATGGAGAAAATAAGTCCGTGCATTTCCTATCTCGGCGTGGCGTCGTGAGGGAAGTACTTTTAAAACCTTAGAGGATTGAGAAGTGTTGGTGCTATTGTTGTTATTTAAACTGTTGTGGATCCACCCTTCCCATCTCCAAGACCCTCCCCACCCCAGTCAGTTCTTGGGGCCAGGGGTAGAGAATCAGACCAGTCCCATCTCTTTCCTGGTCACACATTTCGGGGAATGTTAGGCCACTTAGTACCGAGATGTAGCTCAGGGGTTTTCCGAGAAAAGTGTGCAGTGCTCGCAGCACATTGCTTTCTTAGGTCTTGCGGAGAGTGAGCTATGACGGCGGGGGTGGACGCCTCTCTGAAAAAGGAGAGGGAGCAGAAAGACTCTGAACCAGAGCCGAGAGGCACCTGGTAAAATCAACTGAGATTGAGAATGGGGGAAAAGGTTGGTTCCCTTCCCTCACTACTGACTTGGCGCCTTCTGCTCCCCACTATTTCCCAAATTCCGCAAAGTGATCCCTTCCGCCTTCGCCAACTGCAGGACAGCGAGAAGGTCGAATTTCTTATGTTTAAATCCGCCGGCCCCCTTCTCAGCCGCCTCCAGCCTGCGGTCCACTTGGTCCACCCGGTCTCCCGTAGCTTTCCCATAGCCCCACACCCTGGTCTAGCATGGGCCAGGAGCCCCTTCGCAGTCATCTATCTCGTTAGGGCCTCCGCAAGTCCGCTCCCAGTTTTTCTCCACCCTGGCTAGGTCCTGTCCGGCTCTGGCCTTACACTAACCAGGCTTTGCCTCGAGTTCCGCCTGGCTCCAGGGCTGAGTCCCCATCTTGGGCCTCTCCGCCCTCCCCGCTCCGCCCCGGGCACCTGCTCCCGGCTCAGCGCTCAGCTTGCCACTGGTTCCTGCAGCTCCGAAGACGCGCTCCCCTAACCTTGCTAGGGCCTCGGCCGCTCTACCGCTCCTTTCCCCAACCCCAACCCCAACCCCGCAAGATAAGCAAACGAAATCAGTTCTTGGCCCTCGGAAGCTGGAGTTCCACATGTAGTTCGGTCTTCGGGTTTCAACTCCAGCTACATCTCGATCTCTTAACCTCCAGCCAGGACACCTGCTCCCCCGCTCAGCTCCAGGCTCTTAGGACCTTTGCAGCTCCCTTCCCAGGCTGCTCCTACCCAGACTCAGCCACTCGCAGGCAGCCAGCACACTATGCTGTCTTTCGAGATCTCCCAGAGAGAATACCTGGTCCTCAAGAGTGAGGATTTACCATCTCTGGTCTGTGTCTTTCAGCTCTAGCCACATTTTTCAGTTCCCTCCCCTCCAGCTTCCCGCACCTGCTCTCCGAACTTCCCGGGCCTCTGCAGCTCCCAGGCCTGGCTTCCCTCACCAGGGCTGGGCCCTTGCAACCTGGGCTAACCCTCCTCAGCGAGCCACCAAAGGGAATTCACAGCCTGGCCCTCGGAAGTGCTAATTTACAAGCTCTGCCTGCCTTCCAGATTTCAGTTCCAGCTACCCTTCTCTCTCCTACCTGCTAATCATGAATGGTCCCCCCTCCTGTTTTCTCCTTAACCAGATGACCTCCCTTCCAAACTCTCTCCTTTCAGATGATGGGAGTGGAGGAGAGGGGGTGGGGGAAAAGGGACCAAAAGCCAAACAACTTCCAAAGACCAATTCTTTATAAGCTCCCATAGCTTTGAGGTTCTGTGCCCTCCCCAAGTCCCAGAGGACAGAAATGCAAGAGCATCGAAGGTGAGGAGGTCAAGAAATTAATGTGTACCATTTAATCCCAAGAGGTTAAGATACACTCGGGAACATCACTAGGCAAGGTCGAAATAGGTGGCAGAAGTGGACTAAATAACTAAAGTCGGGAATCATCTGGACAGGCTTACCAGCAGACACGGGCCACAGGGCCCTCACCCTCCCAGTTGCAAATGTCCCCCACTAGCCTGTGCTGAGCCTTGCCCGAGGGAGTCAGGCCTCAAAGGGGCTAAAGAGGCTGAGGACGCGATTCTTACCTGCATTGTAGGCAGCCAGGTCCGCCCCAGGCCCTGGGCTCTTCCGTTTCCGTGGCCGCCCCTTCTGCACTGTGCCCACGCCGTTGTAGTAAGGGAGGCCCAAGGTGTTGGCCCCGCCAGTGCCCAAACCCGAGCCCTTGGCGGCAGCTGCTGCTGCCGCTGCTGCCGCTGCCGCCACGTCGGCATGGTTGAAGTGGGCCTGGTAGTCACCCTGCAGCAGCGCTTCGAAGTGCAGCCGGCAGTAGACCAGGCTATCCTTCATTCCAAAGTGATCGCCGGTGGTCAGCATCTTGTTGCACGTGGTGCAGGTGAAGCAGTTGAGATGGTAAACTAGGTCTCGGGCTCGCATCACCATCTCTGATGCTGAGATGCCCAAGTGACAACGGGCACAGCGTTGCACAGAGAACCGCCTGGGATGAAGAGGGAAACAATACTGTTTGGGGAAGGTGGTTCCCTCTACTCCTTATCCCTTGGATCAATCCCGTTGCCCCCTCCACCCTCCACCCTTTTCATCTAACGTCAGATTCTTTACTCTTATTTAGTTGACTAATGGGACTGAGTAGGCCTTGAACTCTACAAAGTACTAGGTTCCAAGCCTCTTCCCCTACCCTGGGTCAGATGACCTAGGTTCCCCAGGCTCTCTTCTTCTGACCCTCAGCTGACACCTCACACCCCCACCTTTACCTGCCTTCACCAAGAAAGCTCCCTGTTTCTCCTAGTGCTTGTCTAAAACCCAAGAGAGCCCCCAGTTAGCTCCCACTCTTGCCCTCCTCAAAGTTGTCAACACCGGGGACCAAGGGACTTGTCACATGCCCTTGCCCTTCCCCCACCTCCCCCAGCACCTCCCAGCCACTGCCAGTGAGCAACACAGACCTCTAAAACAAGAGGGAATTTGAGAAAGCCAAAGAAAGGAGAAAGATTGAAAGAATATAAGAGAAATTAAAGGGGGAAAGATGACTAAAAATTTTTTTAAAAAATGGAAGACCCATAACAGCTAGAGAGACAAGAGAGAAGACGTTTTTTTTTTTTTTTTTTCCCATCAAAATATATTTTCTATCCCATGTACACAGGGCAGCTCCCAATCACTCTATCGATCCAGAAATCTCTGGAAACCTTTTCTCAAAGACCTCCCTTCCCTTCCAACATTGAGTCCAAATATGGCGGGGAGGGGGAGTGGAGGATGCCTATTTCTGAGTCTCCTGAGACTAAAAGCAGAAGCAGATGGAGGCCAAGGGAGACTCTCCCTCTTAGTTGCACTTAAACTTCCAAGGGGGGCAAGGAAGGGAGGGACTCTGCCTTTATCCATCTCTTAAGGAGTCTACTGTCACTCCCCCCCCCCCCTTTTTCGTTCCGGGACAGACACATTCCCACCCTCCCCAATACACACATCCGCTCCCCCAGGGCAACTTAGGCCCGGCGGAGTTCACCGCTCCGGGTATAGGATACCTGCTCCCGTACCTGTAATAATCCTCTTTGCAGTAAATGCTGCCGTCCTTGCTGAAGCAGGTGAGCTCCGACTCCAGATTGAGTTTACACTCGCAGCACTTCAGGCAACGCATGTGCCACTGTTTGTCCACTGCCAGTAGGTAGTAACGATCGGAGATCTTGCCTCCACAGCCCGCGCAGAGCGCGGCCCGGTCACTGCTGATGGACGGCATGGTCTATGGGAGGGAAGAGGGCACAGTTAGCCCAAGCCAGAGACCGTGTCACCTGAAGGCTGCTTACCCTGATCCGCTCTCCCTCCACCACAGTACGGCTCGCCACTACAACCTACCACCGCTCCATTCCCAAACGTTGTCCTCTTCCTCCACTATCTCCCCCAGAGGAGAGAAGGTACCCCTACAATTCAGTAAGGCCCCTGGGCCTAAAGAAAGCGGAACTTTTACTCTGAGGCCGGTGAAACGGACCCCAACCCCCACTTCGTACCCGGCGTGAAACCAGACGCCCCAAAGCGGCGCCTTGCTCGCGACCTCTGCCTCCTCTTCGGCCCTGGTCCCAGTCTCTGGGTCTCTCTCCTCCCCTCTCACTCCAGATCGCTCCCTCCCAATCGCCTTCGCTAGCTCTCGCCCTCTCCTTCCTCCCCCCACCCCCTTTCTCAGAATCGCCCTCTCCCTCCCTTTCTCCTTTCCTCCCTCCCTCCCTCGCCCTCCCCCTCCCTTTCTCCAGGATGGCTTTGAGGCTGGGGTCTTTAACTCGGCCTACGCTGAAGGATGGCTGGGATAAGGGAGGAACTGGTGGAGGGAATGGAGCACCCCACCCCCAAATGTATTTTTCTTGAGTCTCACGAGTGACTTAAAAGGGATATTGAAAGAGTTTCTGTGTTCCCCGAAACCTCATGATCTCCAGACTAATTTCCTTAAACTCTTTTGGGGGTGTTTTTCCCTCCTCTTTCCTTCCCTCTGGATTTTAAATGAGAGAAAAATAAAAGTGAGCCCCATACAGCTCTGGAAGTCCGGGGATAAAGAGGAATCAGGTTAATGTCGCCAATCTGAGTCCAGCGTTTGCATTCCAACTAGGACCTGGAGAAATAGAGCCTTACCCCCTTTCTCCTCCTGCACCCCCAAACCACAAAACCCGAGGCCTTACAGCTGAGACGGCACCTTCTTGGGACCTTTCTTCTCCCACTACACATACACTGCCAGACCAGACCTTTTTCCACCACGAAAAGGTCCGGCTTTCACAGGAAGCCGACCAAGGGGTCTGCCACGCCAACGACAGTGGCTTCATGACCAACAGACAGTCCACTACCCGTAAGTCATTCTGTAGAGCCCTCTCTGGCCAGCACAAGACCCCTTGCTGCCTTCCAGTCCCCAGGGGCATCAAGTTTTGGCGAGGAGGAATAGATAGAGACAGACCTCAAAATGTCCCTCTCCCTCGGCCCACAACTCCAGCCCTACCCCAGGAGTCTTTAATTTATTTTGTCTAATAAGAATGAGGGCAGGGAAAAGAAGGCCGCCTTGCCGGAGATCCAGGCACGGCTCCGCAGAGAAATCTCAAAAGCTGGGCCAGGTTATTTTTCTCTCCCCAAAGGTCACGCCCGAGCTGGGCGCTGGGCCTGGCCTGCTCTGGGGACTGGGAAGGGGCCTGCCGGCCTGTCGGAAATCCTGGGAGTCCTCGGCCTGGGCCAGCCCAGAACCCCAAGCCGCATCTGGGACCCCAAGGAGAGGGACGGGTGCGCTTTACAAACGCTGCCGCCTAACTTTGGGGCTCCCCCCTACAAGGCTGGAGAAAGAAGAAGGGTGGCAACCGCCCGGCGCTTGTCTCCCCCACACACACCCCTGGCAGACACACACCCTCGCAGACCCAGCACCCCCGAGCCTGGGCTAGAAGGCGCCGAAAGACAGACAAGGAAGCCCTCGCTCCCGAGGTAATCAATCCTTTGCGGGAATAGTAAGCCAGGTTTGCCCCTCCGATTCCACGCAGTGGTTAGAGGCTAAAGGGAGCGGGGCTGGAAAAAGGCAAGGAGCCAGGGAAGCTCCTACAGCCCGGAGCCCGGAGCCCGGAGCCCGGAGCCCGGAGCCCGGAGCCCGGAGCCCGGAGCCCGGAGCCGGGAGCCGGGAGCCGGGACCCGAGCGGAGGACACAGACTGACGGCGGATTGTGCCGGCTATTTCTTTCCTCCAAAACCCGGGTCCTGGCTGCCACAGGGACTAAGGCCCCTCGGGCTGCCCCGGGACGAGAACTGAAGGAAGGCTGAGCGCTAGGCACAAACCGAACTCGGGAGACGCCAAGGTGGGAGAGAAGGCGAGTATTCTTGCCTTTTCACCCTGTGCCACCCAAAGGAGGCAAGTAATCTTTGTCCTGGCCCAATTGGGCCCCTGGCTCTCCCACATCGGGAGAAATGCTAAGCGTTTCTCTCTCGCTCGCTCGTCCTTCTTTCCCTTTTCCATCTCTTTCCAAGGGGAGAGCCGCAGCCCAACAGAAAGCCCTTAGCCCTGGGGGTGAGGTAGTGTTGCTGCGGACTCGGTTTCTTGCAGCCCACTAGCCTGGGCTTCTGAACCCCGGGCCCAGCGAAGGGCGCTCCGGAAAGTACACACGGCTCACTTTCCCCAAAACTTCGAAGAGCACCCAGAGGCGGAGGTGTGGGAATCGCCAGCTCCGCGTTTCTCTCCAGACTTGCCCCAACCCTCAGATCATAATTCCCAGTCAAACCCTGCTCCCTCCCTGCGCCATACCCCCCAAGTCCATTCCTCCCGGATCCCTCAAAGCAAACACGGGTATGAAGTGGTTGATCTGCCTTCTCCTGTTGGTAGTCCGTGGCAAAGGGGGTGGGGGTTGCAGGAGAACAGGAACCAGCATTTGGGAGTAATATTGTCTCCCTCCTCTGCCCCGCAGGCTCTCTTCTCCCTGTCCTGTTCTGCCCTCGTTCCCCTCCGCATAGACCCCTTTCCCTCCTTCCCAGCCCGTGCGCCTACCGTCTCCGTCTCGCCCCGGTCTATGGCTGAGCTGATGGCTGGCGCTTCGCTCTTGGCCCTGCGGTCCATTTCGTCGATGACCCCGTGCACTTCGGGACCCGACAAGCTGTGGAAGAGCATCTCGGCGGGGCCGGGCCCCCGGGCCGGAGCGAGGAGGAAAACGAAGAAGAGGCTGTGGCTGAGACGCGGGAGAGGGAGCTGGAGGCGCCGCGGGAGGCTGGGGGTGGAGGGAAGGTGGGAGGCGGCTGGCTGGCCCACGAGTGCTGGGGGCTTACCCTGGACCCGAATTCCTCCGGGGGTCCCTTCGCCCTGCGCCCGGGAATGTTAGCGGGCCAGGCACATCCCTCCTCCCACCGCCTCCCGGGCTGGGCTCTCCTTCGCCCCAGCCCAGCCCCGCCCAAGCCCAGCTCCCCTCAGCCCCCCGGGCTGTCAGCGCTGCTCCGAGCAGCCGGCTGAAGGGAGCGGTTCTTTGCGCATGGTCTGCCCGAGTCCCCTCCCGGACCTGCCCCAGGCCTGGGCACCTACATAGCTAGAGGTCTCAGTCACTGAGGGGCAGAGCTGCAGGGGTTTGGGAAGAAGGGGAGGCTTGGGAGCGGTGGTTGGATGTCGAGCCCGGAAACCTAGGGAGGAGGGCAGTAGCCAATGCCCCCTCTGGGCGCCCTCACTCGGCTGGCATGGTCGCGTGGCCTTGGGTTCAGGGGCTAGAGCCTTCGGCTATGGGCGCTGCGCGAAGCAAGGAGGTCGCAAAGTCTGCGGGGCTGGGTTCTCTACCTCCTCAAACTCCGCCGGTGCCTCTCCCGGAGAGGGGAGGGAAGGGGAGGAGCTAGGGAATACCGAAAGGCAGCCGAGAGAGAGAGAGAGAGAGAGAGAGAGAGAGAGAGAGAGAGAGAGAGAGGTAAAGATGCGCCCCCTTTCCAAGAGCGACTCCACCCACCCCTTCCCCAAGTGTCCCGCGTCTCCAAATGCGCCTTGCTCTACTTATTGTGCCTCTGGCTAATCTGAAGTCGCTGCCCCTCTATGATGGGTGATCTGAGACGCGTGGGTAACTGGGGAGGAGCAGGGGGAGGAAGGGGAGGAGGATGAGGACGAGGGCAAGGAGGAGGAGGAGGTGGAGGAGGAGGAGGACGAAGCAGATCAAGAAAAAAGAAGAGGAGGTGGGGAGAAGGAGGAAAAGAGGGAGGAGGAGGGGAGGAGGAGGAAGAAGAGGAGGAGGAAGAGGAGGAGGAGGAGCTGGGATCTCTGCAGCTGCCGGGACCTGCTTGGAGCAATCCCCTTAAAGTGCGAGCTAAGCAGCCACCCCAGCTCTGCAGTCCCGGTGAGCACAAGCCTGCGCGCCTTTTCTACAGCCTCCTCTGACATCACGTCCTGCCGTAGCCCTATTGGCTAAGGGCCGCCTCTAGCCCTCGCAGCGCGTGCTGCCTAGAAGATGGGATGCACGGGAGGGGTGATGTGATGGATTGGAAAGGGATGGAGTGGTGGGGGGGTGGGAGGAGGGGGCACTGGTTGGTGTCATAGAGGGAGGGGGAGAAAGGGGAGGTGGTATTGATAAATTCTAAGCTGCTGTTCCTTCCTGTTTTGACTTTGAGGGAAAGAAAAACGTTTCCCCATAGGTTCACTTCTCTCTTCTTTTCTCCCATCCCCCTTCTAGTATATTTCTGAAAAAAAAAAATTGTTGGAAGAATCCTCTCTCTCCACCCCTGCTGTGACTACTGCTGAGTGACCCTGCCCCAGTCCAAAGGAGATTGTCTGGGTTGAGGGGTAGGAGTAGGGTGAGTAAGGAGAGGGAAGGCCCAGCCCCTGAAGCTAGCAGTCAACACAGCTTGAATTTAAACCCATTTCACTTCGGGTCACTGTAGGAAATCCACCAGTTTCCCGCCGCTGGCTGATGGGAACATCACATGATTCATCTCTAACACGAGCTGAACAGGGAAAGGAAAAGCAGGATAAAGAGCAAAGGCGCCAGAAGGGAAGGGAAGGGGGAAGCCAAATTTTTCAGTCTTTCTAGTCAAAATAACTTACAGTTTTTCTCTTTTCTCTCCTCACTCCTGCTTTCATTTAAAACCATCCCATTCCTTAAAACCCATTCATATTTAACAGTCCTTTAGTTCTTAGAGACCTTCCACACAGTAAGTTATTCCTCATCCATTGCAGCTAGACAAACTCTTGAGGATGCTTCCTCAAGATCATCACAATCATCTGGTGTAGTGGGAAAATTCCAGGTCTTGTAAGCAAAATAAATACTCCTCTCTCTTCCATTTCCTAGCCATGTGATTGTGGGCAAAGGTAGTCATTCTTTAGTCACACTCCCTTAGTTTACACATCTTTAGAATGGAGCAAATCATCCTTTTATCCACCTTGAAAGGTAGCTACAAAGACTAAAATCAAGTGAAATAATGGATTTTAAAAATACTGTTTTGAACCTTAGCATCCCTTCATCCCCTCTTCCTGAACTTTATATATTACTTTGTTTTGTACCTCTCTAATGTGCTAATCAATATTATTCTATTTTATAGCTATTTGTATGTGTATTCTCTTCTAGATGATAATATCTGCAAGGGCAGATTTTTGTCTTATCTAAATTTTTCATCTCTCTCAGTGTTTCATATAATACAAACTCAGCCGGCACTTAACATTTATTGTATGAATGTGTACAGCAGGTGCTTAATAAATGTTTATTTAAATGAGTAATAAAGAGGTAGGTGGTTGTCTCTGCCAGAAAAGCTCTTCCCAGTTATGCCAGATTTACATACTTCTTCTTTCCCCATTACCCCTCCTCTGGACCCTTGAAAAGCTTCCACCTATCACAAAGTTTAAGATTCAATTAACTATTTCTGGGCCCCCCCCCAAACATGAATTGTGTCCATTTCAATGCAAATTCATAATTTGGCTAAATTAAAAGTAAAATCAGAAAGGCCAAACCTGATTGGTAACATCATAATGTACATTATAATCTCTCAATCTCTGTCTGTCTGTCTCTCTCTTTCTCTCTCTCTCTCTCTCTCTCTCTCTCTCTCTCTCTCTCTCTCACACACACACACACACACACACACACACACACACACACACACACCCTTATTGAAAGTGTAATCAACAGAAATTCCCGTCTTTGTGTTTATGGCATTGTGTTAATGGAAGCTATGGCCCTCAGTAATGTTTCACTTAAAGTTGTATTTTCCTACAACACGAGCAACCAAGCAACCAGGGAAGTATACGGATGGTGTAACGAAAAGGGTACTGGATTTAGAACACAACTTAGTCTCTTCTATATGCTACCTATTACTTTAGTCAAGTTATTAAATCTTTCTGACACTCGGTTTCCTTATTTATAAAATGAGACTAGAGTAGATGATGTTTAAAAATCTATTCCAAATCCAAATCCTGTCATCTTATTCTCTATCGTTCTCTAAACCATATCTCCAGTACATCATAAAGAAAAATACCTAGCCGCTATTAGGGAGATTTTTTTTCGCACCCATACACATATAACATAACTCTATATGCTTCCAATGTCTCACATAGAACTCTGTACATAGTAGGCAATCAATAGCTCAATAAACATTTATTAAGTGCCTACAATGAACCAGGCACAGTGCTAAGCGATGAGAATACAAAAAGGAGGCAAATGAAAGTCCCTGCCCTCAAGGAGTTTACAATCTAATTGTTGTTTGTGTGATGAACAAATGTATGAATGTGCAGAAATGTACATGTGAATATATAGATTGTTCATGAGCATATCTGGTACAATTCCACTCAAAGACAGTAGCTTCTCACCTCCCGGTTTGAAGGCTGGAGGAGGGAGTTGTCCTTTTGGAGATCCACAACAGGCTCTAGATGTTGAAAAGCAGGTTGTACCCTCTATTTTATCTATTATTAAGAATATATTTTCTAGAAGCAAATCACCCTGACAATTTTTCATTCTACAGATTTAGGAAACATGGTGTAGTCGCATGAATACTGAACTTACCCTCAAGAGACCTGAGTTCAAGTCCCATCTCTGTCACTTACTTAACTATGTGGCCACAGGCAAATCAATTCACCTGATCCTCAGTTTCCTTACACCATCACATAGAATAACAATCGTGCACTATCCTTCTTCCCAGGGTTGTCGGGAAGAAAGCACTTTAGAAATCGAGAAGGAACTATAGAAATGCTAATTATTATGAGAACCAATCATTAATTTTACATTTGTGGAGTCAAAAAGTTGCTATTTCCATGGGAGAGGGTGATTAAGGTGGAATAATGAAATCTGGGTGTAATCATGTGTTCCCGTGGTGTTCTAACATACTAAACAGACATCTGGGGGGTGGGGGGTAGGGGAACAATACCAACAAGCAGCTACATAATGGGAATCCTTGCTTATTTTAATTTTCGTTTTTCTCTGTCCAAGAGAACATACTAAAGTTGTACTTCCCAGAGAATTCAGGTTCCAGTTCTCATCACTTCTGTGTACCTTGGCTAATGCTCTCTTAAAGTTTGATGCTTATTTTTGAATATAGCTATGGAATGAGATTGCTGCCTCCATCCAAACTGTTTCTACTTCGAATCTACTAAGAAGGTAGGTATTTGCCCTCCAGTTCACAGGCCAGCAACTTTGATAATCTTCCTAAGTGATGTAAAAACATTAGAAGCATCCAGTCCTGTCCACTGAGACAAAGCAAACAGAGTAATCGACTGTAAACATAGAGCTGGTGGTATACATCCTGACACATGAATGGCATTAACATTGTTCAGAATAAGAAGCCAGGCATTGTTGTATAATGAACAGAAAGAAGTGGGGTGTGGGAGGACCTTCCCCCTTCATGACAATGCAAATTATGTTGCCACATGAAATCTGGAGTCCTGAAACGGAAAATTATTCCCCATCTCAAAAGGGTCACTACAATTCTTTCTTTCTTTCTTTCTCACTGTCCCCCACCCCAGTGCATTTGGTTGACTAGAATAAAATCCCCTTAACCTGTATTTTGTAGTAGGTGACAGGTGAACTAATAGCAGGTCTGGAGTTTCTCTACTCTGGCTCGCCGAGGTAGCGTCATCTTCACTACCATCTGCTACCTACCAGACAAACAGACCAACCACATAATGAGGTACCAGCTTCTACCCAGCTACCGTGACTAAACCAGAACAAAAGAACTCAACGCCTCCTTCAACAAAGGGACACAAGTCTAAGCTGTCTCTGCTAATTGCTGGGTTTCAGGTTGTCGGTTCCAGATTTCAAGTGAGCTGCCAACTTCCACCCGGACTTCCTAGCTGGTGGGAAAAGGTAAAATGGGCCTGAGAATAAGGAAGGAAAGGGACAGATAAAGAAGAGTTTGACGAACAAATATCTAGTTAAGCTAATTAAAAAGATGGGAGAATGAAGCTGCCCAGAAGAGTAAGGTCATGGTGGGGGGAGTAGACTACAGAGGACAAGGTGGGGGGGGGGGGATGATTGATAACTCCTATGTTTTCTATGTTTCTTTCCATTATTAGGTTGCAATATATGAGACATAGCATAAACTATGAATTAAATCGTAATTGTAGCTTCAGGCGTCTTCATTGTCTGCTATGGTGTTACGTCTTCATGCACGGTGATTGACAAGGTGCAATTAATCATCTTACTCGGTTGTAAATATGGGCACCCTGCTCAGTAGGCATCAGGAAGTGTGTACCAGCAAAGGAAGCAATAGTTGACGCTGATATACCATTAAATCCAAATGAAGCCGTTTCAAGAATGTGTGTTTGGTGTGATGCTGTTATCGTTTATTTCTAAAATACTGTACCAACAGATTTACTTGATTTGCAAGTTAACTACAACATTAACTGGTTTTATTTATTTGGTCGCTCCTTCATTTTTATAGGCAATGATGTTGCTCTGCTCGAATGTGAGACAGTTTGCTTCGTGACAAGCAAGAGGAGCCCAGATCTGCAGCTTCCCCAAGTCTCAGGAGAAAGATTTCCATTTGGTAGCTTCCTGGAGCGCCTTGAAGTGATTACACAAAAGTGTTCACCCTTTCTCTCCCCCTTCGCAACTCCTTCTGCCCCCCAGCTGCACTTTCCTATATCATTTTACACTCTGAACATCCCAAGTGAGCCCTGTTCGGTGGGTCAGCTTAAACTCCAGGAGAAAGGGGAAAGGTAGGGAACTCTAAGGAAATAACTTAGAGAAGGCATGGCGCAGTGGTAAATACTGACGTAGAAACTCACACACTCCCTTAAAGCAAAAAGGAATGTGTTCTTAGACATGTTTGCAGTAACGAAGGCCAATTTGGCTGTCTGTTTCTTGGGGAGAGTATTTCTCCGTCCTTATCCCCAGCTTGCACAATTGAGCAAATTATTCTTCTTGCTCACACAAGAAGTTCTTGCCTAGGGAATTTGTGGTTGCTGTCCCCCAGTCTCCTTCACCTCACAATAAAGCTGTTGGAAGGAGAAATAGCAACTCATTTTGGACATCCCGAGCTTTAAGGGGGGGGGGAATAGCCCCCGTTACATATCCTGAGTTGGCTTTTGTCTGGCTTCTCTGTCATCTCTTAATCACTGAATATGTATAGGAAAGGACTGCTTATCATGTACAGAAAATGAAACAAAGACACACAACATACTGTAGGAGGCATGTCTTCCGTGGAAATCCAGTTATAACCAAATGGGGTTTCTGTGTTGCTCTCTAGGGCTGCTAATTTTGAAACCAAGGTGGTGGCTAGCCTGGAACGCCAGCACTTATCAAGATTATGTTTCAGAGAATCCAGTCTAGAATTCACTCCTAGATCCGATGACCTAGAGAAAGGAGAGGAGAGAGAGGTCGCCAGGATTCAGAGTCTCACCAATTTTGACTCTTCCTACCTACCCTGCTTCCATTCTTTCCTCCCCCCCCCCCTCCCGCAAGACAAGGTAGTTGGTTGTACACCGGAAGAAATGCACCTAGCTAAAGGATGGATCTTAACTCTGATTTAAGAGATCGTCAAGCACCAAACAAGACTTCCAGGCTATGTTTTATGAAATTGGCAGATTGTCTTTTCGAATGTGTGCAGGAAATATAACGGACCCAGTCACATCAGATAGAAAACACTAGGATTTCTTTGAGGCAGGTTCGGTGGTACAAAGAATTTTGAGCTTGAACCCAAGTCTCCAGACTCCAGACCCTGTTCTGAGATGCAAGTTTTGTCGCCTTGGGCAAGTCAGTTGATAGTAGTTCCCATTTCCAAAGCACTTTATGGTTCACAAACCACTTTCTTCACAACAGCTCTCAAGAAGGGAAAGCAAATATAATTACATTCATTTTAGTAACCTGAAAACTGAGGCTCAAAAAAGTTTCTCATCTGTAAAACGGGGGGGAAATAATGCTTGCAGCTCTCTACTTCAGGAAGAGCTGGATAAGTGAAATGTTTTTGAAAACCTTAGATTGCCCTGGAAATGTGCTTTGCTAGAATACTTATTCTTCCCATTTTACAGGCAAGAACTTCTCTGACCTTCCATCTTCTCACCAGTAAAATCAGAATTATAATACTGGCCCTCCCTATCTCACAAGGCAGTTGTAGGAAAAGCACTCTGGAAATATTAAAGCAGGCTAGAAACAGGAGTAATTATAATTGTTTTCTCTCAATTTATAGACGGGAGACCTCTCCTCTCCTATTCTGTGTCCATATCTGTACTGCCTACATCTCAGGGCTTTTGAGGAATAAAAAATGGTAAAAGGTTATACGTGTGAGCTATTACCAATCAGCCTCATCATTGTTATTTTGCTAAATAATAAATCTTACCATCTTTAGGACACTGTGATAGACAAATGCCTTGGGACATAAATGGGTGCAGCCAGATCTTTTGCAGAAACAAGACTGCTAGTAGCCAACTCCCTCCCTTTTTCTCCCGCAGCCAACAGAACGATTCTAAAACTGCTTCTCTGGGTGTCAGGAGAGCAGAGTGGGGAACTCACTGCCCGGCCCTCTCTCTAGGGTCCTGTTAAGCTTACTGAACTTAAAATCAAACAAGAAGTGTGAAAGGAAGGTTTGAACATGATGCGTGTCAGGGACGTGAAGGTTGGAAGCCTCTTTTCCCTTTCTTTTAGTAACAGATATTAATATTGTATTCAATGGTATAAAAAGGTAGGGACTGGGGAGAGGCTTGTGCTCATATGCAATTTTGTCAAGGTTTTTATCTATGATTATGATTCCAGATGTATCAACTCCCAGAGGAGAGGAATGAAGGGAGGCTGGCGTGTGACATGTGTTTTAAGGTGTTTGGCACCGTTTCCCAAAGTGGTGACAAAATGCTCATTTTTATTACAGTGAATCGGTAAAAGAAATATGAATTCAGAGGTCACTGGTTGTATACTGCAGCTAAAGGATTTACTATTATTGTGTGTGTATGTGTGTGGAGAGAGGGGGGAGGGGACAGGGCTGTTAGCTGAGCCCTGAATCATGTTATCAGCATTGTACATCTGTCATATCAGATAATACTTAAAGAAGAACAATTTTAACAAACGACCCCCTAGCTAATTGCGTGCCCCCCACCTTAATTTTGCTACAAAGATGTTAAGTTTCCCTGAAAGTAAGGAAAGCAAATATTGTAACAAGATGTCTCTTTTTTCTACGGTTGGGGCTGTGACCAGCATTTTATGTTAACTTATTTTTAATCTAGTCCAGAATACTCCCGAGTCTTTTAATGACCATTTTGCTAATCTGGTTGCTATACAAGACTTTATAGTCCAAGCTCAAGTAACTACAATAAATTTCTTCACAGGGAAACACCTCTTGCTTGGGGGGAAACAGAAAGATTTTTTTTTTTAAACAGCCAAGCTATTTTGACTCACGGAAAACTATTATGTCCAAATACATAGAGGGTGATTTTACGCTGGAAAGTTCCCCGATTCCCCCCACCCCACCCCCCAGGCTCTTCCTCCTCCCGCCACAGTATCAGCCATTCTTCTGACAGCAGGGTACCCCAAACTCCATTTCCAGGCAAAGCTTCCCCCATAAACCTTTTACGAGTTCCAGATCCACCAATCCGAGCGGCGTCTAGGGCCGCCCTGATTGGATATAGTGTGGGTTTGGTAAACATTTCTACATAAAAAGAAGGGTTTGTGGCAGAAAGACGCAACGGCCAGTACCTCTTTCCAATTCATAATCTGCGGGAAGAATGTGGCTCAGTCCTCCTTGCTGGGGGTCTTGGCCGGAGGGGGGGAAGGGGGAGGGAGAAAGAGGGGAGGAAGGGGAGAGGGCGTAGTGGGGTTAACTAACACCCCCCCCCCCCAGCAACTACGGCAAATTCTAGAAGTGCTTGCGTGTCTGTGTGTACCGAGAGCCGGACCCTGTATGTGATATGGCCAAAACAATATCTCTCTTGGCTTCTCCGCCAACTGCATTGGATTTACAACACGTCAAATTCCTAACACACGCATATCAGGCTCCTTTCGTGCTAGGAACCTTCCTTCGTTGGAAGAGATTGAGAACATTTTCTGTTTTATGGGTGCGTTTAAGAGGGTTGGGGGTGGTGAGGCGGAGAAAGGCCAAGGGAGGGGGTTGGGGTGGGAAGTCGAGGTGTCATCTGTAGCAAATCTGTCCGCAGCTGAGCTGCTGGGAGCCGGGGAGTGTTGAAGGGAATCCTGAGACACCCACATTCTTTTGTTCATCCTTCATCCTTTCACAAACCTTCCCTTCTCACCTGCACACCCATACTGGACAACAGCACTGTTGGCTTTTTTTGGTTTTTGTTTTGTATTGTTTTTATCATCAAAAGAGACTTTAGGTAGAGATCGGTGGGCCGGTCATTGCCATCTCTGGTGAGGCTTAATTGTTTTCCGTGTTTGTTGGTTTCCAAGAACTCCACTCCCTCACATTTTTATTATTATACTAATTAAAACAAGGAATGTTCCGGAGCGATTATCTTTGCATGGATGAAAATCATTAATGACCCTTGCAGGTATATGGGAAATACTGTTTGGTTAATTTCCTATAGGCTAATTTCCTCAGGCATAAATAACATGGGTGGGTTAAAAAAAAAAGCCTCTGACACTTTGCAATAAAACACAGGAACTAATTGTAATAGTATTCTGCTGATTTCCTACATGAAGAATTGTATTTATAACTAGGCTTCCAATTTTATTTGTATTTGAATATCAGGTAAAAATCTCCTCCAGTAAATATTAAAAAAAAATAAATGAAAGGTTTAGTTGTCAACAGACACCATGGAAATTTGAACTTTATATGGATGGGACATGATTGTTGTACAGATTTACTTTTCAAGGAACACATTGAAACTCTTTTAAGAGAAACCAGTCCCCTGTAATCAGATTCATTTGATATTTGCAAGATATCTGGTCATTTAATATTTATTCTCCATTCCTGGGAGCTTCTAGAATTATAGCTATCTATTTTGCATTTATTACTCTTTGCAAACACTCCATTATTCACTTTTTCTTGTGCTTATTAAACAGTACCACCTGCACCAAATCTGAGAAAGCTTTGCCCTCAATCTGCCCCAACTAAAGAACCTCCACTATCTATTATCACCCCCCTGAAGGTCAGTAGAACACTTGACGATGGTATAGGTCTGGTCCCAAGAAAAAGCATCAACATTTTCAGGACTGGTTTTTCAACATGTCTGAGGCCAAAATATCATAAGTATCTGAAATCCACCTTTTACCAAGTATCTGTCCTGCCCTTTACCAGAAAACTCCAGAAGCAATTAGCAAGTCCTTTAATTATTTTCTGTATGTGACCAAGATGTCTATAGCACAAATGTCCTTTCTTATAAGTATAGTCAATATTTTGTCAAGGGGACCCTTGCTGCTGACCATCTCAGAAATGATTCTAGAAATCTTCTCCAAGAGAAAATACAGGAATATGGGGAAACTCGGGGATAACCTTAGGAACTCATGTATCTGGGTGATCTGAATGCAGAGAGGAAGGAAAGAGAGAGGGGGCTAGAAACAGTTTAGGAGGGTATTGAAATAGTCACACAAAACAGAACAATAACAACAGCAAACAAGAAACAGAAAGTTTGGAGCAAAGCATGGATCCTCCCACAGAGATACCCCCCCCCCCATTGTTGTTTTTGGTTCTGGTTAGTTGGCTTCCTACTTTGTTAGCAAACTACTCATCCAAGTGGTGGTGATTTTTAAAGAAAACACACACACACAAAATAAGAAAACAACACATACAAAAATGCCTAGTCCTCACAAAACTCACTGTGGTATGTCTTTTAAAGTATCCCCTACCCGTCTCAATACACTACTTATCTTTAGTATTGTCAACAGCTCTCCATGTAGGACAGATTAATTAAGTGGCAGGTCAGACACAATGAGGTGAAAGGGCAGTTCCACCCAATCAGGACCATTTCTTCAATTTTATGTATAAGGAACTCTTGTAGGGGGAGGGGAGGTGCCAGTTTTAAACCCCACAATTTGATCAATAGAAATGTAAAAAATAATCTACAAATAATCTACAAATCTATAACCAGAGGTATGGGGAGCACTTAGGACATCAACTTAAGAGAGAAGACTATGCACATTTTAGTTCAGTCCATCTACATAGGCAAATCTGTAAATATTTCATATTTTTCAATCAGATGAAAAGATCGTTTGTTCAAACACTTCGAATTAAATATGCATACATATGCACATACATATACATATACATATATATATATATATAATCACACATCTTATTTGTAACAATGTTTCCTGGGATGGTTTTAGGCTTCCCAATGGTCTTCAACATGACCCTTCTTCAAAAGAGCTAGCCAGGACTTCCAAGGCAGCTTCACAAGCAACATGATGAAATCATTAAATGAAAAGCACACCCCTGGCTGTCTATATGGCACTGCCTTGTCCAAAGGCAAGCATCTCTCCTTATGCTCAAACCCCCAGGCTTACAAAGTTAATTTTCAATTTCAGGGAAGATTCTGAGAAAGGAGAAAGAGAAGAGGAGAGGAGAGGAGAGGAGAGGAAAGGAGAGAGAGAGAAAGAGAGAGAGAGAGAGAGAGAGAGAGAGAGAGAGAGAGAGAGAGAGAGAGAGAGAGAGAGAGAG
>NC_058131.1:319430468-319462673 GCF_016433145.1 Gracilinanus agilis
AGAGAGAGAGAGAGAGAGAGAGAGAGAGAGAGAGAGAGAGAGAAAGAGACAGAGAGAGAGAGAAAGAGAGAGAGAGAGAGAGAGAGAGAGAGAGAGAGAGAGAGAGAAACGGCCCCCCCCCTCCTTAACCCTAGGACACAGAGAGTCATGTAAATACCTACCCCCGAGACGGTATTCCCATGGGGTCCTCCTCATACAAATTCCAACTCGCCTAATGCCCTTAATGAAAGAAGGGAGGGTATGTTGGAAAGGCTGGTTCTTGTAGGAGAGTGTGGATCAAGGCAAAGCGACAGCAGATATGTGAGAGGAGAAGCGGTACCAGCCCCATCAGCCGAGCAGAAAGGAAGCGCCCAGGGGGTGGGAGTGGGGGTGGGGTAGGGGTGGGGAAGGAGTGTGGAAATCTTCCCCCTCTCTCGTGCAATTGGCAAATTGACTCCAAATCACATCCCGACACCTTGGGATAATGGATGCCTTCTTACCTTTAGTTGTTCTCTGTAATTAGTCTGTGCAGCAACCCCGGCACTCTTGTTACGGAAAAGGGGGAAAGGGAGAGGGGATGGGGATGGGGAGGAGGGAGAGGCAGTGTGAATGTGTGTAAGACTGTGTCTGGGTGTTTGTGTCAGCACTGAGTGTGGAGTGTGAGTACTGGGGAAAGGGATAGAGTATGGGGGTGGCGGGTTGGAAGAACCGTGAGGAGGGGATGTTGCCAACCCTTCTTTCAGGTGCTGAAGGAGGAGACCCAAGAAGGTGAGAGGTCGTAAGAGCGAGGGGAGGAGGGCGAGCGGGGTGAGTGTATATGAGAGGCTGTGGCTACATGTGCACGGAATGTGGGTACGGGGGTGAGGGATGAATGGGAGAGCAATGGTGAGGGGGCAACAAAAAGGGTGGCTGCCAAAGCCTCTTTTAGGTGCCAAGGGAAGAGCCAGAAAATTGAGAGAGATCAGTAGAAACAAGGGAGGAAGATCTGGGTGGCCTTTTGTGTCCCTTTTAGAATTCCCTAGAAGAGATCTCCAGTCCACCCTGTCAATACTCTCTGGACCTCTAACCAGGTGCTGGCCTGCAATGCTAGTCCTCTTAGAGAATGGACGAGAGGACAGAGAAATAGAGATGGCTATCAGATGGGCTGATTTTTTTTTCCCCAAATGGGCCTCTGCTGACAAATCAATCAAGGCCCATTCAGGCTAATGATGCAGTCAGACTCTACTCGCTAACCATACCATAGCCTCCCCCACCTCCCCTACATGACACTCAGCTGATGACTGGAAGTACAGTCAGAGTCAGGCTGCTTTTTACAGTTTGATTTGGATATTCACATCATCCTCTGCTCTCCCTCATTCTTTCTGCCTGTGTCTCTTCTGTCCTCCCCCTGGCTCCTCCTCCCTCTCCTCCTTGATCTTTACAAATTCACAGGCACTTGTTTTCCCCCTTTCTCTTTCTTCCCCTCTCATTCTTCCTGCTATCATTTCCTTTTGCTCCTCGATCTTTTTTCATTCACATCCTACTTCCTTGCTTCTCATTGAAAATCTTTAAATTGGGAAAAGCTCCTGACTGGAAGCTTATGTTGGAAAACAGACTGTAAAACAAACACCTGTTTCCACAGGTTCAAGTGTGGGGAACCACATTTGGTGAAGTGGAAAGAATGCTGGATTTGGAGGCAGAATCAGCTCAGAATCAGCTCCAGTTCCTTCTCCTCCCTTAGATTCAGCTTCCTCACTGGGGACAATAGTATTTCCACTGCCTGATTCACAGGTTTGCTGAGCCTCACTTTCTTCATTGGTCACGTAGGAAAAATAATCCACACTCAGCACAAGAGGCTTAAAGGAAAGAGGACCTGATTTGGAGTAAAAAAGATCTGAGTTCAACACCTACCTCTGACAGGCATAAGCTATGTGACCACAGGCAAGTCATTTTACTCCTCCATAACTCAGTCTCTAAGCCTAATAAGTTATATACAAATAGTTGATCTCTGCATCAGGGGAGGGAATTTCCACAGTTGGAGTTCCCTATGCAGAAGTAAATGCAGAAGTTCTTTTTGGTCAGGACCAAAGAGGAAAACATTCTTGTACTACCTTATTTCCTAGGACTATTTGGCCTTTGAAAACTATAATGCAGTAGAGTCACCTCCCATACTAGCATTTGACTTCACAGGCCTATGCGTTAGCAGGGGTCCTGGGGTGGTCTGAGAAGGGAGAGTTCTGAGAAGTTGAGGATCTGATCTTTTCATCTCTCCTCCTGACATTGGCCAAAGGCCATTTTCTGGGTTTTGTTCAATTCGACAAACTTGAATGTTTGTTTCAAAGATATTTATCTAAGGATCTAGCTTATTTATTAGAGGTCTGTAAGAGTAAGGCACTGTTCTCCCCTGGGCTGTTTCTGGACCACAACGTGAAATGAATTTGAATAATATTTCTACCTGGGCTCCCCTAATACGTGGGTCCTTTGGGGCTACCCACTAACTCTCTTCCTTTTCACCCTTTTCAAGTATAACAAGGGCCTCCCATTTCGCCCATCAATCTTCAAACACAATCCCCTTCTGAAACCAAGCAGAACTGTCTCTGGCTTCTGGCACATTGGACCAGGGAGGAGAAATCCCACCCACTTCTGTTCTGCTTTTAATCCTGAGCCATGTGGTCCTGAATCTTTCTTTTAAGAGCACTTGAGGAAGAAAGCCTTTAAAAGCCCCCTATTGGTATCCTCTGTATATTGGCCCGCCCAGACTAACCAGGGCGCTTCCCACGGTACCACAGCAAGGACAGAATGATGAAGGGAGAGCTGAAAAGTATCCAGTCAGTGCAAACCTGGAGGTGGGGAAAGGTGTGTGGGGGTGGGGGTGGGGAATAAGGAGGAAAAAGGGAAGAAAAAGGGGGAGAACATACACTGGATGAGGACTACCAAGCATAAAAAGCGAGGAGGATGGGCAAGATAACAAAATAAAGAGCTTTTCATGTAATTATTCAACTTTAAAACAATCCTTTTTAAACTCTTCAGAGCCCAGCAAAGCAGATCTAAGGCAAGGATGTGGGTCTCTGACTAACCTGTAGCTTTGCGTGGTGATTATCTTCAAAGCTATCCTGTCAAGCTAGGAGTCTTTTAAACATCACAAGGGAAAGTTTCAGTCTGTTTTTTTTTTTCAGCTTTGTTTTTAAATCAAGAGATGGGGAAGTCCCTCTAACCCCAGAGTAAAAAAAAGTTCCAGTATCCCATCTTGTTGCTGGCTCCAAGGGTTTGGGGGTTTGGCTTATTGCCAACAAGGTGTTCTAGGCTTCTCCAGTGGTGAACTGATAAGGGGTCAGCTGCTTTCTCCAGGTTAGTAAAATGATCACAGGCAAAGAAGTCAGGAGATCTAAATCCTTGTTCTTGTTGCTCTTTGACCTTGGGCAAGTCACATCTAAGCTTCATATTCTTGATCTAGAAAATGAGGGGATTATACTTGATGACCTATAAGTTCCCTTCTTGCTCTAAAATTCCATGTTCTAAGGTACCTAAAGACTAGTAGTCCATTTTCTATAGTCTTTTTTACTCTAATATTGGGTTCTAACATTTTGTATTCTTGGTTTCCTTTCAGCCCCAACATTCTAGATTCTAAGCTTCCTTCTAATTCTAAAATTCTAACATTCTATGCTTTAAGTTTTAATATGCTATGATTCTAGGAACTCTCTGTTCCTGTTATTAGACAGCTTTGCCTTAAGAAAATTTAAGAAAAATCTTTTGTGAGGACTTAGGAGATAGACTATCTATTCACTTCTGTGTTTCCAGTGCAAAAAGTAAAGTTGGAAAGCTGGAGAACTGAACTAATAAGCCATCGCTTCATTTGACTTCTTAATCTGATTGTTTTCTACCTGCAACATTCACTGACAAGAAAATACTAATTCATAAAGATTATAACATGCACACGAATAGTATCCTCTTTATTCTTCTTTGCTCAGATAGCATGAAATAAGGGCAGATCAAGCTTTGTTTTTAGAAATCACAGGCATTCCCCTTTACGAGAATTCACCTCCCTTTTTACAGGGCTACAAAGTGCTCAGCTCTGAGAGCAAGGAAAATTAGCCTTGAGTAAAGACTCTATCTTGTGCTAGCCGTATGACAGTGGGCAAGTCAATTTACCTCTCAGGGCTTAAGCTTCTTCTTCTGAGAATGGGGGGGGGGAGAGGAGAGGGGGGAGGCATGTCTAATTATGTTCACCACTTAATTTTAGCTGTTTAGATATAGACAAGTCACTTAACCTCTCAGAGCCAATAAAACCTGTACTAGGTGCCTACTGGGGATGTAAGTTTTGCTTCTTTGTTTGTACATGATTAAACTATAGAAGGAAAGCTATCAATATCAAGTTCAATCTCATTTTACAGATGGAAAAACTGAGTCACAGAACAATGAAGTGACTTGCTCTGGGCCATGTGGTTTGAAAAGACACAGTTCTGGGTAACAGAACAGGGATTAGAACGGAGGTTCCTGGACTCTTGGTTCAAGACTCTCTTAATTTGTAAAATGAGGACCGTAGCACTGCAACTGGCCACTTCACGAGGTTGTGATGAGGAGCAACTGCTAGAATGTTCTGTAAATGAGTTGTTGTGAATGTCCTTCCCTTAAATTAGACTAATGCCCTCTTGAAAATGCCAGTTTCTGTCTGCAAGTGAGCTAAAAGAAAAAGAGACACTCCGACCAGGCTAGAGAAGGACTGATGGCAGCTATAAAGAGCTACAGAAGGGGCCACCCTCTTCCCAAGGGCTTTGGGGTCGGGGTGGGGGTGAGAAGGGTGTTGGCCAGTAAAGGTCAAGGACAGACTAGAAGATGAAGGAAACTCTAGGTAGAATCAGGTGTGAGCAGGTTCCTTTACACCCAACTTCCTCTGTCCATAGCAGAGATCAAATGATATGTGTATGTATCAAATGAATGCAAAGTGCTATAGAAATCTTAGTTGTTATTTATAGAACAAATCTGGTTGATTTTGGAATTATGATTTGGATTTTGGATACACATCAAGACATCGGCTCCATGCATTTTTAATTAGAGTGCCTTTTTTCATTTATTACTAATACAACCCTCTTAACTATGATTTATTTGTTAAACAAAGCACTATAATCCGTCACTTATTCATCTTAATTTCAACAAAATTAAAGTAGTCTCTGTTATATTGCACCTAATTGCACTTGCAATGAAAAGAACGGAGATGTTAATCAAAATAAATTGAAGATAAACAATAAAATCATTACATCTTTGCTGCAGTAAGTGTAACTAATCAGTTTTGACTTGAAGCGACGGAACAGGAATAATGAATCTGTCACTGAAGACACGCTCATTAAATATAACCTCATCCGCCAGGGTCCTGCAGGCAGGAGACAGCAACACTGCCCTACATGACCCGTTGGCTCTTTCCTCTTCTAAGCAGAGAGGGGAGGAGGGGAGGGAAGCAAAGGGGACAGAAGAAGGAGGAAATTGCCGGCTGTTCCAAGATTTAAAAATACTACCGCTTGGCTTACAGGGAAGGGGAGAGTGCCACAGGTGTGAAGCACACTGCCGACTTCCTCGGGCAGTGGGAGGCAAAGCTGGAGAGTGTGACTCAAGAGTTGTCATCACATGAAGATGAAAAAGCGAGAAATGGGGGTGGGGAAAAGAGAGGAAGGGGGAGGAAGCAGAGGGAGGAAAAGGGAAGGAGGCGGGGAAGGAGGGGGAAGGAGAGAAGATAGAGAGAGGAGGGAAACCCAGAGAGAAACATTCAGAATGCACCACAGCTGGATGAGACCTTAGAACACCAGTTGCTGGACCATAGAGTGTTAGAACAGGAAATGATAGAGCAGGAAGAGATGAAAGACCATATCCCGTCCAACCAACTCATTTATATATAAAACAGTTTAGGGAGGAGGGAAATGACTTGGTCAAGGTCACAAAGCTGGCTATAAATAGAATCAAGACCAGAATCCAGACTTTTTGACCCTGGCTTGAGAAAAATCATGTCTCATTTCCCTCTAAAATATAGGAGAGAGGGGCAGCTGGGTAGCTCAGTGGATTGAGAGCCAGGCCTAGAGACGGGAGGTCCTAGGTTCAAATCTGGCCTCAGACACTTCCCAGCTGTGTGACCCTGGGCAAGTCACTTGCCCCCCATTGCCCACCCTTACCACTCTTCCACCTAGGAGCCAATACACAGAAGTTAAGGGTTTAAAAATTAAATAAATAAAAATAAAATGTAGGAGAGACCAGAAGACAAAGAAAAAGGATGGCTCTGACAGACAGACAGACTTCAGAAGTAAGGGAGTCAGAGACAAAGAGAAATGGAAGGATTTGAGACCAGAGCAAGAGAAGGGCTTTAACCAGACAGATTAAGAGGGGGAAAGAAGAGTAGGGAGGGGGAATTGTCTTAATTAAATAATTTCCCCTGTGAGAAAAACCACACATACAGTTAATTTCAAGTCAGTTGAAGCCCAGGAGCTTTTTAGGGTAGGCTTGGTTTATCTGAGCACTGCCCTGAGGGGGAAAAAAAGTCTCTGGAAGTCTATTCAAGTAAACCTGAGACAAGCCATTTATCAGTGATGCTCATAAGAGTGAATTGCTAAAGACAAGAATCCCTAGAGTAGACCGCAATCGCTCCTATTTCTGTAGCACTTTAAAACTTTTCTGACAACAACTTGATGAGGGGGGTGCTGCCAGTACTTATTATGTTGCCATAAAGAGACCAATGCCCAAAGGTGGAGCAGCTTGTGGAAAGTCACAAGTCCAGTAAGGGACCAAGCCACAACCAAGTCCAACACTCATGTCACGATACCCTCCTAGAAGCTAGAAGACTCTGTATTCCATATAGAGCCAGCCAAGTGTTGGAGGGAATTGGTGGATTAATCAACTGATCTAATTACCTTTGGCTGCCATATTAAGAGCAGGCATTCTAAATTTTCTCTCTCCTGCTATCCTCCCACCTCCAAGTATTCTTTACTCTGTAACAAGATAGTGTTTGTGTGTGTGTGTGTGTGTGTGTGTGTGTCTTAACTAATCTTTTTTTTTAATAATTTTTTATTTTTAGAAAAATTTTCCATGGATACATAATTCATGTTTTTACTTTACCCTTCATCCCCTCAACCTCCCCCCTTGCCCCCCCCCACATAGCTAACTCACATTTCCACTGGTTTTAACATGTTTGGTCAGTCAAGACTTATTTACATATTATTGATAGTTACATTGGTGTGGTCTTTTTGTGTCTACATCCCCAATCATGTCCTCATCAACCCAAGCGTTCAAGCAGTTGTTTTTCTTCTGTGTTTCCACTCCTGTAGTTCTTCCTCTGAACTCCCTAAGAAAAAATTGCCAGGGCCTGATGGATTCACAAGTGAATTCTATCAAACATTGAAAGAACAACTAATCCCAATACTATACAAATTATTTGATATAACAAGCAAAGAAGAAGTCCTACCAAATTCCTTTTATGACACAAATATGGTACTGATTCCAAAGCCAGGTAGATCAAAAACAGAGAAAGAAAACTACAGAACATAGATGCAAAAATCTTAAATAGAATACTAGCAAAGAGACTCCAGCAAGTGATCAAGAGGGTTATTCATCATGATCAGGTGGGATTTATACCAGGAATGCAAGGATGATTCAACATTAGGAAAACCATCCACGTAATTGACCATATCAACAAGCAAACCAACAAAAACCACATGATTATCTCAATAGATGCTGAAAAAGCCTTTGACAAAATACAACACCCATTCCTACTGAAAACACTAGAAAGTATAGGAATAGAAGGACCTTTCCTAAAAATAATAAACAGTATATATCTTAAACCATCAACAAGCATCATATGCAATGGGGATAAATTAGAAGCCATTCCAATAAGATCAGGAGTGAAACAAGGATACCCATTATCACCTCTATTATTTAACATTGTACTAGAAATACTAGTAGTAGCAATTAGAGAAGAAAAAGAAATTGAAGATATTAAAATAGGCAATGAGGAGACTAAGCTATCACTCCTTGCAGATGATATGATGGTCTACTTAAAAAATCCTAGAGAATCAACTAAAAAGCTAGTAGAAATAATCAACAACTTTAGCAAAGTTGCAGGATACAAAATAAATGCACATAAATCATCAGCATTCCAACACATCATAGCAGCAAGAGGTAGAAAGAGAAACAACATTTAAAATCACCCTAGACAACATAAAATACCTAGGAGTCTATCTTCCAAAACAAACACAGGAATTATATGAACATAACTACAAAACACTTTCCAAACAATTAAAACTAGATCTAAACAATTGGAAAAACATTGAGTGCTCATGGGTAGGACAAGCTAACATAATAAAAATGACCATTATACCCAAATTAATTTACTTATTTAGTGCCATACCTATCAAACTACCAAAAACCTTTTTACTGCATTAGAAAAAACTATAACAAAGTTTATTTGGAAGAACAAAAGATCAAGAATATCAAGGGAAATAATGAAAAAAAAAGCGAAGGAAGGTGGCTTAGCAATACCAGATATTAAGCTATACTATAAAGCAGCAGTCATCAAAACAATATGGTACTAGCTAAGAGATAGAAGGGAGGATCAGTGGAATAGACTTGGAGTAAATGACGTCAGCAAAACAGTGTATGATAAACCCAAAGAGCCCAACTTCTGGGACAAAAATCCAGTAATTGACAAAAACTGCTGGGAAAATTGGAAAACAATATGGGAGAGATTAGGTTTAGATAACATCTCACAACCTACACCAAGATAAATTCAGAATGGGTGAAAGACTTGAATATAAGGAAGGAAACTGTAAGTAAATTAGGTGAACACAGAATAGTATACTTGTCAAATCTCTGGGAAAGGAAAGATTTTAAAACCAAGCAAGAGTTAGAGAAAATTACAAAATGTAAAATAAATAATTTTGATTATATTAAATTAAAAAGTTTTTGTACAAACAAAAACAATGCAACCAAAATCAGAAGGGAAACAACAAACTGGGAAAAAATCTTTATAACAAAAAATTCTGACAGAGGTCAAATTACTCAAATATACAAGGAGCTAAATCAATTGTATAAAAAATCAAGCCATTCCCCAATTGATAAATGGGCAAGGGATATGAATAGGCAATTTTCAGATAAAGAAATCAAAACTATCAATAAGCACATGAGAAAATGTTCTAAATATCTAACAATTAGAGAAATGTAAATGAAAACAACTCTGAGGTACCACCTTACACCTAGCAGATTGGGTAAAATGATAGCAGGGGAGACTAATGAATGTTGGAGGGGATGTGGCAAAATTGGGAAGTTAATGCACTGCTGGTGGAGTTGTGAACTGATCCAACCATTCTGGATGGCAATTTGGAACTATGCCCAAAGAGTGATAAAAGAATGCCTGCCCTTTGATTCAGCCATACCATTGCTGGGATTGTACCCCAAAGAGATCATAGATAAACAGATTTGCACAAAAATATTTATAGCTGCGCTCTGTGGTGGCAAAAAACTGGAAAGCAAGGATATGTCCTTCAAGTGGGGAATGGCTGAACAAATCGTGGTATATGTTGGTGATGGAATACTATTGTGCTCAAAGGAATAATAAACTGGAGGAATTCCATGTGAACTGGAAAGACCTCCAGGAATTGATACAGAGTGAAAGGAGCAGAGCCAGAAGAACATTGTACACAGAGACTGATACACTGTTGTAAAATTGAATGTAATGGACATCTGTACTATCAGCAATGCAATGACCCAGGACAATTCTGAGGGATTTATGGAAAAGAACACTACCCACATTCAGAGGAAGAACTACAGGAGTGTCTTAACTAATCTTGATGACAATTTTTTCTTTTGTCCATACAAGTACTGTCACAGTCCTCAATATCAAAAGAGAGAAACTGAGGAACAACAGAAAGATAAGAAGAGTTATAAGACAGAAACATGGACAGGGATGGAGGGATCCAGTCGTGGATACTTTGACTGAATATAGAATTACGGACACAAAACCTGTCCATCTCTCTTCCTTCTCTTTTGTTCTCCTTTTCTTTCTCCCTCTTTCTTCTCCTTTTCTCTTTCCTCCTTTCACTCTGAGAGGAAATCATTGTGGTATTATGACTCCTTCTCAACTTGACCTCAGGAAGACCTGGATTTTAATACCATATCTGATGCTTACTAGCTATGTAACTGTGGTCTGGTCAGTTAATCTCTCTCTGCTTCAATTTCCTCATCTGTAAAATACAGATAAGAATACCTGTAGGAGGGGCAGCTGGGTAGCTCAGTGGATTGAGAGCCAGGCCTAGAGAGGGGAGGTCCTAGGTTCAAATCTGGCCTCAGACACTTCCCAGCTGTGTGACCCTGGGCAAGTCACTTGACCCCCATTGCCTACCCTTACCACTCTTCCACCTATAAGTCAATACACAGAAGTTAAGGGTTTAAAATTTAAAAAAAAAAAAAAAAAAAAAAAAAGAATACCTGTAGGATCTATTCCCCAAGACCATATAGGGCTCAAATGAGATAACATACATAACATGCATATAAAAATATAAAATGCATATGTCATAAAATACTATAAAATGCATTATAAAAATGCTAAAACTTAGTATAAAAGTGTCAATTTCTTCTGACCCTAACATTTTATGTTCTAAGGTTCTTTCAATCTCCAAAATTCTGTAAGTCTATGATTCTAAATTCTAATGAAAATGGGATGATCAGGAAGGAGATTTTATTAGCAAGTTCTTAGGGGACATAGGGCCGGATCACACCAAGTTTCATAACCTCATGGTTCTGGCCCACCAAGATGGAGTTTTTCAAGTTTGGCTTAGAAGAGAATGGTTCATCTACTCTTGGTAATTGACTTTTGTTTCCTTTATTATCCCTCTTCGATGTCTTGCTTCTCTCCCTATCCTGCAGGGGCAGTTAGGACTAACACAACTGTACTTAAGGCCTTGAGACTTCACCAGGAATGTAGCTTCCACTTTGGTCAGTTGAGTGCAAGAAAACTTTCTTCCTGCCCGCCCTCACTTCACACATAACTTAACCCCACCCACTCCTGTTTTGAAATGTAGGGTGCAATTCTGAGTAGAGTCATTTAGATAATTATGCTTTTCAGTGTAGCTTGGCTGAAGGTGGCAAGGATCCAGCCCCACCATGGGAGACCCATGATGCAGGAGGCAGCCCCCGTATTTCTCTTTGAAGACTCTTCCAAACCGGGAACAAGTTGCCCTTCTGCTCTGCCAGATGGGTGCAGGACACAGTGTGCCAGGTGAAAAACCCTCCTGCTCGTTAGCCTTGGGAATCTGCCAGGATCTCTTCTCATGGCTTGTTGATGTCTCTGATGACCTAGAATCATAGGTTTTAGGGCTGGAAAGGATTTTAGAGATCATTTAGTCCATTATCCTTAATTTGAAGTGGAGGAAACTGAGTCCCAGAGGGGAGGGAAATGATTTGATCATGGTCACATAGCCCCAGAGACAGGTTTTAATTGTAGATCCTCGAACTCTGGAGAGATTCTGCCACCCCACACCCCACCCCTATTATATCTCAGTTGATAAATGGGATGCTCAAGTCTCTACTACTTTTCTCGGATTTTCAAGTTTTCATAGTTAAAGTAAGATCTCTGTCTCAAAACTACAAAGACAGGAAAAACTCTTGGACATTATATATATATATATATAAAATGAGGAGCATTGAACCAGATAGCTTCTAAGGTGACTTCCATAACAGAAAGAACCCTTATATTTGAACAATAGACTTTGTAATCATAGTCTAAGTCTATCAACCAATCAACAACCCACAAGCATTTATCAAATGCTCACCATATTACCATATAGCCAGTCCTCTGTTAAGTGCTGAGTTTACAAAGAATCTAAATAGGCCTTGACCTCAAGGAGTTTGCATTCTACTGGGGGACACAAAACACACACATACACAAATATAATATATATATATTCATAATATATACAAAATAAATACAAAGAAGTTTTGAGAGAGAGCATCAAGAAAGGCTGAAGGTGGTGCTTAAACTGAGTCTTGAAGGGATTCTAAGAGTCTGAAGTGAGAAGAGAGTGTTATGGGAGGGAGACAACAGACAGTAAAAAGACAAAGGAGATGAAAAATGGTGTGTCCCATCTGCAAAATATCAATTAGCCAGTAGAAATGGATCAGGTAATCCAGAGAATAACAATCATTATAACAGTGAGGATGAGGATGATCATTGTCATTAGAGAACCAGAGACCAAGACTCAGGAATCTGCTATCTAATCCCTGTATGACTATAGGCAAGTCACTTCCACTTTCTTTGTTTCCTCCTCTGTAAAATGAGGGAGTGGCACCAAATGATTTCTAAGGTTTCTCAGAACTCTGTGAGCCCTTAGAATACTATGAGCCCTAATGCTTAGAGCTTTTTAACATCAGACAGGGCTCCCACAAATGATAGCATTCTCATATCCCAAGTGCCTGAGACTAAGTAGGTGAATAATAAATGCTTATCTGTTGAGTAGTTGGTTGACTGAGAGTAAGACCTGTGTTCAAATTCCAGCTTGATATATGACCTTGGGAAAATCCCTTTTCCTCTTTGGACCTCAGTTTCTTCATCTACAAAATGAAAGTATTATGCTATTTAATCTCTCCTTCTAGTTCTAAATGTCTGTAAACTATCTAGATTACAGAACTGCATATAGTAAATCTCTAGGAGGGCCAACAACAGAAGGGCACCGGTGATTCCTTTGAGAGGTCAATGAAATAGTATTTAAAAAAATAGTCTTTCATCTTAAAAAAATCCCTGTGATGACTTCCCCTCCCTTGTTTTATTGCTTGTTGGGAGTCGTTAGGAAGATGAGCATGGCCCATAAATTACTTACTACTTCCACCAAGCGCTGCTGGTCCAATATGAATAATTCCTTGGGGAAGTCATGGAAAACAAGGGTATATGCATGAATATTATCTTTTTTAATTCAAGTCATATAGTGTAGGAATTTTTAACACGAATACACATGTACATACACACAGAGGTATATGCACATATATGTATGCATGCATGCATGTACATATGTGTGCATACATGTATACTTACACAAAACTCATGTACTAAAGCCCATTGTTATGGTATTATCTCCTTACTGGTAGGGATAAAATCCTTGCCCTCTGTGAAGGGGAGGTTGGAGTTAGTGAGAGGTAAGAGAGATCCAAGATCATCCAGAGAATAACAGAATAAGAGTCAGTTTCCTTTTGGGAGAGCCAACCATCCCTTTGAAACTCTTCAAGACCAGTCCTTTTTGAGGATTCATCAAGCATCAAATCTTCTTCGGTACTCTTTAAACAGTGGATTGCTTTGGATTTTTCTGGTCTTCAGCTTCAAGAGAGAAGATGGACAAGGTCAATCCCACTTTAAGTTGCTACAGGAAAAAAAAACAAAAACAAAAACAACTTTGGGAAGATATAAGAGGAACCAGAAGCCTCCATCAGTCCCTATTCCCAACTAGCTCTTGAGTGAGATCAAGCACTCCTTCCTGGTTGAGCTGAGTTATCTCACAATGGGAGAGCTAGATGGCAAGATGGTGGATAGATGGCTAGATGGTGGCCATATGGCTAGATAACTAGACAATGCTAGATGGCTAGATGGTGGCTCTAGCCATCTATAGTTAGGCAATGGCTAGATGTCGAGACAGATTGTGCATTTTTTTTGGGGGGGGTGGGGAGTCAAGTCACATTGTGCTCCCTGTGGCTTAAGTAGTCATTGCAGATAATAAGCTCCATCTTAAATCTTTTATGAGGGATCCAGTCTATCTCCTTCATGGTTCCATGTATTCTTTGTTTTCTAAGATCTTTTAATTGAGTATACCATGGCTCTTATACTGCTGAGGTAGGGGAATCCCAGGAACATTAGAGCATGGCCAAGACTAAAAGAGAAAACCTGCCATTGCTCTCTGAAGGCATTTTATCCAGAACTAGAATCAAAGGAACTTCAGAACCCAAAATGTTAGAATATAAAATCTTAGAGATTATAGGGTTCTTTATTTGGGATGGGGTGGGGGTGGGGGTGGGGGTGAGGGAGATCAGAGAGGTGAGGTCCAGACTTGTGATTTCATCAGAGTACCGAAGTCCCAAGGTGAAGTTACAAATCAGCAACCTCTGTAACCTCTTGTCTTAGTGAGTCGCCACGGGGCCCTGCAAGGTTAAGCAACTAATTTGCCCATAGTCATAAAACTAGTGTATGACTGAGCCAGAACTTGAACCCAGGTCTTCTTGTTTTTAAAGCAGGCTTTCTCCATCCTTTGTACCAGTCTCTCTCTCTCTCTCTCATATCTTGGAAGAGAAAGTGCTAGAAAACTAGAATGACAGTCAAAAGGACCTCACAACATAGTGTTAGAATTTAGAAGCTTTCTCCCTTTTGGGGTTACTGCCTTGACAGTCTAGAAGTAACCATTTACCTCCTGACCAATGTATAATGTTAATTAATGCTATGAGAATACATGAGAGACTTTTGTTCATTTTACTAGCAGAGATCTTTTCCTGGGAAGAATACTATTTAATTTTTAATGTTTAATTATTTAATTAGTCGATCAACTGACAATTTTAAATACTTTCCTGTGTGCTATGCTCTGTTTTAAATGATGGGGATATAAAGAAAAGTCAAAAATAGTCCCAGCCATCAGGGAATTTAAATTCTAATGGGGGAGAGAACATACACTCATATTATATATATGTGGATATATATATATATATATATATAGAGAGAGAGAGAGAGAGAGAGAAGGTAATCGAAAAAGAGGAAGGCATTGATAGCAGAAGAGATTGAGAAAGGCCTAATGCGGAATATGGGTTTTAATTGAGTCTTGAAGGAAGCCAGGACAGCTAAGAGATGGGGGTGTGAGGGCAGAGAATTCCAGATATAGGGGACAACCTGCACAAAATGGCACAGATAAAGGATATGGTATTTTAGGTTTCAGAAAATTTAGCCAATGTAGTTGGATCATAATGGATGTAAGGCAATGAAGGTAGTAAGTTTTAGGAAGACTAGAAAGGTAGGAAAGAGCCAGATTAAAAAGAACTTTAAGTACCAAACAGAGGAGATCCTATTTGATATTATGGAAATAGAGAGTCACTGGGAGCTTGTAGAGTAGAAGTAGAGGGTGGAGTGGTTAGAGGGAAGGTGATGTGGTAACATGGTCAGACCTATAGTTTAGAAAAATCGACTTGACAGCTAAATGGAGAATGGATTAGAATGGAGAGATTACAGGAAGAAAGCAATTGTAGCCATCTAGTGATGAGGATCTGAACTAGAGAGGGAGTTATATGAGTAGAGAGAAGGGGACAAAAACAAGGTATGTTTGTGAAGATGGAAATAAGATTTGAAAATGGATTGGATATAAGTGGGAGAAAGGAGTCAAGGATGACACTAAAGTGGTGAGCCTGGGTCCCTGGGAGGATGGTGATTCCCTTAATGGAAGAAGGGAGGGTTGGTTGAGGAAGGGGAAGAAAATGAGTTCTATTTTGGATAATGAGTTCCATTTCAGATGTATATAGGATATCTAGTTCAAGATGTCCAAGAGACAGTTGGAAACATGCTTTAGCTCAGCAGAGAGATGCTAAAGAGCTGGCTGTGTAGCTTTTTTTAAACCCTTCCCTTCATCTTAGAATCAATACTGTGTATTGGTTTCAAGGCAAAAAGAGTCATAAGGGAGAGGCAATGAAAGTTAAGTCACTTGCCCAGGGTCACACAGCTAGGAAGTCTGTGAGGCCAGATTTGAAATCAGGACCTCCCATCTCTAGGCCTGGCTCTCAACCCACTGAACAACAGCTGACCCTGTGGCTAAGTAGATCTTAAAATCATCTGCATAGAGATAATAATTGAACCCTTAGGAACTGATGAGATTACCAAGTGAGATAAACTTCGATAAAAATGTACACTCATGACTAGTGAGTATAACATGGATGAAAAGGAGTCTGAGAAATGGTTGGAGAGAGGAGAACCTAGAGAAAGCAATATTATGAAAACCTAGAAAGGAGTGAATATCCAGGAGTATCTCCAGTGTCAAATTAAGCAGTAGGTCAAGGAGGATCAGGATTGAGAAAAGGCCTTTGAATTTGTCAATCAAGAAATCATTGGTAACTTTGAGAGAGAGAGTTTAAGTTAAAAGATGAGTTGAAATCCAGATTGCAGAGGATTTAGAGAAGAGTGAGGGAGAAGTGGAGGTATTGATTGTATATGTCTTTCTCAAGGAGTTTGGACACCAAGGGGAAGACAGTATAGAACATACAGGATGATAGCTAACAGGAATGGTCAGATCAAAAGGTTTTCTAAGGACGCGGATATTTGGACATTTTCACAGGGAGCAGAGGAGAAAGGCTGAAGACATCTAAGTGATCTGAGTTGAGGAGAGGAGAGAAGAGGGAGCTCTCAGCAAATGGCCTCAAATTTTTTCAGTGAAGTATGTCAAGGTCTTCAGCTGAAAGAGAGAAAGGAGGGGAGTGCTGTTGGAGGCTTGAGAAGAGACAAGAGTTAGAACAGAAAATTGAGAAGAGTGGGGCAGGGAATCAATTAGGAAGGGATAGAATATTTGCTTTGCTGCACTGAAGCTGTAGTTTAGATTAGATAACATAAATGTGTAGTGGGCCCAGCCGGCACGGATTCGTGATCTCTTCCAGCTCTGTTCAGCAAAAACAAAGTAGTCTAATGGTGGGAGTAATCCAGGGCTGGGTCTTGGCAAGTCATCAGCAGTGATAGCAGGGGAATCAAGGCTGGAGCCAGTTGGTGAGTATCTTGTAATGAACAAGATTGGTTTCATCAATTCTTAAATCTGTTCCACTCATATATAAAGGTCTTTATCCACACCAAAGCTATTCTCCATGCTCCTTTGCACTTATTCAAAATCTATCTACCTTCAAGGCTTAACTTAAATTCTATCACTTGAGAAGTTGCAGGTTTATTTTAAAAAAAATCTAAGCTGGGAGTAAGAAGACCTGGGTAATATAATGGGAAACACTCTGACCTTGGAGTCAAATGACCTGGATTCAAATTCTATTTCTGGCACATATGTGAGAGCTTGGGCAAGTCACTTTATATTTTGGGGCCTTGGGGGCCTTCTGAAAAAAGTTCAGCTAGACAATCTTTGAGTTCTCTTCTCACTCTATATTTAAAATTCACTTGAAGTGTGCCAGTCAATTAATAGTCTTTGTGTCTTACTTTCCTCCCCCCACCCCCAAAATGAGATAGTTAAACTAGAATATCTCTAAGGTCCCTTTCAGATCTGACTTTCTATGATTCTATGACTTCCCTGCAAACCACAGTCCAAAGTAATCTTTCTCCCATTTGACCTCCTGTATCAGTAATTGTTAGTAGTACTCTTTTGACAATTAATCATATAATGGTTTATGACATTGTTTTGAAATGGTAATTAGCTCAATATTATTATTTAATGTTTCCCCTCTTTATATCTTGTTTTTTTTTCAGTTAGGCTACCAGTTAATCCTTTATTATCAGAGGTCAGACCTTTTCTAGTTCTGCTCTGTGACCATTTCAAAATACCTAAAGCAAAGAACAGGTCCAATCATTCTTTCTTTCTTTCTTTTTTTAAACCGTCCTTTAGAAAATATTATAATGTTTCAGATAGAACTCTCAGAAGTAGTGAGCTCTGTCCCTGGGAAGGACATGCAGAGAGACAGATTTTAATTTAATATTTAAAAAAATCTCCCTAACAATTAGAACTATCCTAAAATGGAATGGGCTGACTTACATGGGAGGCAGTTGTAGATTGCAGAAGTTTATCACTAAGTCTCCAATCAGAGATGAATGATACCTATTTGGAAATGACCTTTACTGTTCTTTATTCCAGTCTCTGATGAAGAAATGGTCCTCCTCACCAAGAGCACTCTCTCTCTCTCTCTCTCTCTCTCTCTCTCTCTCTCTCTTTCTCTCTCTCTCTCTCTCTCTCCCTCCCTCCCTCCCTTTTCTATCACATCTATCAGGTTGCTCCTAAAATCATCCCCTGTTTTCAATCCCTCCCTATCTATTGACTCATTCCCATCTTCCTAGAGACATGTCTGGGTCTCTCTTGTTCTTGAAAAACTTTCACTGGACTCTATCATCAGACTACTACATCTCTCCCTCACATAAGTCAAATCTGTAGGGGGCGGAGATTGTTTACTCTAGTAGTTTCCACTTCTTTTCATTTCATTCACTTCTCATCTCCTGGACTGGTTTAGTGCTTTGTACACAGTATCTATCCAGAGTGGTATAGTAGAAAGAATGCTAGCTCTGAAGTCAGAGGGATACTCGTTCCCTGTATTACTTGGGAGCAAATTGCTTAATCTCCCAGGACCTCAGTTTCCTTATCTATCAAATGTGAGAATCTGCCTCAGAAGGCAAGATGCTCTAGTTTCATTCCAACTCTAGATCTACCATCTTAATATGATTAATCATTTGAAATATAACTTATGACCTTATTGCTTAACTGAAACTGATCTAAAAAAAAAAAAGACAAAAGAAACTGATCTCTGCAAAGTTACCAATAATCCGTTTATTGCCAAACTAGATGTCCTTTTTTTGAATCCTCCCTTCAGTGGCCCTAATAAAAAGAAAACATTTCCTTTTCTTTGGATTTTTTTTTTTGGAACAGTGCTCTCTCTTCATTCTTCTACCTGTCTGAGTCCCCTTTGCTGACTTATCAGCCATATCACAACTTCTAACTGTGGTTTCTTTCCCAGGCTCTCCTTTCTGTGTATTCTCAGTGACTTCACCACTTCTTATGGATATAATTATTGTTTTTATGCAGATGACCTCCAATCTCCACATTCTGCTCCAGTCTCTCTCTTGAGCTCCAGTCTTAAAGCATGAATTGCATTTCAGACTGGATATCCTAGAGCAGTGATGGCAAACCTTTTAGAGACAGAGTGCCAAGATCTGCCCTCATCCCACTCCCCAGACTAAGTGGGGTGCCCCCCCACACCAAGTGCTGGAAGCACTCTGACCCCCACTCCTTACCCCACACAGGGGAGGAAGAAAGCACTCCCATTGGGCTGCTGGGCAGAGGGGTGGTTGAAGTGAGGGATGTGCTCAACAAGTGTAGAGAAGAGGGGAGTGGCCTGAATGCTCTGCTCCCCTCCAGCTTTGCTGCCTATGAGCTATTCAGCTTACTTGCTGTGTGCTCCCATTGACTGCTGGGCAGAGGGGAGGATGGAGAGGGGAAGGGGAGAAGTTCTCTCCCCCCCACCCAGTCCCTCTGCCTTTCTAGTAATGAACTTTGGGTGGTAGGGGGAAGGGTGACCATATGCCCACAGAGAGTGCTCTGAGTGACATCTTTGGCACATGTGCCATAGGTTTGTCATCACTGTCCTAGAGTCACCTCAAACTCATCATACATAAAGAAGAATCTTTCCTTCCTCTCCTACAAAACCACACCTTTTCTGGATTTCCTTATTTCTGTTGAGAGCACACAGTCCTTCTAGTCAGCCAGGTTTTTCAAACCTCAGAATCCTTCTCCACTGCTAGAATCTTAAATATTAAATCTTGTTCCTTCTGCCTCTTCAATATTTGTCCCCTTTACTCCACTGACACCATGGCCTTCCTACTTCAGGTCCTCATTACCTCTTACCTAAACTATGGTGATAGCCTCTTGATTGGTTTCCCAACTTCTAGTTTTTCCTTTCATTCTTCATGTATTTGCCAAAGTAATATTATTAACATAGAATCCTGTCTATTTGACTCCCCTGCTCAAAAAGCTCCCATGGCTCCCTATTACCTCTGGGATCAAATTTCTAGATTTGGAATTTAAAGTCCTTTACAGCCTGACTTCAATATATATTTCCAGGTAGAGGTAAATGTTGAACAACTGGCCCCAGGAGTTGGGGTAGGTGAAAGTATGCACATATATTTATTTTATTTTATTTTTATATTATATATTTTTTATTTTGAATATTTTCTCCTAGTTACATATTTCATGTTCTTTCCCTCTCCCCCAAGCTCCCCTATCCAGCCTTAGACGATGCACAATTCCACTGGGTTTTACATGTATCATTGATCAAGACCTAATTCCATATTATTGATAGTTGGACCAGAGTTATCATTTAGTGTCTACATCCCCAATAATATCTCCAACAGCCCATGTGTTCAAGCAGTTGTTTTTCTTCTCTGTTTCTCCTCCCACATTTCTTCCTCTGAATGTGGCTAGTTTTCTTTCTTATAAGTCCCTCAGCCTTGCTCTGGATCCTTGCATTGCTGCTAGTAGAGAAGTCCATTACATTCGATCATTCCACAGCATATCCGACTCTGTGTACAATGTTCTCCTGGATCTGCTCCTTTCACTCTGCATCAATGCCTGGAGGTCATTCCAGTTCACATGGAATTTCTCCATTTCTTTATTCCTTTGAACACAATAGTATTCCATCACCAACAGATACCACAAATTGTTCAGCCATTCTCCATTTGGACATTCTCTCATTTTCCAATTTTTTGCCACCACAAAGAGCACAGCTATAAATATTTTCGTACAAGTCTGTTTATCTATGATCTCTTTGGGGTACAAACCCAACAATGGTATGGCTGGATCAAAGGGCAGGCAATCTTTCCCGAATTGCCATCCAGAATGGTTGGATCAGTTCACAACTCCACCAGCAATGCATTAATGTCCCAATTTTGCCACACCCCCTCCAACATTCATTACTCTCCCTTGTTGTCATTTTAGCCAATCTGCTAGGTGTGAGGTGATACCTCAGAGTTGTTTTGATTTGCATTTCTCTAATTGTTAGAGATTTAGAACACTTTCTCATGTGTTTATTGATAGTTTTGATTTCTTTATCTGAGAATTGTCTATTCATGTCCCTTGCCCATTTATCGATTGGGAGATGGCTTGATTTTTTTGTACAATTGATTTAGCTCCTTGTATATTTGAGGGATTAGACCTTTATCTGAGTTTTTTGTTATAAAGATTTTTTCCCAATTTGTTGTTTCCCTTCTAATTTTGGTAGCAATGGTTTTGTCTGTTCAAAAACTTTTTCATTTGATGTAGTCAAAATTATTTATTTTACATTTTGTGATTTTTTCTAACTCTTGCTTGCTTTTAAAATCTTTCCCTTCCCATAGATCTGACAAGTATACTATTCTGTGCTCACCCAATTTACCTATAGATTCCTTCTTTATATTCAAGTCATTCGCCCATTCTGAGTTTATCTTGGTATAGGGTGTGAGATGTTGATCTAGGCCCAATCTCTCCCATATTGTTTTCCAATTTTCCTAGCAGTTTTTGTCAAATAGCGGGTTTTTGTCCCCAAAGCTGAATTCTTTAGGTTTACTGAAAACTGTCTTGCTGAGGTTACTTACCCCTAGTCTATTTCACTGATCCTCCTTTCTGTCTCTTAGCCAGTACCATATTGTTTTGATGACTACTGCTTTGTAATACAGTTTAAGATCTGGTACTGCTAGGCCACCTTCCTTCATATTTTTTTCGTTATTTCCCTTGATAGTCTTGGTCTTTTGCTCTTCCAAATGAACTTTGTTATAGTTTTTTTCTAATTCAGTAAAAAAGTTTTTGGTAGTTTGATAGGTATAGTACAAAGTAGGTAAATTGATTTGGGTAGGATGGTCATTTTTAATATGTTAGCTCGTCCTACCCATGAGCAATCAATGTTTTTCCAATTGTCTAGATCTAGTTTTACTTGGGTGGAAAGGGTTTTGTAGTTGTTTTTGTATAATTGCTGTATTTGTCTTGGCAGATAGATTCCTAAGTATTTTATATTGTCTAGTGTGAATTTAAATGGAATTTCTCTTTCTAACTCTTCCTGCTGCAATGTGTTGGAAATATATAGAACTGCTGATGATTTATGTGCGTTTATTTTGTATCCTGCAATTTTGCTAATATGCACATATATTTAAACAAGATCTTCATTATTAACATTTTACTCTTCACTTTCTTAAGTGATTAGCAAAACAATAAATGGAATCTTGATTTGGAGCAGTTGGTTATTTCCAAGGTATGAATGTTCTCAATGAAAATTTAATAATTGGCTCTTGAGAGCCACCTCCAGCAGACCACTATTCCAGGCTTATTTTTACATACAATCTCTATTTGGCCTACTTTGTGTCCCTCATAGGCAACATTCCACTTCCTATAACAACAATAGCAATGAGCATTTATATAGCTCTTTAAGGTTTTCCAGGTACTCTACCAAGCTCTTTTACAAATATTATCTCATATTATTTAGAGTAGGTTCTATTATTATCCCAATTTTATAGATGAGGAAACTGAGGCAGAAGTTAAGAGACTTGTCTAGGGTCACATAGCTAGTAAGTGGCTAGGACGGGAATTAAACTCATGACTTCCTGATTCAGAATCCAGTGCTCTATCAACTGTACCACCTCTTTAAACCCTCACCTTCTGTCTTAGAATCAATTCTAAGTATTGGTTCCAAGGCAGAAGAGTGGCAAGGGCTAGGCAAATGGGGTTAAGGGTCTTGTCAAGGGACACATAGCTGGAAGAGGCCGAGGCTAGATTTGAAACCAGGACCTCCTGTCTCCAGGCCTGGCTCTTTATCTACTGAGATAACTAGCAACTTCTTCATGCCTTTTCTTTGCACAGGAAGTGCAACATGCTTGGATATACTCCTGTCTCACTGCCAATTCTTAAATTCACTCATTTCTTTCAAAGATCAACTCAAATACCTCCATGAGACCTTGCTTGGTATCCCCAGCTGCTAGCACCTTAACTTGAAAATTACATTGTATTGTTTGTGCATGTTTACTTTGCACATGCTTACTATGTTTCCATGTTGTCTCCCCCCTATAGAATGCAAATTCCTTGAAGATAAGAACTGTTTCATTTGTGTCTTTGTGTCCCCAATGCCTTGCATAGTGGCTGACACATGGTAGATGCTTAATTAATGCATGTTGATTGATAGGTTGAAGTTCCACAAAGATTTCCTGTTATGGGTACAATTTGGAAAAAATGAACAAGGACCCTTCTAACTCTGAGAGCTTGTGACCCTTTTCAGAATTTGAACAGGTTGACATGTATACAAAATAGAATATTGCAGAACTGGATTTATGAGGGGAGGACCATGAGATGAATTATCACTGTGTAATATCGATTATAGTATCTAAAAAAAACTTTCCCTCTGACTTCTGAGGCAGTGAAAGTGAAGATAAAAGACTAAATTGTAAGAGTATCTGTCACAGAATAAATGAAATCTTTTTTGGAATTGTTTTTATATGTATTCAGTGGACCACTAGGATGACTCATTCATTCATAATTCATTCAATAAACATTTGTGAAGTACCTCCCATGGCCAATGCTTAGCATTAGAGGAAGTACAGAGTCTAGTAGTGTAAGGCAGCTAGATAGCTCATTGGATAGAGGGCAAGGCTTGGAGTTGGAAGGTCTTGGGATCAAATCTAGGCTCAGACTCTTCCTAGCTATGTGACCCTGGGCAAGTCACTTAATACCAGTTGGTTAGCCCTAATGGTTCTTCTGCCCTGGAACCAATATTTAGTATTGATTCCAAGACAGAAGGTAAGGTTTGAAAAAAAAAAGAGTCTAGTAGTGGACTCTTTTTTTTTCAAATCTTACCTTCTTGAGCAATAAACATAAAAAAAAACCCCTATATCTTGGAGAGATCTAGAGTGATATAAAAGATTTTAAAAGATAATTGGCTTCTAGAAGGGGACAAGATAGTATGGAGGAGGTGACATCTAATTGGATCTTGAAGGAAATATCTCAAAAGGTATAGATGAAGAGAGGAACTATTGCAGACACAAAAGTAGGAAAAAACCAGGATGAGCAGACTTAGGCTGAAATGGAGAGAGAAAGAGACAGAGACAGAGACAGAGAGACAGAGAGAGTAAGGAGTGGGTAAGTAGAAACATTAAATCAAAATTGGTTTAAAAAAAAACCCAACACTACACACTTATAGCTAGTAAATATAGTAAAGATGCCTATCATGTAGAGGTCTGGTTTAATTGTGCTCTGGGAGAAAGCACTTTCTTTAGGAGGCATGTGGTGGGGCATGCATGATGTTGCTAAGCAATTAAGTGTTGAAGACGGTAAAGAAACATAGGTTCTTGAAGATCAACTGCCAATGTGGGGCCAGTCGTTAGAGGAGGCCAAAGTTGGGAGGGGTGGCCATCTGGAAAAGTCCCAGAGCCAAAGTGTTGATAATAGAGGGGAGAACAGTTAAAAAGAAAACTGGGGAAACTGAAAATTGTAAAAAAATTATCCCAGGGGAAGAAGTCAAAGCAGCCTGAGGACCCATCCACTCAACAAAATATGTTGTTGATTTGCAGGCTCCTTTTTGGGACCCCATTTGGGGTTTTCTTGGCAAAAATTTTAGAATGGTATGCCATTTCCTTCTCCAGCTCATTTTATAGATGAAGAAACTGAGACAAAAGGCTAAGGGGTTTGCTTAGGGTAATGTGGCTAGTAAATTTCTGAGGCCAGATTTGAACTCAAGAAAATGAGTTCTCTTGACAGTAGGCCTGGTGCTCTATCCACTGACCCACCTCACTGCCCCAACAAAATACAGCGTATTAGAAAAAGCAATGAACCTAGAACCAGGAATTCTGGATGACACAAACTCAATGTGTGACTTTGGGCAAATCCCTTCTTCTCTCTAGGTTCTAGTTTTCATAGCTTTAAAATAAGGAAGTTGGTCTAGAATATGTTTAAGATCTCTTCTATCTCCAACACTTTATGGTCTAAGTCTCCTTTCCAATTCTCTGACATTCTATGTTCCCTGATATAATATCCATGTTCAAAGATGTCTTCTACTCTAAAGATCTTTGTTCTAACATTCTATGGTTTGTTTCCTTCAAGCTCTAAAAGTCTTATTTGTGCTAGATTCTAGGGGTAATGTAAAATTTAGGTAAGACTGGCCCCTGCCCTCAAGAAATTTATAGTCTAGTAAGAAAGATTAGATTACTCAATGATAAAGATAGTACAAATTAGAATGCAATAAAATTATAAAAAAGATATAAACTTCTAAGAAACAGAGTGGAAAATGTTAAATTTATATTCAGATGGTCTAGTTTTAATTACAAATTGTGTAAGTATTACCTGTGTGGCCTCTGGCAAGTTATATCACTTCTTTGAGTCTTAGTTTCCTCTTTTTTAAAATGAGAGAGTTAGACTAAGTTACTTTTAATATCCTTCTGATCTAATTCCATGTTCTAGCTCTGTGGTGTCAAATTCAGATTGAAATGAGAACCACTAAACTGTAAATGAGAATACCTGTGGATCGCTTATTGAGTTGTAAATCTTCTACTGGACAATGATGTAGCACAGTGGAAAGAGCCTGGACTTAGAGATGGGAAGTTCCGAGTTCAAATATGACCTTAGACGCTTCCTAGCTGTGTGACCCTGGAAAAGTAACGTAATCCCAATTCCACTCATCTACCTTGTAACTGATACTTAGTATTGATTCTAAGATAGAAGGCAAAGGCTTGTTGTTGTTGTTTAATGATATTAGTCTTCCATAACCAGAATATTGGAGATGACCAGAATTGCTTCTGTACAAAATGAACAAACAGAAAGCCATCATGGTGTGATGGGGAGAACACTGCTTTGGGACTCAGAGGACCTGAATTTAATCTTGGTTCTTCTATTGTGTAATCTTGGGCTCATCCCTTTCTCATCTGTAAAATGAAAGAGTTGGGATAAATGATCCCAGGTCCCTTCCATCTCTAAATCCCATGGTCCTAATGTAGGATCCTCATCTCCCAAATAACTACCCCACTGGAAACTTTAGCACTCAAACTTCATAACTTCATATGTGACCTCCTTACTTTAGTCAATTAAGTAGCATAGTGGCTTAAAGTCAGAAAGACCTAAGTTTAAATCTAGTCACATAAAATTGGGACACTAATGCATTGCTGATGGAGTTGTGAATTAATCCAGCCATTCTGAAGGGTAATATGGAATTATGCACAAAGGGCTTTAAAAGAATATATACCCTTTGATCTAGCAATACCACTGTTGGGTTTGTACCCCAAAGAGATAATAAGGAAAAAGACTTGTACAAAAATATTTATAGCTGTGCTCTTTGTGGTGGCAAAAAATTGGTAAATGAGGGGATGCTCTTTGATTGGGGAATGGCTGAACAAACTGTGGTATCTGTTGGTGATGGAATACTATTGTGTTGAAAGGAATGATGATCTGGAGGGTTTCCACATGAACTCAGAGAACCTCAATGAACTGATGCAGAGTGAAATGAGTGGAACGAGAAGAACATTGTACACAGGAAGTAAAACATTGTGGAAAAATCCAATGTAATGGACTTTGCTACTAGTAGCAATCCAGTAAGCCAGGACACTCCTAAAGGATTTATGTAAAAGAATGCTAACCACATTAAGAGAAAGAACTATGAGAATAGAAATGCAAAAGCAAAACATATGACATCACTTATCACATGTATATATGGGTATGTGATTGGGAGTCTAGGCTTTAAAAGACAACTCTGTACCAAAAATGAATAATATAGAAATAGGTATCAAGTGATAACATTTATACAACTCAGTGGAATTGCTTGTTGGCTCTGGGATGGGGGAGGGAAGAGGAGAGGGGAAAGAAAATGAATCATGTAAACATGGAAAATCTTTAAAAATAAATAAAAATAAAATAAATCCAGCCACAGACACTTATGAGATGTGTGACCCTGAGCAAGTCACTTAATCTCTCTGTACCTCAGATTCCTCATCCATAAAGTGGGGATAATAACATCACCTGCCTTATAGCATTGCTGTGAAGATCAAGCATTAACAGATCCAGGATCTGGATCAGGGAACTATTGGAACCTTTCTAAAGAGAGGCCCAGCACTTCTCTCAGACACCTCCCCAACCTTCAGCTAAATCACTCAGTTTTTTTAAAAAAAATAATCTTTACCTTACCTTCCATCTTAGAATTAATACTGTGTATTGGTTCCATAGCAGAAGCTCAGTAAGGCGTAGACAATGAGGGTTAAGTGACTTGCCCAGGGTCACACAACTAGGAAGTGTCAATTACTATGACTCTTATAGACAAGACATGGTTTCTTAAATGCACTAAGATTATCATGATTTTGACAATACATCTCTATTGTTCTTTATGACTTAGAAAGCTATTTCCTTCCTATGAAACACCTTGACCAGGTATTATTATTCTTATTTTAGAAGTGAAGAAACAGACTCAATGAGTGGAAATGATTTAGAATGACAAAGCATTTGAGTTAGAACTCAATATTAGAACAAATAGGAGTTAGGATACAGAACATAAAAGCTGAAAGGATGTTCAGGAGTTCTGAGATCCCTTGCAATTCTAAGATCCCATGGTTCAGGAAGAATATTAGGGTTGAGAAAGACCTTGGAGCTCTTCTAGTCCACCCAATTTACTGAAGCTAAGGCTCAGAGGGGCAACAAGACTCATCCAAGGTAAAGCTGAACTTAGTCATCTCTCCTATCTCATTCATTTATTTATTTAACAAGCATTTATTAAGTGCCTACTATATATGAGGCACTGGGGTTAGGATGCCCAGATGTGGTTTAGGATGCCAGAGATTTACTATAAAATCATAGAATTTTGAGTTGTAAGGGACCTTACAGACCACCTAGTTCAATTCCTTAATTTTATGAATGAGGAAGCAGCCCAGGTGGTAAGGTGACTTGCCAGTTCCCCCTAGCTAGAAAGTATCTGAGTCCTATTTTGAACCCAGATCCAGTGGTCCGAAATCCAAGGCTCTTTGCCACTATAGGATACTAGCTGAGACTGACAAAAAAGGAAGAAGAGAGGCCACAGGAGTGGGTGGCTGAGACTAAATCCCCCAGGAAACTGTCCTCATATTTAATAATCCTTTTGCTCAAAAGAAGAAAAAACGTGGCAGAGAGGTCCATTCAGGTCAATCGTCATTGGTCCACTCTTTTCTTTAGGTGTGTGCATCTCCAGCATGCCTGTTTATACTCAGGGGTTTTTCATGGGTCTACTTTCTTGCTGTTGGAATAATCACACGTTTTAAAAATAAGAATAGTTTCTGATTATTCTTTTGTGAGCAGGGTCAGAAAAGGTCATTTGGGATCTGTTACTTCAAACACTTCAAAGGGCACATCTTTTACTACTGGTTTAAAGGCAGCTCTGGAACAGAAGGGGATGTGTGCCGAATGTAGACACACTTCTAGGCTGTAACTGAAAGAAGCAGGCAGATTGTACCTTCTGGTAAAAGGAGAGGATATTGCCCCCTTCAGCATGCACAGGTACAGGACCTGTTTTTGGCATATGGGTAGAGAGACAACCCTACATCTTTGGAGTCAGAAGACTTGGTTTCAAATTCTAGCATTAGTACTTATCACCCATGTGACCTTAGGTCAGTCACTTCTACTCCCTCTGTGCATCAGTTTTTCTACTTGTAAAAATGTGCTGTTCAGAAGAGACTATTTCTAAGGATCTTTCCAAGTTGTAAACATCATGATTCATGGCAGGATATTCCAAACAATGAAAAATTCAGCTCTATTCCCCTTTCTCTCTCTTTTGATTGTCATCATTATGACAATAGGCTTATGACTAATAATAACCATGAATATTTCTAAAAAGCTTCAAAGATTACAAAGCACTTGCCTCATGAGCTTTGTGAAAATTCAGTAATATCGAGTATATCACACATCAAGAATTTAAGGCTGAAAGTGGAGAAATAACTTCAAGTTTTATGGCTGTAAATGGTAGAGCTAGGACTAAGGCCTCTTTTTTTTTAAAGAAACTTCTCAGTATAGATGATATCCTTAAGGCATCACAACACTTGTGTGATATAGAGAGTGTGATATTAAGATCACTAGACTTAGAATCAGAAAACCTGGGTTTACACTGCTAGGTCTGTATCCCAAAAGAAATTAAAAAAAAGGTGTGTGGGGGGGGAAGATCCATTTTTACAAAAATATTTATAGTAGCCCTTTTTGTGGTGGCAAAGAATTGGAAATTAAGGGAATGCTCAGCAATTGGGGAATGGCTGAACAAATTGTGGCATGTGATGATAATGGAATACTCTTGTGCCATAAGAAATGATGAGCAGTATGATTTCAGAAAAACCTGGAAAGACCTACATGAACTGACACAGAGCAAACTAAGCAGACCTGGGAGAACACTGTATACAGTAAGAGCAATATTGTGGAATAATCAACTGTCAAAGACTCAGCTACTCTCAACAATACAATGATCTGGGACAATCCTGAGGGATTTATGACAAAGAATGCTATCCACCTCCAGGGAAAGAACTTTTAGAGTTGGAATGCAGATCAAAATAGATGATTTTTCATTTTAATTTATTTGGGTTTTTATTTGGGGTTTTTAGTTTTATATGAGTATTCACTTCCAACAAGAAACAATAGAGAAATATATTTTGCATGATAATACACGTATAACCCAGATCACATTTTTACTATCTTCAGAATGGGAGATGAAAGGGAGGAAGACAGACAATTTGGATCTTGTTACTTCAGAAAACTTATGTGGAAAATTGTTAATACATATAATTGGTAAAATAAAATATCTTTTAAAAAGAAAAGAAAGAAAAGAAAACCTGGGTTTACATTTCAGTTCTTCTAACTTCTTTCTTCATCTTTGAAATAAGGAATGATGATTTCCATTTCCTCCAAATAAGCTAGATGATTGATTTCTAAGTTTTCCATCCAAATCCTATGATTTTGCAATTATCATCTTCATTTAACAGATTGAGAAAGGGGGGGGAATGACTTGTGTACAACCCTTTGGGGGCAGATACAGGATGGGAATCCTGCCTCTCAACCTAGAACTTGCTGAGAAGTCCATCACTTCATGCTTCTAAATAAAAAGACTATGTTTGCCAAACTGTAAGGGCAATATGAGATTTGAGATGCTGGGAAGGATGTAAAAGGAGAGTTGTCTGGACTTTTGGCTCCTCTTCCTAGAGAAATGTATTTCATTTACATCATCCATTAAGAAAATTACACTAACTTGCCCAAGCTTGTATCAGAAGTTGTTTGGAAGGGAACAGAAATCTTGGTTAACTAGTAATTATTGTAGACTTACTCTAACAGAGAACCAGATCGTGTAATCTAACATAGAATCTCAGGAGTGGAAGGACCTTCAGGAGTCATCTAATGCCAGCCATACCTGAACAGGAATCCCCTCTGAAAGATTCCCAACTAGACAAACCAGCAGCTATCTTACCCCTATTTGAAAATCTCTGAAGGCAGCCCATTCCACTTTTGGACAACTCTCATCTTTAGGAACTTTTTTCTTACACTGAGCCAAAATCCTCTTCTTTGTAACTTCCACCCACTATTCTTAGTTTTCCCCTCTGGTGCCAAGTAGAATAAATTCTAATTCTTCTTTCATATGACAACCTTTATGTATATATGTGGAAACAGCAACCACAAAGCCCCTTAACCTTCTCTTCTCCAGGCTAAAGACCTACAATTCTTTTGTTAATCCTCATATGACCTGATCTCTAGTCTTCTCTTAGTTTTCTCTGCGCAGGCTCCAGCATGTCACACAATCACAGAGCTAGACTGGATTTCAGGAAGTTATTTAGTCCAACCCACGTCCCCAAAAGGATCCCCAATGCAATATGCCCAATAAATGGCCATCTAACCTCTGCTTAAGGACTTTCAAGGAGGAAGAACTCACCATCTCTTGAGACAGTCCATTGCACTTTTGGTTAGCTCTAATTGCTAGGAAACTTTTTCTTGGTATCAAACTTAAATTTTCTTTTTCTCATCTTTCATCCTTTGCTCTTAATTCTGCCCTTTGGGGCCCAGTAGAGCAAGGGTAATCCTTTTATACCAAAAGGTTTTTAATCTTTTTTGTGTCACAGCTCTCTTTGGAAGTCTGATGAAGCTTATGGACCTCCTTTGTGAGGAGAACATTTTATTAAAGTATATAAAATAAAATATATGGGATTACAAAGGAACCCAATTATATTAAAATACAATTATCAAAATATTAAAGTTCATGGGTCCTCTGAAATCTATCCACAGACCCCAGATTATAAATACCTGCCCTGTAGAGATTGCCAATTTCTCTGGTCAATATTTATAGTTAGAAAAGCCAGGCACATCATTCACTGTCCACATATACATCATGAGAAGCATTTGGTTAGCACTTTAATCCCCTAGGTAAAAAACATTAGACAGACTTCCTGATTCAATCTTAAACTTGAGCTTAGAAAAGGTCAGGGGGAGGCTCCATCCGTTTTTCAAATATTATAAGAAAAGAAAAATGAGAGGTCATGTTGCTTCAGGCTGTACTCATAATATTTCAGTAGGCAAAGGTTTTCTGGTTAAATTTGAAGTTTGAATGCGTTGGTCTACTTTATACTTTGAGTATTTGTAATCATAGAATGTCAGAGTTGGAAGAAACCTAGAATATAGAATGTTACAGCCACAATGGACCTTACAGATCTTCTTTTCATTTTATAAATTAGGAAATGAGCCCAGAATGGTGCTGTGATTTGCCTGGAGTCACTTAACCAAAGTTTGAATCCCAAGAGAGTGCTCTTTCTGCTATGCTATACATCTTCCATATTCATAGTGAATGAAAATTCAAGACAAATAATCATTTGGTTTCTGGAAAGCAAAGTATGAGGAAGACTGGGTGAGGGGCAAATGCAGGTATTGATCCCCCTGTTCCATTCACGTGGGGTCATCATTAGCCATCCAAGTTCTAGGTAGTGGCACTAGAGAAAGCCTTTAGAGAATCACAGCTTTTCACAGAATTCCCAAATTGAAGGAGAACATAGTGGCTGCCCAACCCAACACCTACCCAAATAAGAAGGCCTAAATTTACCTCTTTACACCTTCCATCCATTGCACCCCTGGGAATGAGGAGAGAGTATTACTAGAAAGTTGCCCATGAAGGCATTACATGGGAGGCAAAGTCAGGATGGCAGAATAACAGAAAGAAGTACAACCTCACTCCCCACCCTGAACGCTTGCTCTACAAAGAACCAGAAACCCCCACAGACCAAATTCTGTTGGGGAAATCCAAGAAAGGACTATACAGGAGGTTCTAGGGGAAATAACATGAGGCTGTACGTTCCAAAAAGAAACTGGGAAGCAATGCATAAAGAATGCCACTGGGGGGATGGGAAAGAGGGGGTGAATAGCAGGGGACGCCAAGAGAAACTTGAGCGAATAAGAAAATAGAATATTCTATTACACACAAAGAGGGCATGGGAGAGAGAGGGGACAAATACTATTATAAGAAGGAGAGGAAGAGAGCATAAAGAGGTAATAATCAAACCTTACTCTCAGTGTAATCAACCCGGAGAGGGAAGAGTAG
>NC_058131.1:319467672-319537601 GCF_016433145.1 Gracilinanus agilis
GGGGGTCGCGGGGGGGGGGGTTGAAGGGGAAAGGAGGAGCATGAATCATGTAACCATGTTAAAAATGAATATTAATAAATGTTTAAAAAAAAAAACATAATACAACCAAAAAAAAAAAAAGAATGTCACTGGCTTGCAGTCACCAATGCAAAGGAGATTTCTCATTATAAGAACTCCCCAGGAGCAACTAGCTAGCACAGTGCTAAGGACATAGGTTCAAATATGGCCTCAGATACTTCCTAGCTAAGTGACCCTGGACAAGTCACTCAATCTTGATTGCCTAGCCCTTACTGCTCTCCTGTTAATTTAAATTGATACTAAAGCAGAAGGCAAGGTTTTTAAGAAAAAAATTTTAATAAATAAGAATTTCCATAATATGGTTGAACTCTGTCCTGGGTACACTGCATGGAGTAGTAGAAAGAGTTCTGGGCTTAGATTTAGGAGATCTACATTCTTTTTTACCTTTGCCACTTACTAGCTTTGTGATCCTAGACAATGTGTCAATACTATGAACTTCCATCCAAGAAGCTCAGAATGATAACCATAATATCATCCAGGTTACTGTGGGCCACTTCCTTATAAACTTTTACTCATTGTTTAAGCCATGTCTGATTTTTCATAACCCCATTTGGGGTTTTCTTGGTAAGGATGTTGGAGTGGATAGCAGAGATTAGGTATATTTCTTCTCCAGCTCATTTTACAGATGAAGAAACTGAGACAGACAGGGTTAAGTGACTTGCCCAAGTTAGTATCTAAGTCCTGATTTGAACTCAGGTCTTCCTGGCTCTATCCACTGCACCATCTCGCTGTCTCCATTTAAGTGCTTTGTAAATCAGTAATTAGATTTTTTTAGGATAGGGGCTTTGTAGGGGTTGGGAGGGCTCTATTATTTAGAAGAGAGCAAGTTTACATAATTCCTACTTCTTTGATCTTTTTTTTTTTTTAAACCCTTGTACTTCGGTGTATTGTCTCATAGGTGGAAGAGTGGTAAGGATGGGCAATGGGGGTCAAGTGACTTGCCCAGGGTCACACAGCTGGGAAGTGGCTGAGGCCGGGTTTGAACCTAGGACCTCCTGTCTCTAGGCCTGAGTCTCACTCCACTGAGCTACCCAGCTGCCCCCTTCTTTGATCTTTTGCATTTGAAAAAGTGCTCTCCTTAGGATGGAAGTAGAGCACGTACTGCTGTTCAATTTTATAGATGAATTAGGGGAGGCTCAGAGGTGAAAGAATCCTCAGAGGTGAAGGGATCAACCCAAAGTTGCATATTAGTAACAGGATTGGGTCTCAATTGTATTCTTTTGATTTTGCAATGCATCACCCTATCTTCCCAATGCATCCTTTTACTAAAAATCTCACTTAGCATAGTTCTGTTTGGCTTTTTTTTCTTTTGAGAGAGAATGTATTTCTTTATTAAATTTTTAAAAGTATTTTTTCTATAACGTGTTTGATACAAACTGCATTTTATAATGAGCCTTTAAAAATATGGAGAATCAATAGAGAAAATGAGATCTTATATTTCTATATCCCTTATTCCACATTGTTCCCATTGGGACAGAACAGAACAGGGATAATGCATATTGCCAAAAAGGAGTTTTAATCTGGCAATAAGAGGGTTAAAGTTTAGGGATGCTCCAGCATGTTAACAGCATGAACACCAGGTGAAAACAAATGGTTAACAGGCTGCCACTTTTCATCCTCAGGGCTCCTGCACTTTCTTGGCACCACATATGGTGTACACTCTTGGTAAAAGAGCTAAGCTTTAAAGGTCTCTTGCTGATGCTGTGCACACAAAAGGTGGGGGGTGGAAAGAAGAGAGAGATAGAGAAAGAAGAGGGGGTGGAAGATAAAAAGAATAAGAGGGGGAAGTAAAACAGGAGAGAAAGAAAGGGAGGGAAAGAGAGGGAGAAAGGAAAGAGAACCAGAAGGAAAAAAGGAAAGATCAAAGAAAGGGAAAAGGGAGAAAAGGGAAGGGAAGGGAAAGAAAGAGAAAGGAAAGGAATAAAAGGAAAGTGGAACTTATTTCCCTAGAAAGGGTAGAAAGAAAAGAAAGGAATCATGATTTATTAGACAGCAAGTCAACGAGCATTTATTAAACATCTACTACTATAGATACCAGGCAGTGTGCTAAGAGCTGGGGATAGAAAAAAGGGCAAAACAAACAAACAAACCAGTTCCTGCTCTGAATTTAGAGTCAAAGAACATGAACAACTCCTAGCTTTGATTAGTACCTATGCAACCTTAACTAAGTTCACTTCCCTTTTCTGGGTCTTAGTTTGCTTATTTGTGAGACAAAGAGGTTGTCCTGAGATCTCTAAGATCTTTTCCAGCTCTAAATTCAAAGTATATGAAAAATAGAAATTCAGTAAACTATAAATGAAAACCTAAGGTGCTTCCAAGAGGCCACATAAAAAAGGGAGAGGAGGTATTCAACAGATACAGAATTCAGAGGAGAAAAAGCAGAAGAGAAATTAAATATAAGAAATTATAATGGAAATAGTTGTGACTTTATGTTTACTTTCCCTCTATAAAGTGATGGGAATTGAAGCAGTGATCGATCTCTAAGGCTTCACATTTTATGATGATGCTATGATTTCCATATGGAGGCAGCAAGGAATCATGATTAGAGAGAGGGCAGGACTAGGAGTCAGGAAAACATAGGTTCAAATTCTACCTCTGCTGAATAAATCTGGGCAAGTCACTTAATTTCCATGTGCTTCACACAATTCTTTAGGATTTATATACTGTCATAATCAAGTTGGGGAAGAGGATTCTCCTGGGAAAGGAGAACTACAAATTATTGCAGTATGGTGTCTTTATAGAAAAGGGCCTTTAATTTTCTAATGAGGTGGTCTAATCTGATTGTATAATGTTGAGGAAACAGTACCAGACTTAGATTTGAGAGACCTTAGTCAATAGTCAGTAAACATTTATTAATCACATTTACTCAGTAGCAAACACTTTTCACATCTATTACGTACCAAGCATTAGGGATAATAAGAAAAAGAAAGATAGTCCTTGCCTACAAGGAGTTTACAATCTAATTTAGTGTAATTATTTTGGTCCATATTCTGTCTCTGGTGCTTACAAGCTATGTGACCCTGGGCACAGGAAAGAAGGAAGGAAGGAAAAGAAGGAGAGAGAGTGAGGGACAAAGGGAGGGAGGGAAGGGGGAAAGAAGGAAAGAAGGAAGGCCAAGAGAAAAAAGAATTACTACCATGTAATTACAGTTTGTTTTGTCTAGAACAATCCAAGTCTCCTTCCTTTCCCCTCCCCTTCTAACCCAGACCACCCCTACTTCTTGTGTGTGTGTGTGTGTGTGTGTGTGTGTGTGTGTGTGTGTGTGTGTATAAGTCCTCTGAAACTGTATTTGTTTTGCTTTCAGCAACATCCTTCCAAACCCAACCCTCCACTTCAAATACTTTTCTTCTACATCCCTATCCTAAACCAGGCCTATGCTTACTTTATTCTATATCTGCTATAATATTCTTTTTATTTTTTCATCTTCTTTTGCCCAGTCTAGCTAAGAGTTCACTACATTCCTTCTCCTCTTTTTACCAAAGCTCCTAGTTCCCAACTTCATGTTTGAATGATCTTCATCTGTGTCACTCCAGTTCCAAGAAATGCAAACTCTTTTCTCCTCCTTTTTCTAGAATACTTATTTGCCAAGCCCCAAAATTTGTTTCTCTGGGTTTCATTAGTGATTCTTAAAACAAGGTGAGATTTCCAAGGTTAACCATCTTTCCCACTTTTAACATATAAGCACTCGATCCTCATTAGCTCTTTTTAGTGATTCAGATTTATTACCTTTCTTGTTTCTTTTGTCCACTATATTTGGATTTCAAAGGTCTATCCAACTCTAGTTTTCTTAAAAGGAATGTTTAGACTTTGTCAATTCTATCAAAAGTCTATTTATTTTCTAGGGAGGCTAGATGACTCAATGGATAGAGAGCCAGGCCTGGAGACAGGAGGTCCTGGGTTCAACTTTAGCCTCAAACATTCCCTATTGTGTGACTTTGGGCAAGTCATTTAATGCCAATTGCTAAGCCCTTACCATTCTTCTGCCTTGGAACCAATAATTAATATTGATTTTAAAACAGAAGGTAAGGGTTAAAAATCTATATCTTTCCTGAAAGATTATATTTAACATTAAAAAATAAGATCCTTTGGTGATTTTCTTTTGCCTTGCAGTATAGTTCAAATTTTTCTTTGTTTTTCTCATTGATGGTGAATTATCCAAAGTGATTCTGACTGAAGTTTTGGAGATATGATCTATCCCTTCCTAGATATTCTTTGCCCTGGGAGCTCTAGAACATGGCAACCATAATTCTGCATAACTAAGTTTATCTTAAGTGGCATAATGTGGAATCTATTGATCTTTGCTCTCTAGTTTTAATATTTCTGGAAATTTTTCTTTTGTGATTTCTTTAGACATCTCTCTTAACCTCTGTTTCCTCATCTGTAAGATTGGGATAAGAATATTCACCTACTTTACAGAGCTATTTTAGCTATTAAATGAGATAATATATTCCGTTAGTACTTAATAAATACTTAATAACTGATTCATAAGCCTTTTGTAAGCCATAATGCCAAATGAATGCTATTAATATTATTATATCGATTCCAGATTTCTCCTCCATGTCCACAAAGCTATCATAAGGGACTTTGACGAATGCCTTGCTGAAATCCTCATGCATTATGTCCATAGTTCTCACCTGATTTACCAGTCTAGTATCCCTGCCAAAAATAGGAAATGAAGTTAAAATGTCATAACTTAATGGATTTATTCTGGTTCCTAACTGTCACCAATTTCTTTGCTAAGGAAATATGTCTGTAGAAACCTATAGTACTAAGACTCAGAAATCTAAACTAAAATCATGAAATATAGCCTTTGGAGGATTGATAAATATTTTGTTAGGCATCTAGAACATCATATTCTTTTATATTTTTGAAAATATTTGTTGAATGTCAATTCCAAAATTCCTTTATTTGACCAAAATCTTTTCTCATTCCACCTTTCCCTTTACCTTGAGACCTATGACCTCTAACCCCTCTACTTTTCAATTCTTTCCCAGGCCATCATCATTACACTCTATACTCTCTTTTCCCATACCTATTTTGATCCATTGGTAAACCAACTCAACTCTATACTTTCTTCTACCCTCAGTTCTTTTGTTCCTTTGCTCTGTTATCCTTCAAGTCTTGCCAAGCTCCAATCCTGGATTTCTCTCACCATCCACCTCTATAATTCCTGTTCATATACTGCTGGAATGAGTAGGAGAAAATCCTGAAACTGTGCTGATTGGACACACTACAAATTTATTTTATCCAATTTCAACTCGACCATCATTTTAGCTAGGCAAACATTCTCATCCTCCCTAATTGATCCACTTCCCAACTCTTCACAGCAACTGTTCCAAACCTTCTGACCTTTCTTGCCAAAGCCCCTCCAAAGTATTCCTCTCCCCCACCTTTCAGATGATGATGTGTCATATTCACTGGAAAAAAAACCTAAGAAAGAGTTCCTCTTTCTCCTCTCCTCACATATCATTTTGTTATCTGCATCTATTATCTTTTCCTTACTCCAGTTTCAGATGAAAAATGGGGAAGTGAATTCTCCTTGCAAAGGCAAATGCTTTCTGCATGTGGCTTTTGATCTTCCTTTTCTATCTCTGGCAAATTACCCCCATTTATTCTCCACACTGTCTTATCTTAAATATCCCTCTACACAATGGTTTCTTTGCTGTTGCAAAAATACCTATATTTTCCCCATTCTTAAAAATCCTTCACTTGATCTGACTAACCCAATAGCTTTCACCTTATGTCTCTCCTCTCCTTAATGGTTCAACTCATTGAGAAGGTCATCTTCCATTAATGTCTCCATTTCTCAGCTGCTGTTTTTTCCTGAATTCTTTCAATTCTGGTTTCTGAATTTATCATTTAAACTATCCTTTCCAAAGTTACCAGTGATCCCTTAAATGCAATATCTAATGGCCTTTTCTCAATCCTGATCCTCCTTGACCTCTCTGCTACATTGGACTCTGAAGATTAAATTCTCTTTCTAAACATTTTCTCCTTTATCAGTTTTATTGATAATTTCTTCTCCTGGTCTTCTGACTACTCCAAGATCCCCTTTGCTGGTTCTTTACTCATGTCACAATCATTAACTATGAATGAACCCTAAGGCTCTGTCCTGAGCCTCCTTCTCTTTTCTATCCACCTTATCTCACTTGGTGTTCTCATCAACTCTTGTTGATTGAATTATCATCTCTAAGCAGATGATTTTCAGATCTATATATCCAGCCCTAGTCTGTCTACTGATCTACAGGTATCCCCATATGCATCTCCTCAACTGCCTATTGGAAATTTTGAACAAGATAGCCTATGAGCATCTCAAATACAACATGTCCAAGATGTAACTCTTTTCCCCCCAAACCCTCCCCTCTTAGAAACTTCCATGTTACTACTGAAGGCAATACAGCAACTTCAACATCATTCTCAAATTCCCTCTCTCACTTGGGTCGAATTTCCAATCCACTGCCAAATCTTGTTTCTACCCTTAAAACATCTCTCATTTATGTCTCATTCTCTCTACTTGTACAGTCACAACACTAGTTCAGGCTCTCATCATCTCTTACCTGATCTACCAAAATAGCCTCCAAAATGGTCACCTTTTCTGAAGTCTTTCCCCACTCCAATACATCCTCCATTCAGATACCAAAGTAATTTTTCTAAATTGTAGATTTGACCATGTTACCTCACTTCCAAAGAGATTTAATCAGTAAGATCCAGGCACTCCCTGCTATAACCAGGATCAAATAAAAACTCCTCCATTCAGCATTTAAAGTTCTTCATGGAGTAGTTCCTTCCTCCCTTTCCAGTTTTCTTAAAACCTGTTACTCAAGAATTGGAAATTGAAGGAATGTTCATCAATTCATGAATGACTGAACAAGTTGTGGTATATGATTGTAATAAAATACTTTTGTGTTATTAAGAGATGATGAGCAAGATGATTTCAGGGGGAAAAAAAACTAAAAAGACACATAAAAATACAAAGTGAAGTGAGCAGAACCAGGAGAATATTGTACACAGTAATACCAATATTGTATAATAAATAATGGTGAATGACTTGGCTATTCTCAGCAATACAATGATCTAACATCATTCCTAAGGACCATGATGAAAAATGCTATTTACCTCCAGAAAAAGAACTGATGGAATCTGAATGCAGATCAAAGTATACTATTTTTTACATTATTTTCTTTGTAGTTTGCTTTGTTTCATTTTATATGTGTCTTTTCCCACAACATAACCAATGTGGAAATATGTTTTGTATGATTGCATATGTATAACCTAGATCAAATTGTTTGTCTTTTCATGGAAGGGGAAGGGGAGGAAGGGAGAGAATTTGGAAATCATAATTTTGGAAAACAAAGGTTAAAATTTGTTATTACATAATTGGAAAAAATATTATATATTAAAAAAATAAAACTTGCTACCCTCCATGCTCTCTATAATCCTGCCACACTGGCCTCCTTACATTTCCTAGAAAATAATAGTCCAATTTCTCTCACTGTATACCTTTGCCTTGGCTGCTTCCCTTGCCTGGAATTCTCTGTCTTCCTACCTCCATCTCTTAGTTCCCTGGATTCTTTAAAGGCTCAGCTCAAAATCTATCTTAGGCAGAAAGCCTTTCCTAGTTCCTCAGCTTTTAATCCCTTTTCCTTTAAGGTTACACTTATCTACTCTGTATATATCTGAATGTACCTAGTAATTTATGTGTTGTCTCCTCTGTTAAATGTGAACTCCTTGAGGGTAGGGACTTTTTTGGTTTGGTTTTGCTGTTCAGTTCTCAGCATTTAGTACAGTGCCTAGCACATAGTATTTTATAAATAAATGTTTGGTGCCTGATTTACTGACTAAATGGAATGTGCCTATGATATGTAATTCCTGCCCTTGAAGAGCATGTCATTTAGGACATCATGCCACATGTGCCGTATTTCTCATTTAGAACTTGGCGACTGACCGCATTGCCACTTTAAAGGAAAGAATTATGTGTGTCTGGCACACTAGGACCCTCCGAAAAGCATGTGCTGTCAAACTTTCGCTTTGGCTGGCTTCCTTGGCACTCTGTCCTAACTCTGGCTTGAATACTGGCCCAGATACTGACCACTTCATTTATACTCTCTCCTTTTGGTTCTGACCCTAGACAATCACTCTTGCCACATATAGCTGATTTCTAGATTCTGGCTCTTTGATGGGTAATCTTTTCTTGACTCTTATTGGCTGACTGAATGAGATATCTGTAGTACATATATCAAAGCATATACTCTTTAAAAAGACCCTTTACCTTTCTATCCACTGTACCTTATTGCCTCTCCGAATAGGTTTATTATACTATTTATTAGACTATTTACAGACTCTTTACCTTCTACATCAATTAAAATTTTTTATTATTCTTTATTTCTGTTTTCTATTTAAATTTATTTTAGCAGATTTATGTTGAGCCAGCTCGAGGTTAATAGACCTCATATTAAAGGATAATTTATCAGCTAGCATCTATGGAAGAATATTCATTTTATTTGCCTCCTACTAGTATGGAACAAGTATCATAGTAATAATAAGAAGACCGATTGTTAGGATTCTAGATGTACTTAGAAAGGAGGGTTATTTTCTGCTTGAACTTGAGGACAGGATAGAATTGGATAGGAAAGGATGGAGAATATTTAAAAATTACTGAACAAGGTACCAATTTGCACCTGGTAACCCTGAAGGAAAATGCTTAGAGAATCCAAACACAAAGCAAAATAAACTAGAGAGGAAGTATAGTATTGTATAAAAAATCTGAGAGTCCCTTCCATTCTAGGTAGCATTTTTAAAAAGAGAAAGTATTTGAGTTTCTTTAATAAAGGCTGAAGATGGAATGAAGGAAAAGTCAGAAAGGAAAGCTAGGTTCTAACCATGTCTGGAGAAAAGATTCTTCAGTGTTATTCATAGGTCACCAGATCCTATACACCTCAGTTTTGCTGCTTTAGCCCATAAATTGGGCTAATAATATGAACCTACTTCACAGAGGTGTTTTGAGGATTAATTATGGTTTGCAAAGTGCTTTGAAGGTAAAAAGTACTTATTATGATGAGACACAGCTTTCTTCATGTCTTTTCTTCCTTAGCACTTCCCCTTCTCTTTTCCTTTCCTTCAAGCGGCCCCAACATGGGAGGTATGTTTCACACTGATACATTTAGAGCCTCTGTTGAAAAGGTAAGAATCAGGAAGACTCATGCTTTCAAAACCATGAATAAAACCCTCCCTGAAAATTTTATTACCTAAGCTACTTCTTAATTAGCCAAACTACTTCAAAAAAAAACATGTTAAAGAGATGTCTCAAGGTGTATTGGGGGGAAAAGATAGATTTGACCTCTAAGCTTCAGTTTTCTTATTGTATGGGGATTATCCTATTTTTTACTATATGACTGTGAGAGTTTAGGAAATCACAAACTGTCATTTACAGATTCAACTCTTGCATTTTCTTTCCAAAACTAAACACATTTTACCAAATTCAGTTATTCAAATAGGTAGAAATCTATTCTTCCATCCACTTCTCAGATTATATGCATATAGGGTGGTATATATTTGATTAAATTACTTTTTCTCCTGACAAAAGACTTTTGCAGGAAAGTTTTCAATCATCTGGAATATATTGAGCATCCAGTCACATGGAAGTATTTTAAACCATTAAATTTTGGAATTTTAAAACCAGAAGGGACCTCAGAAGATAAGATGTTAGAAATGAAAGAGGAAGATGGTAGAGAAGGTACAAAGACCCATTTGATTTCTACAAAATTATCCTCCAAAAAGCAATGATATAATGCCTCAATATGAATTCCAGAGCAGCATAACCCATAAAAAGATAAGTTAAAGTAATTTTTCAGGCCAAAACAACTTAGAAGGTGTAGTATACATACTGGCGAGCCAAGTCATACGAAACCTATCTTCTGAAGAAAAGAAAAGAAAATGAATTGCACAAGATTGATTTTTATATTAAGCAGTCTATCGCTGCTTATTTGGTCTTTTATGCAGGGAATGTGTGCATTTTGGCTGGTAAAAGTACCAAACATGATGCAACAATTAATTGAAATCTACGACTATTATAAATGGTTTGCATTCACTTTAGCTGAATGCATATGCTTCATTCCAACAGCAGTGGCAATTGTTCTGGCTCTATGGCATTTTTTGGCAATTTTAAAAGCGGTCCTGACTCATCTGTTTAACTATTATAAGGCATCTGATTCAAAACAAGAAAATGATAACAAGGAACTAGTTGAGAACATAAAACTACTGTTCCAAGTGTTGAGGCAATTACGTGAAGGGAATGAACTCGATAAGCATACCATCTTACAACTTGAAATCATAGAATCAAAATTTTTTGGGAAAAAAGAAACAGAGAAAGATCAACCAATACAGAATGCAGTGGTCTCTGTCCTACCAATAGTAGACAGGACTATTGTGCAACCTGGAGAGGGGGTGGTGCATGTCAAAACATACAAGGCATTCACTCCTAGTGATATGGAGGTTTTAAAACGCCGTTTTCCCAGATTCTACGAAAAACCTTACAAAAGTCTAAAAGAATTAAAGCGGGTGTTCACACTTTTTAACCCTAGTTTCGACGATGTCGAATTTCTTTTGGGGGAATTTTACACTCCCTCGGAAAAGGAAAAATTCCTGACCGAAACTAGAACGAACCCCAATTTAGAAGCATGGCCATTAGTACATCAAGATCTAGATTTCACTCAACACACAAACATGAGGTACTTATTAAGATGCAGGGCTGATCTTATCGAAGCAATGAGAAATTTTGCAAAAAGGCCAAATGCATGGCAAAAATTTGAGAAACTGAGGCAAGGGGAAGAAGAGCACCCGAGCAGTTTTCTAGACAGAGTTATTGAAGCTGCTGAAACAATATTAGGACTTAGAGATACTCATTCCCAGGATACAATCGATCATATAAGGAGACAATTTGTAAAGGGAACCTCAATCCCGATACAAAATTACTTCAGGCAAAGTTGTCCACAGTGGGAATCGTTACCACTGGAGGATATTAGGAATCATGCAGCATATATACATGATTCCAAACAGAAAGAAGTGAGAATGGCTAGGCAATCTGACAATGAGAAAGATGAGATCATAGCAGACTTAAAGAGGCAATTAGAGCAGTTGAGATGGGAGAAAGAAATCGAAGAGGTGAAGAATTTTGCTCTTCAAACGAGTAGAAACCAGTTTAAACAACCTGCCAACAGCACCCCAAAATCAAAATCAGCACCCCGATGCTCCTTGTGTGGGAAGATCGGGCACGTGATTCGTTTTTGTAGATATAAGCAACAAATTGATTTTTTAAAACCTGATAATCAAAGAGATAATAGAAAAACATTTTATAATTCAAAGTGGGCTAGAAATAATGAATCAAATAGATATAATCAAGAAAAACTTATGGATACTTGCTGCAATCACACATGCAAAAAGTACAGTCAAACACCTTCATTAGATGATATGGAGAGATATATACAAATGGGCACGAAACCGAAAAAATCATTATGAATCGAGATTTCTAATTTAAAACCTATCAATCACTGTAATTTGGGTGTGGCAGAGTCAAAGAGAATTGAGGGAAGCAAAATGAGAAATCGAGGCAAAATAGAAAAAGTGTCTAAAGTAATCTAAACAGAGGATACACATAGGTCTGTGGTAGATAATGAGCAATGGGAAGACATAATGCAAATGCGCAAAGAAATCTTTGGCATTAAGGAGGATGATTATATAAGGGATCAGCTTTCTCATTCCATATCACACACATTGGGTGGGAAGCATGAATCAAACCATTGCAAAGAATCACATCAAGAAAATTTGCAAACGGGTTTAGAATTAGATGCAACAGTTCTTTCCCATGCAATTGCTTTAGACACAAGGTCACAGTTAGAGGTTAAAGAGCAAAAAAGTCTAGAGGTTGGCAAGAACTTGATTTTAAAGAAACGACCCACTGATTTAAAAGATGATAGCAGCTGTGTAGGAAAGTCAAAATCCACCTTTCTCAACCCCTTAGCTACAGAATTTCATCCTAAACTTTGGGGAAGAGATAGGGAACAGCTGCCTTCTTCTACAATCAGTGTGGCTGAACATAACATCGAGACTGTTACTGTGATTGATAAAAATAAAAATCATCTAATGTCAGTCACAAAAACAGTAGGGCAAAATAGGGAACAACAGTCAGCTTTTGAATCAGTAATTGAACCTGAAGTGTTGAAGGGAACACAATCTAACTATCATACAATCCCGGAGACTACTGAAGGAGAGATTGCTGATTTGAGGCTTGACAATTCTTTAAAGAGCAGAGTGGAAGATAGAACAAATCAAACTTCCATTTCTGAAGCCCTAAATGAAAGCCAACATGGAATTTGCAATAGTGACAATGACTTACAAGCTCTCAATGAGAGTATGCTCTTTAAGCCTGCTTTCTGTAATCCGGATTCTAAACTGAACTTGCCTAATGGTGCTATAGGAAGTTTGGGTTTAGAGACAAAAGACCATACACAACAAAGAATCAATGACAAGTGTACACAAAATACTGAGGATTCTTTATTACCCTTGCCAATGAAGTCCAATGACAGTGGAGAACCCTTAGTTACTTTAGAAATCGGGGGAGTACACTATGAGGGATTACTGGACACGGGGGCAACTTGTTCCGTACTACGAGAACCACCTGAAGGATGTCAATCTCAAGGCAGTTTAAGAGTAAGAGGAGCTTCTGGGGTAGCACAACAAGTCCCAAAGCTAAAAGTTAAAATGTTAAAATTTGGACCTCTGACCCTTGAACACACCTTCCTATTGATGCCATCATGTCCTTCAAACCTCGTGGGAAGAGATCTTCTATGCAAATTGACTGCAACCATCCAATGTCAACCGGATGGGCAAATTTATTTACACATACCTAAGAGATCTCTGAAACACCATCCCATTTTATTTTTAGACACATGTAGTGAGGAACCATCATACCAATCAATTGATAACATCTATGAGGTTCCAGATGATATTCCAGATTATGTGTGGGCTAAAAATTCAAATGAAGTGGGCAGGATATTGTCAGCGGAACCAGTAAAGATAGAGGTGAAAGAAGGCTTACCTCCAAGAATTCCTCAGTTCAGACTTAGTCAAGAAGCGATAGGAGTGAAACCCATCATAGAGAGTTTATTGGAGCAAGGGATATTAAAATATGGATTTTCGCAATACAATACACCAATCATGCCAATAAAGAAAGCAAAATTATCTCCTGATGGAAAGACTCAATGGCGTTTAGTTCAAGATCTAAGAGCAATAAATGACCATGTGCAAAAGACCTATGCCGTGGTACCAAGTCCATCGCAAATCACTGCAGCAATTCCACCTGAAGCTGCTTGGTTTACTGTTCTGGACTTGAGCTCTGCGTACTTCTCTGTTCCCCTGCACAGAGACAGCCAGAAGCTGTTCTCTTTCTCCTGGGAGGGTAAATCTGTCTTCTGGACGCGTTTGCCCAAGGGATTTGCAGATTCAGCTTCACTCTTTTGCCAAATTCTGCAGAGAGACCTTGAGTCAATAACATTCCTTGACAGAAAAATGGTACATTATGTTGATGACATCCTGCTAATGTCACCATCTGCTGAAGTCTGTTACACTGATAGCGTACACTTGATCAAAGAGCTAGGCAAAAGGGGCCATAAAATTTCCAAATCGAAACTTCAATTCGTGAAGGAAAAAGTAAATTATTTAGGATTCATCCTAGAGAAAGGCTCCAGAAGAATTTCCAAAAAGAGAACACAAGATATACAAAATTTGAGTTTGCCTAAGACCAAAAAGCAACTCAGGGCAATCATAGGAATAATGAGCTTCTGTAGAAACTAGATTCCAGGTTATGCTTACATTGCAAGACCTCTGATAGAGCTAACCAAGAAGGAAGTTCCGGAATAAAGAACATATCCATGCATTAGAGAAATTGAAATCACTTACTCTATCAGCTCCAGCCCTAGGTATCCCTGATCATGACAAACCATTCCTACTATATGTGCATGAAGACAAAGGGATAGCCTCTGGTGTTCTCACACAAACATTTGGAAATAGACTTAGACCAGTTGCTTACTACAGCTCTAAGTTAGATTCAGTGATTTGTGGTATGCCTAGTTGTTTAAAAGCCATAGCTGCTGTAGCCATCATGATTAGAAAATCTTCATCCTTGGTATTAGGGAGTGAACTTAAAGTATTTTCCCAACACCAAGTGGAATCTACTTTAAGAAACACCAACTTACAGGCATTCACTTCTCAAAGATTATCAAGATACCAAGCGATTCTGTTGGCTAGTGAAAATATAACTTTTCACCGGTGCAGAAACATAAATCCTGCTACTCTGATTCCAGATTTACCTCTGGAAGGAGAAAGTCTACACATTTGTGAAGATGCACTTAACATCATGCATAAAACAAGACCTGATTTAGACGATAAGCCAATGAAAGACCCTGTTATTACCTTATTCACAGATGGATCATCATAAGTAGTAGACAATCAGAGATATACTGAAGCAGCCGTAGTGCCAGCTAAAGACATGTCCCTACAACGACCACAAGACCCAGAAACTATGCAAAACAAAGATCAATTAGCACCAACTGAACAATCAAGCAAGTCCTCAGTAAATCCAAAATCTATTCATAAGACCATAGAAACAGAGCAACAAACAGAACAACAATCAGAGCATGAATCAGAAGCAGAAATAGACCAAGAACCAGTAAACAATCAGATTTTACACCCAAATGATTATCCCAATCTCAATCACTTAGAAGAATCATCTATAAATAATTATGATAATGAAAAAGAATCAATGAAGGAAGAAGACACAATATTTGATTTGCAATCAATACCAGATCTAGAAACTGATGACGATGAATGAATGAAAGCACAAAGACTTAATCACGAACTTTTATTTTTTTGGTTACCTATAATAATCATCTTTATTAAAATCATAAAAGGAAAGAAGAAGAGAAAATAATCATATATGAGAGACATTTAAAAATTTGTTCCTGACACAAGTCAGAAGGTGACAAGCACTGGTGCATCAAAGCAACACAAATCAGAAGTTGACAAGCGCTGGTGCATCGAACATCTCACTTGTTGCTGACTACACAGATCGTCACGAGGACAGCAAACCTAAGAACTACAAAGACATCCGTGACCAAATACATCTATCGTAAAGAGGACATCCACACTGTGAAGAGGAACATCAAATCAGTGTTGGGACACATGTATTTGGAAAAGAGATAACTTACACCCAACAGAATTCTCACTGCACACAACACTAGATTCCATCCAAGCAGTACATGCTAATTGCAAAAGAATTCCAGTGGAGTAAGTATGTAACATGTCATTACATGGATAAGTCAATAGACAACACATAAAACATTTTCCTGACTTCACATTTACATGTGAAACATAAACTTTCACTTAAGAGAGAAGGGTATATCTGCCTTAGTAAAAGAAAGTCTCTTACTATGGTACAGACACCATTCTACTCAAATCACCTGACATGTCATGTACATATGTAATTTTGATTACTAACCATTAGCAATAAGTTTACTAACACACAGGGACAGTTTAGTTAGTTTAGTAAGTTAGTACAGGGACAGATCTTTCTAAAATTTTCTTTGTAAATATTGTACATAACAAAGGTCTATGGTTTAACCAATAGACTTACAAAAGATATAGACTTACTTATTATTACTAACATTTCTAACATAGGCATAAGTGTACTAACCTATTCATACACTAACTTTAGCAAGAGAGCTACAATTTAGAAGCATATTTGGAAAAAATTTGCAAAACTTTTCTTAGTTAATATTATCTGAGTAGTTCATAAAATTAGGTAATGCATAGATAGGATTCATTACTTTGTTCTATTTAGCAAAAATTAGCCTTAAAATGTGTGAATGTTTAAAATGTAATTTGTTTTCCTTTCTGTTCAAAAGTTTTTGAAAAAATGAAATCCCCATTCCTCTCCTATACTTTTACCTTATCCCATCTTAGTTTTAGCTTATTTAGTTGTAGCATATTTTAGGAGATAGCAACCTTTTATTATTTTGCAAACTTAGTTAGGGATAAGAGCTTAGTAAGAATTTAGCTTAGTATAAGAGTAGTAATCCCTTAGACTTTAGTAACTATTAAAATGGTGCTAGTTGCACATTTTGAAAAGAAAAGGGGCATTTGTAGTTTACAGAATTGGGGTGATATAGTTTTTTCTAGCTTTGGCTGAGTTCCAAAAGCTGTTAGGGGTTTGGAATCTTGAGGAAAAGGCAGTTGGCTGGATCTTCCATGGAGGGAGGTTGTCAATGAGTGGAGCTGCTTTGATTACCTAGCTTTAATATTGAAATTTAGCCTAGCTTTGATATATTTACTTAAGAAATTATTATTTTAGATAAACCCTTTATATCTTCCTATCCTAAAACCATCCCTGCTTTCCCTCCCTTACCTTATATGTCTGTGGAGTTAATAAGGAGAGTAATTAGAGAGGAGTTAAATCTGTGAAGGGTTACCTAATTGATAGCATTAATTATAGTTAGTCAGTCATCATTTATTCCCTTTAGATAGCAATAGTACTTTGTAAAGCTGAGTTTAAAGGCAGGTCCTTACTCAGACTTCATCTTTGCTTCCCTTCCCCCACCTGAGGTTCCTGAGACAACTGATAGGGCTTTCCTTTGATCCACCTTCCTAACAAACATCCTTCAAACAAAATAAACCCTTTTGTGTTTCAACAGCCCTATTAGTGCAATTTGTCTGTTAGTTATCAAGAGGGAAGAAGAGGGAAAGAGACAACATACTCTGGGCTTAGAGGGAAGCTGGGGCATCCATCTTGAAGGAAGGTGTTACTTCAAAACAGGTCCCTTCCTGTGAAATTAACTAAAGCCTGTTTGTTAATTTCAGTCTAGTCTATTTCCCTCAGCTTGTGTTTGAGTCTAAGTCCCAGTCTGTAAGCCTGCTGTGTTTGTCTGTTTAGTTTAACTTCTCTTCTCCCTGAAGATCTCTGTTTCCCTTTGGTGTTATACTCCTGACTTCAGTCTTATTATACCCTGAATCTCCTTTAATCCCAGCCTACCTGTAACCGAGATTACCCATTTAGCAAATCTCCAACATCCTCCTTTCAAATTTCCTTATACCACACCTTTCCTCAAAATTTCCTCATAACAAAGGTCAGCACAAGGAATCTAGTGCACTGGAATGGCGGTGGAGCACAGTGCTAGAGCAGGCCTCAGCAGGCAAGAGCATTGGGTGCAGCTGAAGCAACAGCAAAGGCTTCCAGAACTCTTAGCCACCTGGAGGAGAGTCCCTTTGCTGACTCTGGGTGCAAGACTCTTGTTGTGTTAATCATATGCAGAACCAAGTCACAATCCTGGAGCATAATAACAGGGTGAGGAGAAGCAATAGCATACACCAGCACTTGTAGCCATAGAAGAACAGGGGATCCTGGAGACAGTTTCAAGGGGTTAAAAGAGTGCTCGAGGATACACACAGACCAGCACACAGGCTGGGAGAGTGTTAAGCACATCTCTCTTTACATCATATCACCTTGGAAGAAGCAAAAGCAGAAAGATCCTCAGTGCCCACTCTGAAGGCAGCTGCTTAAAGAACCTGAAGCTTGAAACAATGTTCCTTTCACCACAGTTACAAAGCCCAACTTTTAACATTTTTTAACTAAATGAAAAGAAAAAGGAAAGAAAATGAGCAAACAAAACAAAAGGAACTTGATGTAGAAAGTTATTTTGGTGATAGGATAGACTCAAACTTGGAAGAAGACAAGTCAATACTGCTATATCCAAAATCTCCAAGAAGAATATTAACTGCTCTCAAGCCCCAAAATGAATTAAGGGAGGAACTCAAAAAGGATTTTAAAAATCAGTAAGAGAGGTGAAAGAAAAATTGGGAAAAGAAATGAGAGTGATCCAGGTAAATCATGAAAAAAGAATCAACAATTTGGTAAAGGAAGCACAAAAAATACCGAAGAAATTAATACCTAAAAAACCAGAATAGGCCAACTGGTAAAAGAGTCACAAAAAAATTCAGAGAAGAGAAGAACTTCTTAAAAGAAGAATTGGTCAAGTGGAAAAAGATATACAAAAATACACTGAAGAGAAAAACTTCTTGAAAGACAGAAGGCCCTTTGGAAAAAGAGAAGTAAAAATTCACTGAGGAAAAGAACTCTTTACAAAGTAAAATTGGTGAAATGGAAAAGGAGGTACATGAAAAGCATGCCTTAAAAATAAAAATTGAGCAAATGGAAGCTAATGACTCAATTAGAAATAAAAACCAATGAAACAAAGTCCAGAAAATGAAAAAATAGGAGAAAATGGGAACCATCTTATGGGAAAAACAACTGATTTTGAAAATAAATCCAGGAGAGAGAATTTAAAAATCATTGGACTGTCTGAAAGCCCTGATAAAAAAAAGAGCTTAGGTATCTTATTTCAAGAAAGCATTAAGGAAAACTGCTCTGATATTCTAGAGTCAAAGGACAAAATAGAAATTGAAAGAATCTACCAATCAGCTCCTGAAAGAGATTCCAAAAGGACAACTCCCAGGAATATTATAGCCAAATTCCAAAACTCCTGAGTCAAGGAGAAAATATTATAAGCAGCCAAAAAGAAATAATTAAGATAACATAGAGCCACAGTCAGGATAACACAAGACTTAGTGGTTTCTACATTAAAGGAGCAGAGGGACTGGAATATGATATTCCAGAAGGCAAAGGAACTAGAACTTAATCAAGAATCACCCAGCAAAACTCAGCATAATCCTTTAAGGGAAAAATGGGTGGTCAATGAAATAAAGGACTTTCAAACATTCCTGATGGAAAAAATCAGAACTGAATGAAAATTTTAATTCTTAGATACAAGACTCAAGAGAATCATTAAAAAGGTAAATAGGAAAGAAAAATCAAAAAACATTCAACCAGGTTAAATATGTGCGTGCCTACATGGATAGATGAATCTTGTAACACCAAAGAACTTTGGCATTATTGGGGCAGTTAGAAGGAGAATACATAGACAGAGGGTGAGGATGAAAAAAAATTAAATTAAATTGAGGCATGAGAAAAAGGAATGCATTGGGAGGAGGGGACAGGGAAAAATATAATGGGATAAATTATTGAACATAAAAGAGACATGAAAGAGCTTTTATAGTAGAGGGGAAGATGGGGATGGGTGGGAAGGAGAGCGTTACTCTCCTTACTCTCATCAGAATTAGTTCAGTGAGAGAAGAACATACATAATCAATTGGGTATAGAAAGCTATTTTTTCCTACAGGAAAATAGGAGGGGATAGAATGCTATTATGCTGTAAGAAATGACAAACAGGAGAAGTTCAGAAAAACCTGGAACAATTTTCATGAACTGAAGTAGAGTTAAATAAGCAGAACCAGGAGAACAATTATACACAGCGACAGGAATACTTTACAATGAATGACTGTGAATAACAGCTATTCTAGCAATCCAATAATCCAAAACTATCCCAAAGGACACATGATAAAAAATTCCATCAACTTCCAGAGAAAAAGAACTGTCTGAATCCAGACCAAAGCAAACTTTTTCCACTTTCTTAATTTTGTTTTAATTGAGTTTCCTTCCACAAAAGGATTAATATGGGGAAATGTTTTACATGATTGCATATATAAAAGCTATATGAGATTTCTTACCAACCCAAAGTAGGTGAGGGGTTGGGGTAGAAGGAGGGAAGGAGAGAATTCAAGACCCAATATTCTTTGAAAAGTATTGGAAACTCTTTTTACATGTGATTGGGGTGAGGGGAATAAAATAAAATTTAATACCATTAAAAAAAAAAAAGAACTGAAAGGGACTTTGGAGATCATCTAATTCTACTCCTTCATTCTGTAAATAAACAAACAAAAGCCTAGAAAGAGATTAAAGGATTTTCCTGTGGTCACACAATTCCCAACATGTTGGGCCACCTCTTGTTTTTTTTTTTTTGTCTAGACAGAACTTGAACACTTGGATATTTGTTATTATTATTTTTCCTGTTTGAATCTTATTTAGCTATATGTACAGCAAGTGGAAAAGATACTTATAGGATAGGAGATTATTCACCAGTATGAAAAATCAAAAGCAACTAGGGGAAAAAATGAGAAAAAGAGAATATTGGATTTCAGCAACATCACTGCTCATAGAGAAGATGAGTTGTTTAATCCCACATTTCTATATTATATTGACATTCCATATGCTCAGCGTTTTCATTTCCGGGTGATAATAACACTTGGTTGTCCAAATAAGAAGCATGCTGTAAAAGTGTGCTCAGTGACATTATATAGTAACAACAACAACAACAAATGTTAAGACTGATGACACAATAATGATAGTTTCTTAATGAAAGATGCTGTTACTTGCTTTTTTTTGTTTTCAGTTCTTTCTTGGCTTTTTAAAGTTAGCTTTTTTTCCTGTAGTGTAACTTAACAAACATCCAAAAAAGATATTTTAGTATACAAAGAACAGAAAAAAATTTATAGATTAAATCATGAATATTACATATATATTTTGTAAAAGTATATATTAAATTTAACATTATGGTACCCAAACTGCCATGGTTGTTGTCTGTGTTCCCTTTTGAATTCCCTTTTGCTCTCTTCTAAGTATTTTTTTTTTTGGATCCTTACACTGTATCAGTTTTGGATCCTTACACTGTATCAGTTCCAAAGAAGAAGAGTAGTAAGGGCTAGGCAATTGAGATTAAGTAACTTGCCCAGGGAAACACAGCTACAAAGTATCTGAGACTAGATTTGAACCCAAGACTTCCTGTCTCCAGACTTCCTGTCTCCAGGCCTGATTCTCTATCCACTGAGCAGTCTACCTGCCTCTCTTCTGTGCATTTTTAAAATGTTTCATTTGATACTCTTTCTTTTTTTTTTTTTTTGCATCAATATCACTCATCCTTTCCTCACTCTTAAGTCTCTCCCACAAAATAAAAATCTTCTCTTTAAGAAAAAAAGTAGAGTTAAGCAAAACAAATTCATATATTTATCATGTCTGAAAATGTATGTTTTATTCTGCATCTGTAGTCTATAATATCTCTGCTAAGAGTTGGAAGTCAGTATCATCAGTCTTCTGGAGTAAAGAATGGTCATTGCTTTGATCAGAATTCTTAAGCCATATCTATCATCTTAAACCATATCTAAAGTATATAGTGATTTTTTATCAAGTTTATAAGAATAAGAGCCATCCCCAAATTGATAAATGGTCAAAAGATATGAACAGACAATTTTTGGATGAAGAAATCAAAGCCATGATATATATGTATATAGAGATAGATAAATGAAAAAAATGCTCCAAATCACTACTGATTAGAGAAATTCAAACAATTCTGAGATATCACCTCACACCTACCAGATCAGCTAAAATGACAAAAGGGCAAAATGACAAATGTTGGAGGGAATATGGAAAAACATGGACACTAGCACATGGTTGGTAGAGCTGTGAACTGGTCCAGCCATTTTAGAGAATAATTTGGAATTACACCCAGTGAGTTACAGAACTTTGTATTCTCTTAGCAATATTATTGTAGGGTCTGTTTCCCGAGGAGATTAGGGAAAAAGGGAAAGAACCCATATATTCCAAAATATTTATATATTTGGCTCTCTTTATGGTGGCAAAGACTTGGAAACTGAGGGAATGGCCTGTTAATTGGGGAATGGCTAAACAAATTGTAGTATATGATTGTGTCATAAAAAACCTGTAAAGAACTATACAAGATAATGAATAGATCCAGGTGAACATTATACACAGCCACAGAAATAATACTAGAAGAATAAACTGAGAAGTTACCTTCAGAAAGTGAATAGAAAGATAAAACAGGAAAGACTTAATTTATATGAACATGTTAGCCTCCATGACAATACCCTAAGTGACACAGGGAGGGTGGAGAGAGGTTGGGCCACTAGTGGATAGGACCTGTTATATAGATATAAATAAAAGTAAGTTAAAAATATAGAAGATCTGTGATTTCATTTGTATAATGTCTTTTCCCCCCTTTATATGCGGAGATGCTTGTTTGGATTTGTAAACATTTGGAATTTTTAAAAATACATAAATTTTTTTTTTAAACCCTTGTACTTCGGTGTATTGTCTCATAGGTGGAAGATTGGTAAGGGTGGGCAATGGGGGTCAAGTGACTTGCCCAGGGTCACACAGCTGGGAAGTGGCTGAGGCCGGGTTTGAACCCAGGACCTCCTGTCTCTAGGCCTGACTCTCACTCCACTGAGCTACCCAGCTGCCCCCAAATACATAAATTTTAAAAAGAGTAAAGATTGCACTTTGAATAGCAGCTAAGCAGAAGTGATTATAAACTAAAATCTACAGAGATGAAATGGTCTCTGACACTGTGGTCAGAGAGAAACATAAACAAGTCAATATTAAATAATATTTTAAACTTGTTAGTAAGGAGATATTTAATTGTATATGGAGGGCTGCTTTGTGTATTTAGTTTTTAAAAACTTCTAATTGTATGTAGGAGTATGTGTCTTCTTTTTAATTTGCTTTAACTAAGGTATTTCAAAAGTTAAAAATAAAAGAATTCTTAGACCTTTCAAACTACTGCTTTATATTATAATGATCATATAAATTGCTCTCCTAGTTTTGCTCATTTCTTTCTGAATGAGTTCTTCAAAACTTCCCAAGTTCCTTTGACTTTCTCCTTTCTTTATTTCTTATGGCATGATAATATTCCATTATATTCATTCATTATAATTTGTTCAGCCCTTCCTAATTTGATGGGTGCTCATTTTGTTTCCAATTCTTTGATATAGAAAAAAAGTACTGCTAAATACACACATACATATGTACATACATATATATATATTTTTACATATGACATGTTGCTTTCTGTTGTTCACCTCTTTGGGATTTGTGCATAGACAAAGTTATGTATAGTTTTAGTAACTCTTTAAGAATAGATCCTAATTACTTTGGATATTTAGATTTGGATAAATTCACTGTTCTACCAATGGTGCTTGGCATCTGACAACCCCTCCAACAATTATTTTCCTTTCGTGTGTGTGTGTGTGTGTGTGTGTGTGTGAATTTTGCCAATTTGATGGGAGGTAGAGCTTCAGAGTTATTTTAGAAGGAATCTCCAAGCAGTTTCAGCTTTTGGTGCTACTAAGCCACCATCTTGGCTCCACCCTCTTCAAAACTGTTTTAACTTGTATCTTTCTTATTATGGACAATTTTTAGTTTATTTCAAGTCACTCTTAATCATTTACCTTTTTTCTTTTTAAAACTCCTTGTTTGTATTATTTTATATATTGGAGGAATTTATATATTGGAATAATAGCTCTTGTTTATAGAGCTTTCTACCAAATCCTTATTTAGTATCTTGTATATCAGACCTTTGTCAGAAAATTTCTGCAAACATTTTCTCCAGTTAACTGTGTCCTTTTCAATTTTACATGATAATAACTGTTCATTATATCTTTTATGATCATTTCTATATTCTTGTTTAGTCAAGACCTCGCCAACTAGCAAGAGTCATGAAAGATATTGTTTTCCTTTCTCCTCTAATTTGTTTATATTACCTTCTATATTAAAGTCATACATTCAGGAGTGTCATGAGGCTCAAATGAGATAAAAGATATATGGTACTTTACATACCTTAACATGTTACATACATGCCAGTCACTTTAATTATTACTGTTACTATTAACCTACATTCACCAAGCCTCCAGTCTGATGATGGCTTTATTCCCTGAACCTTCTACTGCACTATTGCTAAGCTCAAGAAATATTTATAGAGCAATATAGGAATATGCTTGTAAATGTTTAACAACCTGGGTCTCCAAGGGGGAAAGTGGGAAAGTGTCTGCATACACACTTTTAAATTTAATCTGCATTTTAAACACTTTATTTAGCTTAAACAATTAACAAAACAATTCATCACATTCAGATTTGTAGCAATTGTTGATTTCTAAGGTATAAATATTCAAACTAAAATTTTAACAATTGGCTCTTACAGATTAATTAGAACTGTCTCCAGCATATACTACATATATTCATTTTGAAGTTTATTGTTGTATGTGGTATGAAATGCTGGCCTAAACCCAATTTTTGTTAAACTATTTCTCCAGTTTTAAAAAAAAACTGAATAATGAGACCTTACCCCAATAGTTGGTATCTTTGGATCTTTGGAGTTATCAACTACAATGCCTCTATGTTTGATTGTTCGTGGGTCTTGTGCCCTTAAACTTTTCTATTGATCAACTTTCTTATTTTTAATAGTAATGATGATTAATAATAGTAATGGGACAGCTAGGTAGCATAGTGATAAGAGTGCCAGGCCTGGAATTGGGAAGACCTGAATTCAAATTTGACCTGAGACACTTCCTAGCAATGTGGCCCTGGACAAGTAACTTAACCCTTTTGCCTCAGTTTCTCATCTGTAAAATGTAGAAGAAAATAGCAAATCAATCCAGTATCTTTGCCAAGAAAATCCAAAATAGGGTCATGAAGAATCAGATATGACTAAAAAAAAAGAAGACTGAACAACAGCAATAATAGTAATAAGTAATGATTATTGCTTTGTAGAATAGGATAGTGCTTGCCCTCCAGCCTTCTTTTTGTTTCTCCAAATGAATTTTGTCATTATTAGATCTGATTTTATGAAGTAGCATTTTGATGGTTTATTTTATATGACACTGACCCTCTAAGTTAATTTGGGTAATTTTGTAATTTTTATTATATTGACTAATAGTTCATCTCTGAGCAATTAATATTTCTCCAACTATTTATATTTTTATATGGCATTCTGTTGTTATATTCACATCATTCCTGTCTATATCTTGGTAAGTGGAAATGAATTATAGCATTTAGTTTCTATTTAAGTTTGTATTTTTCTTCAAATGTCCTTTGCTGTTCATAATTTTTATTGTGTTGTAGTCAGTAGAGAATCTGTTTAATATTTCTCCCTTTCTGCATTTGGTTATTAATTTTTATGCTTTAGTATATGGTTAATTTTTATAAAGATGCTATGCAAAGCTGATATTCGTATGGATGAATGGATGGACTAATGCCTATGTTATTTTTCTCCATTTCCCATAAGGATCAACAGAGACTTATGTTATCTGATTTTTGTAAAATTCTATTCAAGCTCTTAACTTATTTTGGCACATATATTACATACTGATGTTTCATTATGTATGGTGCCTACAAGCATCATGTAGTTTCTTAACTTATCTCTTTTTACCATGTCTATTTTTATTGTTGCCTATCTGAGATCATGACTGCCACACCTTTTAAAAAACTTTCCTGAGGCATAATAAATTCTGATCCAACCCCATTTTAACTCTTTCTGAATCTTTATGTTTCGATTATGTTTCTTGTTACCATATTGCTGGATTTTGTTTTCTACTCTGTTGTGCTAACTTCATCCATTTTATGGGTGAGTTCATCCTAGTCACACTCATGGCTATGGTTGTTAATTTTGATAATGTATTCATGATTTTTCTTCTCATTGTCCCTCTTCCCCTATTTACAAAAAAGAAGGTGGGGAAAGAAAAAGAATGTGATTAATGATAGCAATCTAGAAACTAACTGTTCTGATCTGATTCTTTTGTTCCTTCTCCCTTCAACCAGCCTAGATTGAAATCACTAGTTCTAATACATGTTTTCTCTTAATCCCCCTTTTATGATCTCTCTTGATAGCTGAAGTTTGCTTAGCTTGTGATTCTTTCCTCTCCAACTCTGCTATCTCTCTTAAACCGTCCTTTCTTCTCTCCCTGTTCTTCACTATTTCCCCTCTAAAATTTAATGGATTAAAAATCTTTCTGTGCATTCAACTTTCTTTTTCAGGTTCAAAGTGAAGTTCACAAGCTTCCTACTGTCTTTACTCTATTCTTCATTTTTGTATATTCTTCTCAAGAACCCAAATAATTATGAGAAATAAGTTCCTTATTTTCATTTCTCTACTAAGGTATTTCTTTTTATTTTTACATTTAATTTTTATTTTATCTTTTCTCAATCACGTGTAAACAAAAATTTCAAACATTTACTTTAAAATTTTTTGTTTGAAAAAATAATAAAAATTAAAATTTTATGTTCCATATTCTCTCTCTCCCTTCCCTTCCCCCTCCTTCAGGAAGCAAGCAATTTGACCAAGATTATAAATGTGCAGTTATGCCAAGCATACTTCAATGATAGCTATATTGTAAAAGAAAGCACAGACCAAAAAAACCCTCAAGAATAATAAAGAAGGTTAAAAAAAACATGCTTCAATCTACTTTCAGATTCCATCATTTCTTCCTCTGGCAGTAAATAATATTTTTCACCATAAGTTCTTTGGAATTGTCTTAGATCATTGTGTTGTTGAGAATAGCTAAGTCATTCACAGTTGATCATCTTTACAATATTGCTATTTATGTATACAATATTCTCCTGGTTCTGTTCGTTTCAGTTTGCACAGTTCCTGTGAGTATTTCCAGGTTTTTCTGAGAACACCTTGCTCATAATTTCTTTCTTTTCTTTTTTTTTAAACCTTTAACTTCTGTCTTAGAATGGATATTAAGTATCCATTCCAAGGCAGAAGAGTGGTAAGGGCTAGGCAATTGGGCTTACATGACTTGTCCAGAGTCATACATCTAGGAAGTGTCTGAGGTCACATTTGAACCCAGGATCTCCCATCTAGAGGCCTGACTCTCTATCCAACTTCCCCTAGACCCTTAACTTTTTGTCCTAGAAACAACTCTTAGCCAGGAGGGTAAGAGCTGGGCAAATGAGGTTAAGTCACTTGTCCAGAGTCCCACTGCTAGGAAGTGTCTGAAGACAAATTTAAACCCTTGTCTTTCTGACTCCAGGCCTGGCACTCTGCCCACTTTACCATTTAGCTGCCCCTCAGATATATTTACTTTTCTTAGTTTATGTTTTGTCCTGTATATGTGTTTCAGTGATTCCACTCAGCTCTGTTCTTTTCTTCAGGAATACTTGAAGATTTTCTCTTCTACTGTAGTAAAAGCCTACCCTGTAAGAATATACACAGTTTTGTAGGGTATGTTATCTTAGTTTTGAGCCTTTTTCTTTGATGTTTTTGAATACAATATTGTATTCTAAGATTTCCTTGCCTTATGATAGTTGTGGCATAGTTCTGTGTGACCTTGAGGGCGGTTCTTTGGTACTTGAACTCTCTTTCTGGCTACTTTTGTAGTTTTTCTCTTTGAATTAGGAGTCCTGTATTTTATCTATGATATTCTTGGATATTTTCATTTAGGATTTCTCTTAGGAGATAATTGATGACTTGTGTCTCTTTATCCTTTTCTGTTTAGTACTAATAGAACTGAAGAGTTTTCTTTCACAAATTCTTGAAACGTTCTCACGATTTTTGTATTTTTAGGAATTTAGAGATTTTAAAATTATCTATACTTGACCTGTTCACCAGGAAAGTTGTTTTTGATAATAGATATTTTACATGTTTTAATTTTTTGGTCTTTTCTCCTTGATCTAATTTTTCTTTTTGGCCTATTCTTTATTTTAGGGAGTCCACTACTTGGGTAAGGTTCTGCAAATTCTGTTCTAAGATATTTAGCTTCAGTTCCTGGACTGGAACTTTGTGAAAGAGTCAGGTTCTATCCCTCCTGCCCAGTTTGATCTTGTACGCTTTGTAGATGCCACTGTTTCTGCAGTTCTGAATATAATTATTGCAATCAGTCCCCACCATCTCTAGATTTCTGCCTTTCACTTCCATTTCTTGATGCTCCATAGAGATGTTAGCATTGACTCCATCTTGTCTCTTTCTTTGTCTTTATCTCACTATGCCACTCTTGTTTCTCTGTCTGTCTCTTTTTCTGTGTCTCTCTCTCTGTGTCTTGCTCTGTCCTGTTCTCTCTCTGTCTGTCTCTGTCTCTATGTCTCTGTGCCTCTCTATCTCTCTGTCTCTGTGTCTCTCTGTGCCTTTGTTTCTGTCTCTGCCTCTGTCTGTCTGTCTCTCACTCTCTCATAGAGAGTCCCCAACTGGGACTTTGCTTTGCCCCTAGCTACTTTTCTTTTAGCTACCAATTAAATGTTGGAGAGCATGTTGGCCTCAGGCCTTGGGAAGAATCAACATTGGTCCCACCCCCGTCATGATTTCAGTAAAAGCACTAGTTACAGACTTCCTGAAGGATTGTAGCTGAGTATGTACTGCCTGGTCCTGTCTCCTGGCCCCATGACCTCTAAGGAACTGTCTCTGCTATGGCTCTGATTGGCCAGTTTGAGATTCTGCTGGCTCCTTTACCAGAGTTTACACTGGCAGAAGTTTCATATAGCTTCAGGATTCTGCTTGTCTTCTTGTGCGGTCCTAAACTGACTATAGGAGCTTACTGATATTTCTCTTTGGTCTTCTTGTTCATTTTTTTATCTGGCATCCTTTTCAGATTTTTGTTAGTTTCTCTAGAGAGCTAGACTGTTCTAGGACATATCACATCACCATCTTAACCATAAGTTTACGTTGTATTGTTATATTTTAAAACCCTTTCCAACTTTGAGAATCTATGCAATGTTCTACTGAATTATTATATCATTACAAAAAGTCCCCATGTGGGCAAATCTTTCATTTCTTTTAACAACTGATAAATGAAATGCATTTTGGACATTGTTCTTTGCATGGAGGTTTGCTTGACTATTAGAAATATATGTCAAAATGCAGTGATAAATTTTAAAAAAATTTTAGGAAGACCTTTTGTTAGCAACAAACACACCATAACTGGTCTAAATAGTTGCTTTTGGATGTTTTTAGAACCTTTCATTGAACCAACTTTTGTCCTCTAATATCCAAAAGAAAAGTAACCCAGAAATATAGCATTCTCCATAACCATAGCCAAGGCAGACCATAGACTACTGGAGAGAACTTATTATTAGAATAGAGCACATTTTAATATGTTATGTTAAAATTAGAGACTTTTAAAGCTGAAAGAGGTTTTAGACCTAAATCTAGCCATACCACTCCTACCTCCTAACTTTACCAATAAGGAAATTGAGGTCCAGAGTGGTTAGATGATCTGCCCAAGGTCAAAGATCTAGTTATTGTGAGAAATAGGACTTGAACTCAGGCCCCCTGATTCATAGTACTGTGTCAGAGTTGAAAAAATCAGTTTAACAGATGACTCAAGACTGAACAGAAATCATATGCCTGGCACATGTTTTCTGAAAACATTTGTTACAATTGCATGATGATGGTGTAAGGTTTCAGATATTAAAATGGTTAAAGAGGAAAACAATATGTGAGAGTGAAAGATGGAATGAGAACAAAGTAAGTCTCAACTCTGTCATCACCTGGCTATACCACAATTCCTTTCTCTTCACTTTCCCAAAGTTCCATATCATTTTTCCAAACCCAAGTTTATCTAAAATGGAGCAGATCATTTCCTTGCTTACACCTGGAAGCATGGCATATCTTCCCCTTTGTAATGCTAGGGAAGATGATGGTAAAATTTTCCTTTTGGTGGAGGAGGGAGAGGGGGGAATAGAAGCAGGAAGAGGAAGAGTGGAGACACAATTTCTGAATCAAGTGTTCTAGGCATTTAATCTTAATCTGTCCTATACAGAAAGTGGTACAATGGAAGGAACAATAGAGGAGTTAGGAGACTTAGATTCTAGATTTGAATGTGCCATGGAGTAGTTATGTAATTTCAGAAAAGTTCCTTCAACATTTTATTAGGGGACTTGGCTCTAAATTCCTTTCCAGTGCTGAAATACTATGTTCTATGGTCCCTTCCAACATTCCATATCCTATCCTTCAGCATTCTTTGTTCCAAGATCCCTTCTACTTCCAACATTCTAAGGTTTTGAGAAAAAAGCAAAAGAGATAAAGAAATCCCACTTTACAGATTTATAGCACAAATTTAAAACAATCTACTTGAATGATAACAGAAGTAATGTTAGTCTGTATAGAATGAAAGAAATGCCGACTTGTGATTACATTTCTCTTGGGAGTAATACAAGTCAATCCCAATTGAGCTGAAGTTCAGGTGAAAGAAGGTTTGGTTAAACCTACACAGAACAAACTGGCTTACTATGGTCTTGCCTACAAATCCTGAAAAATAAACTGCCTCTGTTAGGGAGATCCCAACAAAAACAGCTGTGCAAAGTAAATTAAAACGGTCATTTAAAATTTTACCAAGAGAATTGAATGGTTAGTTGTCAATAACTGTTCTCTAATAAACAAAGACCAAGTAAGAAATCATTCAATACAATTGAGTTATGTGAATATCTCTTATAAATAGTCATTGTTTTCTCAGTTTCCTATGCAAAGGACAGAAGGCTGAAATCAAAGTTAAGCAGAGAGGTTGTATAGTCAGAAGATATAGATTGGAGTCTCCAAAGCCCACACCCTTATTAGGCACGTCTCCTTTGGAGCTTCAATTTATTTATCTGCAAAATGGAAACTATAATGTTTGTTCTATAAGCTTGGTGCTAAAGAAGAGATAAGAGACAATACCTCCTTTGTAGAGTTGAAGGGGGCAGGGATCCACAGGTGTAGAACATCACATATGTTGTCAGATTTTTGCATTGATCCATTTTGTTGATTCTTTTCTCATCTTCCTCTTTTCTTTAAAATAAAATTCTTTCAAGGGATGACTCTCTGGGAGTGGGGAAGCGATGATGCAAGGGGAAATAAGTAACAGAAAAACCAAATATATTTTTAAAAATTTAACAGAAATATTTGTTCTACCTAACCTACAGGGCTATTTCTAATATCCAGTGAGATAATGTATCAAAGGAGCAGCAAGCACTATACATGCCAGTTCTTATTTAAAAGAGGATTAAATTCTTACTCATCTTTGTATTCTGAACCCCCTTAGTCCTCTACTCTGTATGTAATAAGCCATTAATAAATGCTTGATACTGAAATGGATGAATTTCTATACTTACTTTGAAAGATTTTAGATCTCACCAAAATGAACCTTCCACTGGCTCTGACTACTCTCAATCCATACCTTTTCATTCTTTTTTGAGTCTTGTCAATGCATTTCCATGAATCTTCTAAGAACAGCCTGATATACTGGAAAGCCACTTATTTTCATGCTTTGTGGACATCAGTGCAGCACTTGAGCTTTTCATTTCATGATAGGATAGTATAAGGATGGTGGTCCATGAAGCCTGTCAAATCACCCCACATAAAGTAAGATACTACTGTCTAATATCTTGAATTGGAGTGATGTTGAACAAGAACATGTTTGGAGATTCTTTAGGAATTTGGTATAAAATAGCATGGAAACCACAGATTTGAGTGCCTAGCAACTTAGGGTAGCCTTTCAGCTAAGCACTTGAGAAAGAATCACTTGGGTGGGGAGGGAAAAAGCTACAGCTTCAGTCTAAGTCTTATCACCACATTCCTCCTTTGGGTTGAAGAGGAACTTGTGCCCTTCAGAAGGTTTGAAGATTTAGACATTTCATCTGAGCCTTAGAAGCATCCCTGAGGTAGTTGAAGGCAATATCCAAATCAGGAGCCAAGGATAGATTAGATACAATGAGGAAAGGCATCTCCAGATATCTATTAGTGAACATCATTGTGTTGATTGAGTCAAATCCTAGAACACAACAGTGTTTCTTAAATAAGATCTTGGATTTCTCAAAAGTGACCAGCCTAACAATTCACATAGAAACAATGATGAAAAACTGACCCCAGGTATGATATGCAGCTCAATGATTGGCCCACAGAATTAGTCCATACATACATATTTGGGCAAGCATTGTTGACAAGAAATGAGCTGGATAAACTATACCTCCTGTGTAAAAAGTAAATCACTTAATTGTCTCGTTAGATAACTAAAATTGGACAATCCATTTCTCAATGTTTTTGGATGAATTAGAACTCTCAGGGAAAGGAGGGGTTAGTTTGTCTAAAAGCCTGTGAAAATCATGGCTATGCATTGCAGGAGGCTAAAGTGAATTTCATGGAACAAACTGGAAAGATGTCTCTTGTCATGATAAAGATATTGATAAAGAGTTGACTTAAGGAATAACAGGGTACAGAGTGATCCATTAAAACTAATTTAGTTATATAAAAACCAAGAAAAGTTTTAAGTAACCAAATAGCTTTTAGGGACGAAAGTATATTAAAAAAATTTTTCTAAACAATTGCTATTATTCTGAACTTAATACCAAAACCCCCAACAATTTTCCTATAAAAAGTAGAACACAAAAAGCTTGGATATGAAAATGAAAATTTTATTTAATATCTCTTGGTTTTAAAAAGGCACATAATAAATTAAGCCATTTACTTTCAAAGCTATCCTGCTTGTGTTCTTCCTTCTCAACATCTGATTATTTTGTAAAAATGTTTCAATGACTCTCCTCCTTTCTTTTTTTCATTATCATCACTTCCTCCTTTCTTCTCAATCTCCTACTTCCAATTAAAAACATGATGAGAAAAAATACTTGTAACAAATCCACACAATACGCAAAAATGTCTGTCTCTCTGCACCTTGGGTCCATCATTTCTCTGTCAGGTAGTGGGCAATATACTTCATCATAGGAGGAAAGGAATATCCAAACAAAGAAGATTAGATGTCTTCTTTGTGACTTTTCTCTGAGAGATCACTCAGAGAAATTTCTTGTTGAGGCTGTTGAAATCTAGGATGCTAAATGATGGAGGTGATAGTTCTGCTTTTCTCTGCCCTGGTCAGATCCAAACTGAAGCTTTGTGTCTAGGTCTGGGCACCATATCTGAGGAAGGACTTTGACAAAACTGGAAGAGTGCCCAGAGAATGAAGACTTAAATGAGTAAGAGACTTTAACCTGGTATTTGAGGAATAGTTACTTAGCTTGGAAAAGGGAAATCAAGGAATGCAAACCACTGCCTTCAAGTATCTACAGAAATGAAGGCAAAAATAGATGGCTCAGGGGCTGTGAAATGGGAGGTCCTGGTCTCAAATCTGGCCTCCCACACTTCCTAGATGTATGGCCCTAAGTAAGTTACTTAACTCCCATTGCCTAACATACTGTTTTTCTACCTTGGGACTGCTACACAGAGAAAGTTTTTTTTTTAAGTATTTAAAGAAGCATTATGTGGAAGACTAGACAGATAAATTCTGATTGGCACCAGAGAGAAGAACTGGGACCAATGGATGATAATTATAAAGAAGTATATTTCATCTCATTATACAAAAGGATTTATTTTTTTACTTTTTAAAATTTATTTTTAACATTCATTTAAAAAATTTCTGAGTCTCAAATTCTCTCCCTCTTGCCCTTCCCTGATCCAATGAGAAGGTAAGCAATATGACATGTGAAGCCAAGCTAAACACATTTCTGTATTAGCCATGTTGCAAAACAAACAACAAGAAAAAAAAAACAAGAAAAATAGAGAAAATTAAAAGTATGCTTCAATCTACACTCAGTTCTGTTTCTGGAGATGGGATAGCAATTTTGACCATGGGTCCTTTGAATTGTGTTGGATTATTGTCTTGATCAGAGTAGCTAAATGTTTCACAACAGTTAATGACAACAATCAATCAGTCTTTCACAACTGATCATTGTCACAGTTTTGCTGCTACTCTGTACAATGTTCTCCTGCTTCACTTCACTTTGTATCCGTTCATATAGTCTTCCCAGCTTTTTCTGAAACCACCATGCCCCTCATTTTTTAGAGTGCAATAGTATCCCATCACAATCATATGTCACATCTTGTTCAGTTATTCCTTAATTGATGGGGATTCCCTCAATTTCTAATTCTTTACCCTCACAAAAAGAGATGCTATTCATATTTTTGTACTTTTATGCCCTTTCCCCTTTTCTTTCATCTCCTTTGGATACAGACCTAATAGAAGTATTGCTGCGTCAAAAGGAATGCATAGTTTTATAGCCCTTTGGGTGTAGTTCCAAATTGTTCCCCCAAATGGTTGTACCAATTTACAACTTACACCAACATGCATTAGCGCCCCTAATCCAAAATGACTTCTTAATAATGTAAGTTGTCCCAAAATGGGATATAAGCATTATTAGTTAATTTTCAGTCATTGAAGATACTAAATCTGGAGGCCAGTTGACTCCTGGGCAGGGAAAGAATAGAGGAAATTCTACTGCATTGAGTGATAGACTGCCTAGGTGCCTGCCCAATTTCAGTTCTAAGATTCTAGGTTTGGAGAGAGAAAATCAATGTGAGTAGAGCTAGCAAAGGGTTAATTGTTTCATAAAATTAAAACAGCTTCACTGATTGTGGGATTCCCCCCTAACATGAAGTTAACATAATTAGACAAGGCACTAGCTTTCTGTGTAAAATGCCAGCTGTCACTCTACTTGCCCAGTACAGATCAAAGAAATTTATTTTGTCTCCATAAGTTATTAGACATAATGGAGTCATTCAATACTGATATTGTCATAAGAAATATGTCTCTTGCTTTGAAAATAAATATCTCACCTTTGCTTCCTTTTCTTTAAGAAAAGCTGGTAGAAACCAAACTATTTAATTTCAGTATTTCCATCATACTGTCACATCAACTTTTCCCTGGTCAGACCTTCTTGTGAGGCCCTTTCCAATTCTCAGATTCTAATTTCTAACATTCCATGCTCTAAGGCCTCTGCCAGCTTAAACAATTCGTTTGTACTCCATGTTCCAAGGCCCACTGGAACACCAGAATTTTAGATTCTAAGTTCCCTTCAGGCTCCAACATTGTATAATGTGAGTGTTTTTCCAAGAGTTTCTCTTGCCTTCTATGATTCCACCTGATCCCTCTTTTACCTGGGTCATTTTTCCATTGCTCCTTTTCAGGCCTTCCTAGTTCTTTTTTGATAGAAGTGCCCCCTTAAGTCTTCTCTGCTGCTAAGTTTAGACATTTGCCTTGTATTTCAGTGTTTTCCCCAGGAGACTAACTCCCTTTTGCTAATTGTTGCTTGAGCATTTCTCTCTTGGAAGAAAAACCCTAATTGTATGTGCCAAACTCTAGCACCATCTCCTCAGGGCTTGAGGTCTTGTCCCTCCCAGAGGAGGGGCTATGCAGGTAGGGCTGTGGCAAGGTTCCAGTCCCTATTCCTTTGCCAGTTGGCACCCCTTGATTTTGGCTAGAGGTCTCAGGAATGTAGCCGGCTGGAAATGAGGCTCAATTAGCTCCTCCAGGTGAAATGCCCATTTGGAAAATAACTTCCCATGTCTGTACAGTCATGAGCTTGCCTTCCTAGGGAGGCGTGTCTGAATGTGTTGGGTTTATTGGGTACATGGCTTATCTTTATGCTTAGTTACTATCTAGACAGAACTGTAGGCCTTAAGATTTAGAGTTGAATGGAACCTTAGAGGTTATCCAATTCAATTCCTTCATATTAGAGGTGTGGAAACTGAGGCCCTGAGATTTTAGAACCTAGAATATTAAATATTAATTAGAATTGGAATGAAACTAAACTAAATTAGAACTAGAACTAGAATTAAATATTAAAATTTAAAAATTTAAGTCTTGAAGAGACTTTAAAGCATAGAATGTCAGAGAACTATATGACCTTGGAACAGAGCATATCGAAAAACAGAATTAATATTTGTAACATCTGGCCAGGATTTTAAGCCCTAGCTCAGTTCCCTCATAGAAGTAACTTTTCCAGGATCACACAAAAGGTAGAATTTAGTCTCAGGTCTTATGAATCCAAATACAGGTTTCTTTCCACTTTTATAATAGAAAAGAGGGGAACAGATAAGAGAACAAGCTTCCTAACAAAAGGAAGGCTTCATCTAGGGGATATATTGTGAAAAAAAATTTTTCTGAACAGGGTAGGCAAGCATGAGTCTAGGAGAGCAGTAAGATATAGGAACTGCTCAAATGATTTTACTGAATGGGACTGAGGAATTCCTTCTGAAAGATATGGCAAAATATGGCAATAAGTATTGGGTTTGCTCTGAGATTTACTTGCTTTGTCAACCTGGTTAAGTCACTTAATCTCTCAAAACTTCACTTTACTCCAATGTAAAATGGGAATAAAAATATATGCACTATCTAATATAGTAGAACATATCACTAGTTAAGATTTTAAGAGCATGAAAAGATCACTAAAAAGGAGTCAGGAAATTCAGGTTCTGATCCTGGTAGTACCAAGCTATGTGATCTTTGGCAAGTCAGTGATCTGTGGACCATAGTTTCCTTGGCTTCAAAAACAAGGGATTAGACCAGATCATCTCTAAACTACCTTCCAAGCATAGTCACAGAATCAAAGAATCCTATGAATTGGAAGGAACAGAAGAGGTCAGTCAAAGGCTCTAAAAGTTTCACCTGGCATAAGTGAGCCTTGGTTCAAATTCCACATTTGATGATTACTCCCTGTGTAAATCTGTGTAAATCACTTAATCTCCCTGGGCCCCACTTTTCTAAAACATAAAATGAAGGGTTTGGACTAGATAACCTTTAATGATCCCTTCCAGCTCTGAATCTAAAATGCTTGCTTGAACCATGGATTCCTTTAGAGAGCAATCATCCAGTTTCTCCTTGAAGACTTCCTAATAAAGGGGAACCCACTACTTCTAGATACCACCCATATAAAGAGCTAGGCTATAATTCTATGTATGGGGTCTGTGGGGTGTTGAGGCAGGACTAGTCTGGTGTGAGGGCTCGTCCAGCCCTTTTTAGGGCTGCTCATCCACTTTAGTGTCCACTTTTTGCCCAACTCTCACCTGTAGCTCCAAGAAACTGTAGCAAATGCAATGGTCACACTCAGGTAAAATTGTCCGGGCAGATGGGTTAAACTAGGTTGAGGGTAACTGACAGATCTCAAACCCATAGGCGAGTTAGGGGGGATGTCTACCCCAAGGTCTGTGAAGACTTCCCTTGGCTGAATGGGTAGATGAGAACAATCTGTTCAAACAGCCACGAAGGTAGCTGGATCAGGTATTGTTGAGTGTTCAGAGCTTGGTGAGATATTGAAGGCACCAAGGACATCCATTACATCCCAGGCCTTGGCCAGTCATCATTTTGACTTTTGTCTTGCCACAGGACTTTGATGACTAGAAGAGAGAGTGAGATTGATTACTTTGTACAACTCTGCCTCACTTAAATCCAATTCCCATGCAAACCCAAGACATTACCTCACGATATCATTGGTCCTCTTTGAAAATGAAGGACAAACAACAATTCTGTGTATATTAACCAGAGATGGGATCTTGGAATATGACAGAGCTGGAAACTGGACCATAGTGACAAAGTGGGCCTTACATTTATTGCTATTCCCCTAAGCCAGCCTGACTTAGAAATAGGATGTGGGATAAAGGTAGTAGTTGTTGTGCGCATTTCTTTCTTCCTATCTACGGGTTTCCCCTCCACCCTACTCCATACCTAGTGAAATGAATCAAGCATTTGTTTTCAGTGCCAAGTCCAAAATCTGGTGGAGCAGGAATTTTAATGCAACTGATTTTCCTTACCACCTAGGAGTGGGAACATGTAGAGAAGATCCTGAAAACTCAAGACCCTCTCACATCTAATAGATTGCTTAATGTACAGTCAACCAATCAGTAAATATTTATTCGGAGCCTATTATATCCCAGGTATTATGCTAGGAGTTGGAGACCACATGAATAAAATAAGTCTGATCTAATTCAGAAGGGAGGTAATTGTGTCTGGGAGGATCAAGAAAGAGTTCCTGAATGAGGTACCATTTTTCAGCTAAGCTCTCAAGGAACTTTGGGATTTTTCAAGGTTCCTCAGATTGACATAGGCTTGACTAGTAAGAAATAGTCTTACCCATTCATCAAAGGAGGGATTTAGGTGCAACAAAAATAGAACACAGAACATTAATGCTAGAAGAGATCTTAGAATATAGAATGTTTCTAAAAAGGCCTCAGGATATGAAATAGTAGAATATAGAATATTTGAGCTGAAAGGGACATAAAGTATCAGAACATGAGAGAAACCTAGTTCAAATTCTGCCTTTCAAGGGACAACAACAAACTGAAGTTGGTATCCATCAGGGAAGGGTAAAAGTCCACAGCACAGAAGACAAAGTGGTCCAGAAAAATAACAAGAAAATCACACTTCTCTTTTTTGATCCTTTGAGTGACTGTAGCGAGAGATTTTAAAAGCTGGGTGGAAATCACCAGTCACCATTAAATGAAGACTAGGAATAATTATTTTTCTTTTCTCTTTTCTGTTGCTATGGGTGCCTGAGGCATTTGAACCTGGACTTTGCCCCTGCTATCCGAATCTCATCCAGAGCTTCCCCCTCTGGGTCTTGTCTGGATCCCCTTCCTTCTGCTTCCTATTGTTTCCCTTTAAAAGGCTCATCTCTATTGGGAGATCAGATCTCTCCGGTTCTATTCTGTGTCTCTAGCACGGCTCTGAGGATTTGCCAGCAGGCTGTTTTGAGGCTTATGAGCCCCAGTTTCCTTAGGGGCTGCACTATCTGTGCTCTGCTGAATAGTATTACAATTACCACCAAACTCCCTAGCTGGCTGCAGACATTCGTGCTGTCAACAGAATTGCAAAAAATGCAATTCTTGCTACTTAATGAGCAGTTTGTTTGTGTAAACAAACCAGGTGAGGTGAAAAAAGTGATGCTCTACAGTCTGAAACACAAGTGAACATTAGCCAGATGGAGAGAAACACATTTCCACACTTTTCTTTTTGGTGAGACTTTGGGTGGCTGGAACGGACATCTCGGCGCTGCATGGGAGTTGGTACTTTTCACATCTCTCTTCCTGGCCTGCATATCATCACATGGACAATTCTTTTCTTTCTTTTCTTCTCCTTACAGTTTCATGCTAGCATCTGTTGCTGCCACAGCCTTTTCTGGCTCTTTTGAGGATCGCATTAGTATCCCACAGAGGTCATTCCTTCCCTATCTGATCAGTAAAGAATCATATGGACCTGGGGCCCATAAAGCAAAGAATGTTACAATATATAATACAGAATGCTGGGTCAAGAAGGGACTCTAAAATATAGGAAATGGTGCTGCTGAACACAGAATGTTCGAGCTGAAAGGGACTTTTTTCAAGATTACTTTCCTTTAATATTCTCGTTTTACAGATAAAGAAATCCAGGTAGGTCAATACCTATTTGCCAGTGATCTTCGAAAGACTGTGACAAATGGGAGTGCCACCACAGAAGTAGAGGAAGGCAAGTGTGATTTCAATTTTCAATAAAAAAGAGAGTGGAGTCTATAGACTAGGCCAGTGAATTTGATTTCAGTTCCTGATAAAGTTCTAGAAAGTATTACTGAAGAGAGAATTTGTGAATATCTAGGAGGAAAAGTAGTAATCACTAAGAACCAACATGGTTTCTTCAAGAATTGTTCATGCTGGGGGCAGTTAGGTAGTCCAGTTGATAGAGAGTCAGACCTGGAGATGGGAAGTCTAGGATTCAAATCTAACTTCAAATACTTCTTAGCTGTGTGACTCTGGGCAAGTCACTTAACCCTTATTGCTTAGTGTTATTGCTCTTTTGACTTGGAACCAATACGTAGTAGTCTTAGAATCAATATTAACTTTTGGGGGGGCAGCTGGGTAGCTCAGTGGATTGAGAGCCAGGCCTAGAGATGGGAGGTCCTAGGTTCAAACCTGGCCTCAGACACTTCCCAGCTGTGTGACCCTGGGCAAGTCACTTGACCCCCATTGCCTACCCTTACCACTCTTCCACCTATAAGTCAATGCACAGAAGTTAAGGGTTTAAAATAAAAAAAAAAATATTAACTTTTGGTTCCAAGGCAGAAGAGTGGTTGGGCTGGGCAACTGAGGTTAAGTGACTTTTCCAGAGTCACACAGGTAGGAAGTCTCTGATTTGAACTCTGAATCTCCCATTTCCAGGTGTGACTATATCCACTGAGCCACCTAGCTGATGTCTTTGCAATCTTTTATTATATTTCTCCCCACCATACTATCTGTGGTCGATTCATATTAGCCTATTTGCTGTTCCTCACACACTGCCCTCCATCTCCTGCATCTGTATCTTTGCACTAGCTAGTCTCATGCCTGGAATACAATCTCTTCTTAACCTCTGCCTTGTAGAATTCCTGCGTTCTGTTAAGACTCAGCTAGTACCATCTCCTATAGGAGGCTTTTCCCAATGGACTTAGTGCTAGTCTTTTCCCCAAAATGGTACCTTCTACCAAATCTGTATTTATCACACACACACACACACACACACACACACACACAGATGTTGATTTATATATGCATTTTTTCTGTGAGAATGTAAGCTCAAATAGGTAAAGAGGGAGTCCTACCAAATTCCTTTCATGACACAAGTATAGTTTGGATACCTAGACCAGGATGGGCAAAAAGAGAAAAAAAAAACTATAGACCAAATACCCTAATGAATATTGATGCAAAATTTCAGATAAAATACTAGCAAGGAGATTACAATAATAAATCATGCAAATCATATACTATGACCAGGTGGGATTTATACCAGAAATGCAGGGCTGGTTTAATAATTGGAAAATTATAAACATAATTGACCATATCTGTAACAAAAGCAACAAAAACCATATGATTATATCAATATATGGAGAAAAAACTTTTGACAAAATATAATACTCATTCTTTTTTTATTTATTTTTTATTTTTTTTAATATATTTTTAAACCCTTAACTTGTGTGTATTAGTTCCTTGGTGGAAGAGTGGTAAGGGTAGGCAATGGGGGTCACACAGCTGGGAAGTGTCTGAGGTCGGATTTGAACCTAGGACCTCCCGTCTCTAGGCCTGGCTCTCAATTCACTGAGCTACCCAGCTGCCCCCAATAATACTCATTCTTATTAAAAACACTAGAAAGCATAGGAATAAATGGATCATTTCTTTAAATAAGTATTATCCAAGACCAAAAGCAAAATTATCTATAATGAAGATAAACTCAAATCATCAATAAGATCAGGGGTGAAAGCAAGGATGTCCATTTTCACCTATTATTCAATAGTTGAAATTCAATTATTCAATATCGTACTAGATATTCAATATCTATTTTTCAATATCATACTAGAAATGCCAGTGATACAAAGAAGAGAAGGAAAATAAATTGAAGGAATAAAAATAAACAATGAAGAAACAAAACTATTTCTCTATGCAGATGATATGATGATATATTTAGAAAACCTTGGAGTAAAAAACTAATGGAAGCAATTAACAACTTTAGCAAAGTGGAAGAATTTAAAATAAACCCATATCAATCATCAGCATTTTTGAGCATTCCTAACAAAACCCAGCAAAATGAGTTAAAAAGAGAAATTTCATTTAAAATAACTGTGGGGAATATAAAATACTTGCGGGTCTACTTGCCAAAACAAATCCAGGAACTATATGAAAACAATTACAAAATTCTTTTCACGCAAATATAGATCTAAAAGATTAGAAGATATTAATTCCTCATGAGTAGACCAAACTAATATAACAAAAATGTAAATTCTACCTAAATTAATTTAGTTATTCAGTGCCATACCAATCAAACTGCCAAAGAATTATTTTATAGAGCTAGAAAAAAATAATGAAATTAATCTGGAAGAACTAAAGGACAAGTATATCAAGGGAATTGTATTTTAAAATGTAAAGGAAGGCAACCTAGCAATACCAGATTTCAAACTATATTTCAAAGTGATAAGCATCAAAACAATCTAGTATTAGCTAAGAAACAGAATGGAAGATTCAGTGGAATAGATTAAGTACACAATATACAATAGTAAATGACCATAGTAATCTAGTGTTTGATAAACCCAAAGATCCAGCCTTTGAAGGCAAGAATTAGACAAAAATTGCTGGGAAAATTAGAAAATGGTTTGGCAGAAAGTAGGCATAGATCAACATCTCATGCCATATACCCATAGAAGCAAACCTATGGCACACATGCCAGAGGGGGCACTCAGAGTCCTCTCTGTGGGCATGGGTACTATCCTCCAGCACAGAGTTTGCCAGAGTTGTTACTAGAAAGTCAGAGGGACACAGGACCAGGCTGCTCCTTTCCCTCTCTCCATAGGTTCCTGAGGACATTTCTCACATCACCCACCTCTCTAAAAGGTTTGCCATCACTGCTGTATATCAAAATAAGATCAAAATGGATACATGAATTAGACATAAAAGGTGATATCATAAACAAGTTAGGAAAGTATGGAAAAATGTATGTGACAGATCTAGGGATAAGATAAGACATTATGATTAACCAAAAATAGAGAGGATCACAGGAAGTAAAATGGATAATTTTGATTGCAAGAAACTAAAACATTCAAAAATAATGCAGCCAACATTATAAAGAAAGCGAGAAGGTAGGAGGTGGAATTTTATTTGAAGTTTCTTTGATAAAGACCTAATTTCTTAAATATATAGAGAATGGAGCCAAATTTATAATAATAAGAGTCATTTCCCAATTGATAAATGGTCAAAGGATATGAACAGACAATTTTCAGAAGAAGAAAGCAAAGCTGTCAATAGCTTTGAAAAATGCTCTAAATTGTCATTGATTAGAGCAGTGGTTCCCAAACTTTTTTGGCCTGCCATCCCCTTTCCAGAAAAAATATTACTTATCCCCCTGGAAATTAATTTAAAAAAAATTTTAGAACAATTAATAGGAAAGATAAATGCACCTGTGGCTATCACCGCTCCACTGGATTGCTGCAGCACCCACCAGGGGGTGGTTGCTCCCACTTTGGGAATCACTGGATTAGAGGAATGCAAATTAAAACCACTCAGGTACCATTTCACACCTATTATATTAGCTAACATGACAGAAAAAGAAAGTGATAAATGCTGAAGGAGATGTGGGAAAATATGTATAAAACATACACTCCTGGTGGAATTGTGAACTGGTCCAACTATTTTGGAGAATAATTTGGAATTATGCCCAAGGGGCCACAAAACTGTGCATACTTTTTGACACAGCAATATTACCTCTAGTTCTGTGTCCCAAGGATATCAAAGAAAAGGGGAAAGGACCCATACATTATATATATATATATATATATATATATATATATATTATTATTAGCAATTCTTTCAGGGTGACAAAGAATTGAAATGTGCATCAATTGTGGAATGGATAAACAAGTTGTGGTATATGATTTTGATAGAATACTTCTGTGCTCTAAGAAATGACAAGCAGGATGGTTTCAGAAAAACCCAGGAAGACTTGTATGTACTTGTATGAAATGTAAAGGGAGCAGAACCAAGAGATCATTGTACTCAGTAATAGTAATATAGTAGTGATGATCAGTTGTGAAAGACTTAACTACTCTGATCAAGACAATAAACCAAGATAATTCTAAAGAACCCTTGATAAAAAATGCTATCACTAGAGACAGCACTGATGAGGTCTGGAGTGCAGATTAAAGCATACTTTTTTAACCTATTTTTTCCTTTATTCTTTTTCTTTTTTGGCAATGTGGCTAATATTGAAATATGTTTAGCATAGCTTCATTTATGGAATTAATATCATATTGCTTGCATTCTAAATGGATTGGGGAGGGTCAGAAGGGAGAGAGAGAATTTGGAACTCCAAATTTTTTCATGTAAGATCCTTAAGGACAAGTGCTGTTTTAGCTTTTTTTTTTTTTTTTTTACCTCTCAGGCTTAGCACAGTGTCCTACACATTGTAAGTTCTTAATAAATGCTTGTTGACTGACTGTTTAGGTTGTTCTATCCTGATGGATGATAGAGAGATATGGGCTAGGTGATATGATTTAGAACTGATTGAATGGCTTAACCCAAGAGGAGTCATTAATGTCAACTAAGAGGGAAGTTTCTCCTGGAATCTTATTGTGTTCTGGGCTGTTTAACATTTTTATCCTTGACCTGGATGTTAGCATACCATTAGGACACATTTATATCCCTGGTGCCCCACTCTTTTTACACTTTGGTACACATCAGCTCTGTGTATGACACAAAGCTAGAAGTCTGGATTCACAAGGAAGTTAGAATGATGAGCCAAAGCTAAAAAATGAAATTATAGCAATATGTCACAAAAATCATACACCACGACAAAGTAGGATTTATATAAGAAATGCAAGACTATTTCAATAATAAGAAATACAGATAAATGTAAAATCCCATACTTGAGCCCCCTAAAATCAGTCATAAATATAATATAGGAGAATTGTGGTTAGACAACAATTCTTCTGAAAAAGATTAGGGTGTGAGTGTGTTTGTGCACGAGTATATTACAAAGTTAATTCATATGGTGACAGTTATTCCATAAGTTAATTCAAAAAGTTAATTCATAAGACAGAGTAGATAGAGCACTGGATTTAAATTCAGGAATATTTAAATATCAGGAATATCAGGAATAAAAATAGCATCTACCTCATGGTTTTTCTGAAAATTAAATGAGAAATGTATACAATGCTGTGTAAACCTTAAAGCATTATTTGAATGTAAGCTATTGTCAACACAAATCAATAATATGACAGGATAGCCCCAAAATAGAAAAACTGAAGTGATTTTGGGCTGTTTGAAGAGAGGTGTATACTGTTCAAGGCTCAGGTGATAGTAGAGCACTGTGCCTGGAGTCAGGAAGACCTATGTTCAAATATGGTCTCAGATACTAGTTTTGTGAACTCAGGCAAGTCATTTAACCCTGTTTGCCTCAGTTTCTTCCTCTGTAAAGTGAACTGGAGAAGAAAATGGCAAACTACTCCAGGATCTTTGCAAAACAAATAAACAAACAAATAAATCCAAACGGGGTCATGAAAAATTAGACAAGGCTGAAACAATGGAACAACGACAGGTGATAGTCCTGATGTATTATGTTTTGGTCAGACAACAAGGGAATATTGTGTTTAGTTTTAGGTACCATCATGGGAATGTTCATCCTGGAGAAGAAAAGACTTGGAGGTGAAAGGAGTGGCAGAATTGAAAATGATTATTTGGAGGACTATCATCAAAACGAGGAATTGGATTTATTCTACCTGGTCCCATAGGAAAGAACAGAACAGGAGGAATTGGAAATTAGAGAGAGGCAGTTTTAGTTTGATGTAAGGAAAATTTTTCCTAACAATTAGACCTATTCAGAGATGGAATGAATTGTTCTGGGTCTTCACGAGGAGGCCAGATGGCCACTTGTTGGAAATGTTGTAGAAGAGATTGTTGTTCTTGGCCAGCTTGGAGTCTTTGGCCTTTGAGGTCCATTCTGAGTTTCTGTGGTTCTGTTTTCTGGCTCCAAGTTCAAGATTCTCTAAGCTATACTATGTTGCTTTTCCTTAGGACCAAGATACCTCTAATAGCGATTCAGCCAGGCTGAAGCGATACTGTCATTTGCCAGTAAGTCTGAGTGTATTTAGTCATTTTTAAAAATATAACTGGCTTATTCTAAGGAAAATAAGGCAAGCACTTCAGTAAAGATAAATTACAGCAGAAGTTCCTTGCCTATTGGTCTTTTGATGCCCTTGTTTATCAGCATCTATATTGTAGGCTAAGAATTTAAGGGGAAAGATTACCATAGGCACTGAGAAGAGTTTAATGTGGCCCTGGTAAATCACTGACTCTTTGGCCCATAGTTTTAGCTGTGTGGCTCTATTTCACTTAAGTCACTTATCCTATCTGCCTCAATTTCCTCAAAATCTATAAAATAAGGATATTAATAGCACCTGTCTTGCAGGTTTTTTTTTTTTTGGTGAAGATCAAATGAAAGAATAGTGGTAAAGTTAAAGTACTATATAAATATTGCTATCGTTGTTATAATAATTCTATAATCTTGTCTAATATTTTAACACAATATGATAATTCCATAATCTCTTCTAACGTGAGTATGTAAATCAAATATAAAATTCTTCTAACATCACAATAATATAATAATTTCTTTCTAATGTGATAATTCTATAATCTCTTCTAATACTTTCCATTCTACGGTCCCTGCTAAGTGGACCATCATGATATATTTGTTCCTTAGAGAACATACATTACCCATCAAGAGTGTCTCTATAGATGGAAATCTGGATAATTGCCTTCTATTCCAGGAAGGAAACGCGTTAGGATCATATAACACACATGCCACACTATATAACATTATTCTTAGGACAGAGAACACATGCTCCTATGGCAGCTACTGACTAAAGCCAAACTGTCTGCCTCAACTTCTTCCTGTGCTGGTAATGTGGCTACCCAGGAGCTGATGACAGTTTAATAGACTCTTTACCCTTGAATGCTAAGGGAAAAATAACTCATAGCATTATGACATACGAAAGTAATGTGCTTTATTTTTAGGCAATGCAGTGGGAGAGTCAGAAACATATGGATCGAGTAGACTACAAATCTGCATCACTTTTTCTTGGGAGTCTTGGGAGGGTTAGTAGTGGAAAAATCCCCGAACTAGGAGGCAGAAGATTCAGATCTGAGTCCCAATTGACATTTACTGGCTATCTGACCACGGGTGAGTCATTTTCCCTCTTCAAAGCCCTGTTTCACCATCTCTAAGTGAGGGAATTGTGCTAGACAATCAGTAAGGTTTCTCTTAGGGGTAAGAATATTTTGTATAACGAGGACAACAACAACATTTAATGACATTTCTAAGCTTCCTAACTTCTTTTTTTTAAAAAGCCTTCCCTTCCATCTTAGAATTGATACTAAGTATTGATCTCAAGACAGAAGAACAGTGGGGGCTGGACAATTGGGCTTAAATGACTTGCCCCAGGTCGCACATCTAGAAAGTGTCTGAGGTCACATTTGAACCCAGGACTTCATGTCTTCAGAATTAGTATTCTATCTATTGAATCACTTAGCTTCCCTAGCTTTCTAATTTCTTAGGAATTCCTTGGTTCCTTCTTAAGCTCCTATAGTCTATGAGCTTTTTTATTACTAAGAAGTTAGTTAACAATAACAATTAAACCAGTTGATAACAATAGCTAGTATTTATATAGCACTTTAAGGTTTTAAAAGTTCTTTACAAAGGGAGCAGCTGGGTAGTTCAGTGGATTGAGAGCCAGGCCTAGAAACGGGAGGTCCTAGACCCTGGGCAAGTCACTTGACCCCCATTGCCTACCCTTACCACTCTTCTGCCTTGGAGCCAATACACAGTATTGACTCCAAGATGGAAAGTAGGAGTTTTAGGAAAAAAAAAAAAAAGAATTGTTCATGCTGGGGGCAGTTAGGTAATCTAATGGATAGAGAGTCAGGCCTGGAGATGAGAAGTCTAGGATTCAAATCTAACTTCAAATACTTCTTAGCTGTGTGACTCTGGGCAAGTCACTTAACCCTTATTGCCTAGTGTTACTGCTCTTTTGACTTGGAACCAATACATAGTATTGATTCTAAGATGGAAGGTAAGGGTTTAAAAAAAGTTCTTCACTCATCTTTATCTCATCTTATTCTGACAATGAACCTAGGACATAGGTGCTATTGTTATTCCCTTTTAATAGATGAGGAAACAGAGGCAGCCAGAAGTTGCAACTTGCCCAAAGTCTGACAGGTAGTAAGAGTCTGAAAACTGGATTTGAACTCACTTCAGTGAGGTGACTAGATGGATAGAGAGCTGGCCCTTGAGTCAAGAAGTCTTATTTCAAAACTAGACTCAGATACTTCTAGTTATGTGACTCTGGACCAACCAGTCTACCATTGTTGGCCTCAGTTTCCTCCAGTGTGAAATGGGGTTGGTAATAATTGCACCCTACCTCCTAGGATTATTGTGAGGATCAAATGAGATAACAGTTATAAAGTGCTTAGCATAATTCCTGGCATATAGTAAATGCTATAGAAATATTGGCTTTTATTGTTATCATTCCTGATTCTGGGTTCATTGCTTTATTCATTTCCCATAGCTGCCTTGCGTTTCATTTTCTAGAGCAAGAGTCAAACTATGGCTGAAGAAGCTAAGTCTTGGACTATGAGCTAAAATGGTTTTTACATTTTTCTATATCATAAAACTATTTTAAAATGTAAAAACCAATCTTAGATTACAGGCCATATAAAAATAGGCAGTGGGCTGGATCTGGTATGCTGGTTGTAGCTTGCCAACCCTTGATCTAAGATATTTTTAGGTGCTAATATCTTGTTCTAAGGTCCCTTTCAGGGATCACATTTCATGTTCTAAGGTTCCTTCCAGCTATAACATTCTGTGTTGTAAGGCTCTCTCCTAAGCTCCTGAAATCTATAAGATTTTTCATTCCTAGGAAATCAAGCTTCAGGATACTTTACCCTTCTCTCTGTCTTTAAATGCCTAAAGAGAAGTGGGATCCCAAGAATGCATCCATAGCTAACTGGGAATGAGTCAGTAACCTTCACTAGTTCAGAAAATCCTTTTTGCCATAGTAACAGGACCCAGCAAAAATGAGTTCCTGGACTGAGCAGAGGCCATGAGATGAGCTGTCTTAGATTTTACTTTTTACTCGGAAGCTAACTCTGATGTTAAACCCCACAAGACAGTGTTTTCCTCTAAATTCTCTCTCCTCAATGTGTGAACTTAAAAAAAAAGCCACTCAGAAGACCTCAGTTGAGCACTCTCTGTGTGACCCTATGGAGAGACCCTTCCCCAATTCTGAGTCATTTTCCTCATCTGGGGAGGCCAATCTCACAGAGCTGTGGTGAGAACAGTATTTTGTAATCCAAAAGGTAACCATACGTGTGGTCTATCATTATTTCATCTTTAATACTTCAAAAGGCCCATTACTTCACTGATGTGGTCACTCCCTTCACTAATGCAGATCTGGGCCCCCCTGTGCCTTAGAAAGACCAATTTTCTTCACTTCCTGGGTTCATCAGAACACACAACTGGGCAGCCAGCTTTGTGGCGATGTGATTTTTCTACTTAGCAAACTCGTTCTTATCCACCAGACACAGAGAACACCACTAGACCTGTATTTGAAGTCTCAACAGTGTGTTAAGTCCTAACTAAGCTACTAAAAGCTCCAATAGAGCTTTCGAGAACCTGGGATCACCTCCACGTCACAATAAATCTTGAAGAAGGACTTTAATGAGTACATAATAATAATGATAACAACAAAGGAATGATGATGATACTTATTACTATAATTATTGTGACTGTGATTCTTCTTATATTATGGCATTCCATGATTCATAGCTACTGAAAGAAATTTAGTGTTACAAAGGAAGGAAATAAGCATTTATTAAGTGTCTATGTGTCAGCAGCTACGCTAATCACCTTATATATTCTCTCATTTGATCTTCACAACAATTCTGGGAAGTAGGTGCTATTATTATCCCCACTTTACATTTGAGGCAACTGAGGTAGACAGAGGTTAAGTGACTGGTCTATGGTCAAGCAGTTAGTAAATGTCTGAGGGCAGCTAGGTGGCATATTAGAGTTCCAGGCCTGGAGTCAGGAAGACTCATCTTCCTGAGTTCAAATCTGGGTTCAGATACTTATTGACTCTGTGATCCTGGACAAGTCACTCTACTCTGCTTCAGTTTCCTCATCTGTAAAATGAGCTAGAGAAGGCAAGCCTTCTCCAGTATCTTTGCCAAGAAAACCTCAAATGGGGTTATAAAGAGTCACATATGACCGAAAAACAACTGAACAACAAAAAGTATCTGAGGCCAGGTGTGAACTTGCATCTTCCTGACTCCAGGCTCAGCACTTTATCTAGTGTTCCACCTGGATTCCCCTAAAGATGGATTTATTTTTGTTTGGCAACAGAAATCATCTTGAGATCATTGATAGTCTCCTACAATTTACCAAATACAAACTAACCTATTCTACTCTTCCTAGTCAATTCTGGGGCAATCTATTATTCACCTGTAGTGCTTTTCCAAGACATATGCCTGTCAATGAATGCCAATAGGCTGTCCAATTGTACATAATCTGGGCAATATGGATTCTTGATCCACTTGTCTCTTTGTTTTTCCCAGCATAGAATTCTAGTTACAAGTGACCTAAAAGACACATATGGTACGTGTAAGTAGATTGTAGCATGCTGACAAAGGTACATGAGAAGTCATCTAAAAGACATCATCAAAGACATGGAGATTTAAGTCATCACAGGTGGGGCTTTGCCAATGGGAACCAAAATTTAAAGAACAAACATTTGAAATGATTTAGAAAGATTGTGCAATTTTGTAATTTGCTATTTTATTTCTGGTATCACTTTTACTCCTTTGGCAGAATTTACATGCAGGAATAGTAGAAGAACTTTAAATCAGCCAAGACAAATGAAAATGAAGTCTTCAAATTTAGGGGAGGTCAAGAGCACTTGGAATCCTTCGGCAGCATAGAAGCAACAGAGCTTACTTAGGAAGAATAATTAATTAAAATAGGATGCTAGAATGAGCAGGAGTATGCTCTTCTCCCATTTTCTCTTCCTTCTCTCCCTTGCCCAGTGGCTGTCCCAGCAATGGCCTCTCAAAAGTGAAATATTGTTGTGCTCCATATCCATAAGAGCTAAGGGTATGATTCCTCCTACTTGTTCCAAGAATGGTTTATGATACTTGCCCAGGAAACAAAAATTCCTAGATATTCCTTTTCTAATCAGCTAAACTAGGAATCTACAAGGTGTTATATTTCTCCACCTAATCCTCTCTTCCCCTTCTCTGCTTCCCAATACTAGTGCAGTTCTTCCCACACCCGTATCTGTTGTGTTACCTACTTCACTACTGTCCAGTAGTATAACTTCCCAGAGTCCAGGGATTTTCTCCCATAGAGGCCTGTGTCCCATGGTCCAGTAGAACACTGTACACAGTAACACCAATATTGTGGAATGATTAACTGTGATAGACTCAGTAATACAATGATCCAGGACAATTGTGAGGCACTTATGACAAAAAATGCTATCCATCTCCAGAGAAAGAACTGTTGGAGTCAGAATGCAGATGAAAACATATGATTTTTCACTTGTTTGAGTTTTGGTTTGGGGGTTTTGGTTTTATATGATTATTTACTTACAAAAATGAACAATATGTTTTGCATGATAATACATGTATAACCCAGTACCAGCTCGAGGAGGTGGGAGGGAAGGGAGGAAGGGAGATAATTTGGATCATATGACTTTGTAAAACATGTGGAAATGTATTACATGGAATTGGAAAAAAAAATATATTATAAGCTCCTTGAGGGCAGGGACTATCTTTCTTTTTATTTTATTTTACTTAAATCTGTGAAGAAAGGATTAACTCGCCCCTCATCTATTTTCAGCTAAACAAATCAACAACTTAAGTACCCCTACTTAGTACCTTATAGGTTCTAAGTATGAGAGTTCACAAGTCAGTTGCTAGAGTGGGTGACAACTCCAGTGGCCACTGCCCACCCCCCTAGGCAGTGCTAGGCAAATTAAAAGACTGTGATTGGTTCCCATAAAGTGGGGGAACAACAGGAAGTGACATTGAGAAAACTGCTTTTAAAAGGTCAGCTGGAGAATTCAGTGAGGCTCTCTGCTTTGATGAGCCAGACTGGAGGAGGAGACTCTTTCCCTGGATCCTGCCTCAGGCTTGCGGTGGTGAGTGGAGGAGTGGAATGATTCCTTCCTTGGTTCTTTGGTGAGGAGACCCTCTCTGCTCATTGGCATTTCGGTGGGACACTCCCTTCAGCGTAAGTTCTGGCCAGATTCTCGTGTGCCCTGAAGGTTCTTGGTGGATTCTTCAATGTTTCCTGGCTCTTTGATTTGGCTTCCTAATTAGGACTTTGGATTCTGGTGAGATTCAATTTCAGATGCACATTTGAGATCTAGAGACATTAGAATTAAATTTAGGATATTTGTAGTTAGGTAGTACTTTCTGTCTCTTTATCTACATTTTTCCACTTTTACTCTTTCTACTTTTTTGTAAATAAAGCTGCTAAAAGTCATTTTGACTTAAGCTATAATATTTTTAAATCCGCAACCACAATGTTGCTTTAGAATTCTCATATTTAGCATAAAACCTAAATTTAAACTCTTATAAACTCTTATCTTCCATCTTAGAATCAATAGTAAATATTGGTTCCAAGGCAGAAGAATAGTAAGCTCTAGGCCAGTGATGGGCAAACTATGGCCCCTTGAAATGTCCTATGGGGCTGGGTGATATTATTCCTTATCTGATGAATACAATGAATAGGATACAATACAATGAAACTTCGAAAGAGTTGCCTTAGAAACAAACTGACAGATGAGCATTTCTTTTCCTTTGGCCCCCTCTTTAAAAAGTTTGCCCATCACTGCTCTAGGCAATAGGTGCCCAGGGTCATGCAGTTAGAAAGTGTCTGAGGCCAGATTTCAACCCAGGTCCTCCTAACTCAGACCTGATACTCTAGCCACTGTACTATGTAACTGCCCCATTCTTTTTTTTTTTTTAAAACCCTTACCTTAGGTCTTGGAGTCAATACTGAATATTGGCTCCAAGGCAGAAGAATGGTAAGGATAGGCAATGGGGGTCAAGTGACTTGCCCAGGGCCACACTGCTGGGAAGTGTCTGAGGCCAGATTTGAACCCAGGACCTTCCATCTCTAGGCCTGGCTCTCAATCCACTGAGCTACCTAGCTGCCCCCCCCCATTCTTTTTATTAATTGAATTTTCAGTGCTTAGTACAGTTTCTGGTGCATAGTTTTTTGGATAGGCTTGGATGATGGGGAATGAGAGAAGAATTGTTATAAGTAAGGGGAAAATAATTAATAATTATGCACAACCAATGTAATATTCGCACACATGTACAGAAGTGGGGGGGGGGGAGTCCCAATGCAAACCATAAAGAACGATGCACAAGAGTGGAGATGGTTCAATTCAATTTGGTAAATATGCATTACATCTCTACTCTGTATAAAGCATTATGCTCAGTCCTTTGGGATTGAAGAACAAGAAAAAATAATTTAGTCCCTGTCCTGAAGGAGCTAATATTCTACCAAATGGGAATACCACATATGCAAGGATAAATATTATAATTCAAGGTTGTGAATAGAGCAAAGGAGAATCAAACCAAAAATATCCCTAATTCCCCAGTTTCTTTCCAACAAGAAAGAAATACGAAGCTACTTATCCTCAAAATGTAAGTGGTGGGATGAACCCTAGGGATGTTGTCTTATAGGTACTAAAAAATGACAACCATCTCTGAGACAATAAAGGCATAATCAATCGCTCACATTTTTATAACATTTCACAATTTACTTAATGCATTTAAGGTACATCTTTTCATTTGATCCTCCCAATATCCCTGGGAGGTTGGCTGTGCAAATGCAATTGTTTTCATTTCTCAGCCATCTGGAGAGATGTGGAAAGATTAAATAGCCTGCAATGCTATAGAGGGAGAAGTAAAGTGAGCAGCTTTTGCCTCATCTTCTGACTGCACAAAGGTCCCTGGCCCTTTTGAGCTAGCATTCAAGGCCCTTCTCGATTTGGCTCCCCTTTGCCTTCATCTTGCTTTGGGCTCCTCCCTTTCACACATCTTACGACAGAACGAAATGAGACTATTCCATATCTCTTGTTCTACTCCTGCTCTGTCCAGTCTCAGAGCCTTTGCTAATGCTGTCCTCCCTGCCTGGAATGGGTTCCTTTCTTGTTCCTCCATTTGCCTGCCTTCCCCTCCTCCCTACTCAAATCTCCACTTGCTGAAATAATTTCCTTTCTTCAAGACCTTACTCTGGTCCCCCTCCCCCAATGCTATGAAGCTTTCTACCTCCAGCTGCAAGTGATCTTTCTCCTTGAATTTCTTCTAGCCTTTTGCACTTATTGTCTCCGTCGTATCATAGTTACACTGCAGATGGAAAACAAACCGAGAATCCAGTGGGAAGAAGAGATTAAGCTGGATCTCATCTTGGAAATTTCATAGAATTTTCAATTATCCAACACTGTCCACAATAAAAGCAGACCGATTTATACGCCCAGTTTCTCCTAGGAATGCCATGTGGCTGTGAACCTTGGAGCATCAGGAACTCTGACATTGTAGGTGAGGCAATAGAAAGCTGCATGATAGGATTAAGCAGGCTGCCATCAATTACTACTCAGCTAACTATCCTTTAATTAAGTACCTACTACGTGCCAGGGCCTGTGTTAAGTGTTTGGGGCATTTGACACATTCATGGCAAAGAAAGGCAAACAAACAAAAAAACCATTCCACTCCCTCCCTCCTCCCCCCAAGGAACTCAAACTAATCATCACTTGCACACAAAAGGCTTTTTGAGACATCCAAGGACACTTATATGGGTTGTTTATGTCTTGAGAAATGATACATAGACAGCCCACCTGCTTCCGTGGTACCCAGGAGACATCAAAGGAAGCAGAGAAAGGTCCCCAGGGCATTGGGTGAACTCTCTCTGAGTATTTAACCAAAGACTAGTGGAGAAAGAGAAAGGTGGAGGGAGCATTGTCATGGATAAAGTCAGAGATACACAAGTATTGAAATGCGCCTATTTTATGTTTTCTACTAGACTGCTATTGTTGGTGAAGTATGATTTTGTTTGATTTCATCTTTCTTTACCCAGGGTCAAATTCAGGCTTTATAAAACATGGGGATGGAGCACAGGCAGGAAGCAGCTATGTGATTCAGTGAATAGAGAGCTGGACCTGGAGACCAGAGGTCCTTGGTTCAGATCTCAACACTTCCTGGCTGGGTGACCATGGGCAAGTCTCTTACTCCCAGTTGCCCAGCCTGTATCACTCTTCCGTCTTAGAACTAATATTTAGCATCAATTCTAAGACAGAAGATGAGGATTTTGTTTAAAGATTGGGGCTTAGAAAACTTTGTTGAATTGAATAAAAACAGAGCAATGAATCCTGGCTACGAATCCAGACATTTTGCTATTTGATTTAAAAAACAAGACAAAACAATAATCAATGCTCAAAAAAAACATTTACTTAGCTCCCACTGTGCATTAGGCTGTGGAGATACAAAAAATAATTTTCTGCACTCAATATGACATTCCACCTGAGGAAACAACAGGTACAAATATGTTTGGTACAAATTACTATTTATCCTTTGTTTTCCAAGAGGACCAATGGCTTCACATGAATGATGTCTTGACTTGTGAGTTGTGAGTGAGTTGGATTTAAGTGAGGCAGAGTTACTCAGAGTTGTCAGCCTCACTCTCCTTTCTAGAGCCATAGAAATCAGATGGCAGAACAAAAGTCAGGATGCTGGGTGATGGCTTAGGATGCAGTGGATGGCCTTGGCATCTTCAATATCTGATGAAGCTCTAAGCACTTCACAGCTTACCTATGTCTACATACATGTACATGTATGTTTGTAAATTCAAGATATTTATCAAGTAAATACAAAATGATCTGGGAGGGGGATACTAGCAGGTAGTGGCATGGGAGCTGAGCTGTGAAAGAATTGCAAGAGGAGGAGGTGGGGTGGGGCAGTTGGGTAGCTCAGTGGATTGAGAACCAGCCCTAGAAACGGGAGGTCCTAGGTTCAAATATGGCCTCAGACACTTCCCAGCTGTGTGATCCTGGGCAAGTCACTTAACCCCCATTGCCTAGCCCTTGCCACTCTTCTGCCTTGGAGCCAATATTCAGTATTGACTCCAAGACGGAAGGTAATGGTTTAAAAAAAAAAAGAGGAGGAGGTAGGGAATCATAAAGGAGGAAATGGGAACTGGAGTGTTCTATTTAAGAAATAGCAAGAAAGGGACAGCTAGTTGGCTCAGTGGGTAGAGAATCAGGCCTGGAGACAGGAAGTCTTAGATTCAAGTTTGACCCCAGACATTTCCTAGCTGTGGCAACCCAGTTGCCTGGCCCTTACTTCTCTTTTGCCTTGGAACTGATAGTATCTATTCTAAGGCAGAAGGTAAGGGTTATAAAGGGAAAAAAATAGCAAGAAGGCCAGTTTGGCTAGACAAATGCACAGAGTACAGAAAGAAAAGTCATATGTAAAAAGGCTGGAAAAGTAGGTTGGAGCCAGATTGCGAAGAACTTTAAATGCCAAACAGAGGAGGTTATATTTTTATCCTAGAAGGCAAAAGGAAATAATTGAGGCTTCTTGAGAAGGGTAGTGATATGATCAGACCTGTTCTAGATCCAGAAAAGAGCTTAGAACATAGAATATCAGATCTGAAGAGGACCTTGGGATATAGATTGTTACATTTTATAAGGACACTTAGCATCCCCTCCCACTATCATCATATAGCATTTTCTCCTTTCTTAGCCAAACGAAATTCTTGGGAAAAACTGTCTATATTCATTGCCTCTACTTCCTTTTTTCTCACTCCCTTCTCCACCTTTTCAGTCCAGCTTCCAACCTCATTCAACTGAAATTGCTCTTCCCAAAGCTATCAGTTTTGGTAAATCTGATAGTGTTTGTTTGTTTGTTTTTTCTTCTCAGTCCTTCTGTAGATTCTCTCTTCTCTGGGTTTTCATTACACTACTCTCTGCTGATCCTCTGCTGTGTGGTGTATGGATTGAGCCTATAGCCTGGAGTCAGGAAGACCTGAGTTAAAATTCAGCCTCAGATAAGTACTAGCAATGTGGCCTTTGGACAAATCATTTAGCTTCTCTTTGCCTCGGTTTTCTCAACTGTAAAATGGAAATAGCAATAATACTTACCTCCCAGTGTTGTTGTAAGGATTTTAGATTGTGCCCGGAATGTCGCAGGTGCTATATAAATGCTTGCCACATTATAGAAATCATCACCCAGCAAACAGATATGTATATACAATTTCTTTTGTGTTTCTATTTTTCAGGTGAGTATTCATGAATTATTCTCCAAGTATTAAATCTGTAACTGTATATAATTTTCTCTTGATTATATTCATTTCACTGTCCCTTATCCCATATGGTTCTTCTCAAGGTTTTTGAAAATTAGCCTGCTCAATGTTTCTTATGGTCCAGTAGTATTCCATCACAATCATATAACACAATTTGTTTAGCCACTCCCTAACTTATGGGTGTCCCCTTGATTTCCAGCTCTTTGTCACCCCAAAGAGAGTTGCTTTAAATATTTTGAAACATATAGGTTCTTTTACTTTTTCCTTGATTTCTTTGGGAAACACACCCAGCAATTGCTGGGTCTAAAGGTATACACAGTTTTAAAACTCTGGGCATAATTCCAAATAGTCATAAATTAATTTTTAAAAGACTATTTACTGAGAAAGTATAGTAAGGACAGATTTTTGTAAAACATTCTCCTTGAACCAAAAGATACCCTTCTCCAAACAGTCACCGAGTCCCTAGGGAGAATGGACTCAAACTTAAAGTGATGATCACCAAACATTTATACTAACAAGTTCACTTTAGAGTGTGGAATAGCCAATGGACGAGTCAATTCTTTGCTCACAGAACATGGTGTCTCAGCTGCCAGATTAATTCATTCCTGGACTGGGACATGAAGATTGCTCCTAAAAGTTGGTTCCTCAGGATTGCTGGCTGTGTCTGAGTAGAGTTAAGTGGAATCCAATTTTTGGACTTTGGGTAGTTCTTCTGACTTTTCAAAGCTCACCAATATACAACTTAATTAGTTTCTCTCTCTCTCTCTCTCTCTCTCTCTCTCTCTCTCTCTCTCTCTCTCTCTCTCTCTCTTTCTCTCTCTCTCTCTCTCTCCCCCCCTCCCCTACTTTTCTTCTTCATCCTCCTCCATCTTTCCCTGATACTTGTTCACCTAGTACCAAGAAAGAATATATGTGACATAGAAAATGGTTTCTACATGCCAGTTGCATAAAAGAATAGGCTACTAGCAGATAAGACTTATAGCCTTGTTTTCTTCCTTCTCATGAGCCATGAGGGAAGAGAGTGAATGTCCATTCCAGTTTTTTGTACATACACTCAGATCTCAATTAAAAGGCTTTCAGTAAATCGACAGGAAACAAAAGATACTTATGCATAATCTGAAGCAGTGAGAGGAAAGGAATTTCCATTATGAATTTCTCAAAATAGGCTCAATAAGCTTCCAGGTGTATTGGCAACAGAGACACGTTATAGGAGGGTGGCACAGTGTATAGAGTGCTAGGCCTAGAGTTATGAAGACTTGAGTTCAACTCTGACCTCAGATACTCACTAGCAGTGTGACCCTGGGCAAGTCACTTAACCCTATTTACTTCAATTTCCTCATCTGGAAAATGAGCTAGAGAAGGAAATGGCAAACTCTTCCAGTATCTTTGCCAACTAACAACTAAAAAACAAGAGGATATTATGCATGCTTCAAGGATTGGCCCCCTTTTTTGTATTTATATGTGTACATATCACCTCCTGAGGCACCTTGAGAGAAGGGACTGTTTTATTATTGTTTGTGAATTCTCTGGGCCTAGGAGTATTCTTGATAAATACTAATCACTTAATAAATGTTTGGTTAACTTATAATAGAATTTTATAATCTGAAAATGCCTTATAGGTCTTGTCTAATACCCTCATTTTACAAGATAGGAAACTGAGCCTCGAAAGATTAAATGACATGCTCTAGGTTACACAAATAATTTGTAGCCAAACTAGAACATCACTGGGATTTATTACTCTGTTCTAGCTTCTATGCTAAACATTGGGGTTCATCTTTCATTTTCTTTTATTTTTTCTTCTTTTATTTTAAACCCTTAACTTCTGTGTATTGGCTCCTAGGTGGAAGTAAGGGTGGGCAATGGGGGTCAAGTGACTTGCCCAGGGTCACACAGCTGGGAAGTGTCTGAGGCCGGATTTGAACCTAGGACCTCCCATATCTAGGCCTGACTCTCAATCCACTCAGCTACCCAGCTGCCCCCCTGTTTTTTTTTAACTCATAATCTTCTGTCTTAGAATAAATACTAAGTATTGGTTCCAAGGGAGAAGAGTGATAAGGACTAGGTAATTGGGGTTAAGTGACTTGCCCAGGGTCACACAGCTAGGAAGTGTCTGAGGTCACAGGATTATCTATCTGTAGACCTGGCTCTCAATCCACTGAGCCATCTAACTGCCCCCTCATCTTTCCTTTTCAAAGGGGAGCAAGGATATTATGAAGGGATGTCTTGACTTGCATGCAAATTGGATTTAGGTGAGGCAGAGTTGCCCAAGTTGTCAACCTTCCTCTCTCTTCCAGAGTCATGGAAGTCCAGTGATAAGACAAAAGTCAAGACTATAGGCAATGGCCTATGGATGGTGCATGACCTTGGTGTTTTTGATGTTTGAGTACTTCATAATAGCTGCTCCAGCAGCCTTCCTAGCTATTGGAACAAATTGTTCTCATTTGCCCATTCTGTCAGGGGAAATCTTTCTTCCCAGGCTTGGAGTAGGCATCCTCTAACTCACCAATGGGTTTGAGGCCTGTTGGCTATCATCAACCTTATTTAGCCCATATGCTGAGACAATTTTATCTGGATGTGGCCACTGAACATGCTATACCGTCTTGGAACAACATAAAGAAAACCAACATTCTCTGACCTCAAAGAGCTCACATTCTTATGGTCTAGACCAGAAATGGGCAAACTTTTTAAAGAGGGGGCCAAAGGAAAGGAAATGCTCATCTGTCAGTCTGTTTCTAAGGCAACTCTTTCGAAGTTTCATTGTATTGTAGCCTACTCATTGTATTTGTCAGATTAGGAATAATGTAGCCTTGCACTGGATAGAATGGTTCAGGGGACCGCATCACTGGTCTAGACCCATGTTGGCAAAACTATGGCATGCTTGCCAGAGGGGGCACCTCCCTTGGCTCTCCACCAAAACTGAGGACATTTCTCACATGACCAGCCCCTCTGCCCAGCAGCCCAATGAGAATGCTTCCTGCCTCCCCTATCTGGATTAAGAGGGAGGCTTACAGGCAGCGTGAGAGTTGTAGTTTGGGCACTCAGTCTCTAAAAGGCTCACCATCACTGGTCTAGACAATATGCAGACAACTATGTAGATACAAAATATTTACAATGTAAATGAGAGGTAATTTCAGAAAGCATGTGATGAGAGAAGGAGAGGGAGATGAAAGTTTAGGAGGTGGGGGATGACAGAATAGGTTTTTGCAGAAGGTGAAATTTGAGCAGTTTTGAAAGAAGCCAAGGAAAATATATTAGATTAAATATGCAGGGGTAAATGACCTTAGCAAACTAGTGTTTGATAAACCCAAAGATCCCAGCTTTAAGGATGAAAACTGCTGGGAAAACTAGAAAACAATATGGCAGAAACGAGGTATAGACCAATGTCCCAATCCTATACAAAGATAAGATCAAAATGGGTAAGTGATTTAGATAAAAAGAATGATGCCATAAGTAAATTAGGGGAACACAGAATAGTTTACATGGCAGATCTATGAAGAAGGAAAAAATTTTTTCATAGCAGATTCTCAAGGTCTAATTTTCCAATTTATAGATAACTAAGTAAAATTTATCAGAATACAAGTCATTTTTCCAACTGACAAGTGGTTGAAGGATATGAACACTCAATTTTTAGATGAAGAAAAGATGAAGAAATCAAAGCTATTAATAACCCAATGAAAAAATGTTTGAAATCACTCTTGACTGGAGAAATGCAAATTAAAATAACTCTGAAGACTATCAGATTGGGTAATAGGATAGTAGAATGATAAATGGTGGAAGGAATGTGGCAAAATTTACACACTAATGCATTGTTGGTGGAGTTGTGAACTGATCTAACCATTTGGGAGGTCAGTTTGGAACTATGCCCAAAGGGCTATACAACTGTGCATTCCTTTGATCCTGTAGTATTTGTAGTGGGTCTGTATACAGAGGAGATCATAATAAAGGGGAAAGGACCTACTCATACAAAAATATTTATAACACTTCTTTTTGTGGTAGCAAAGAATTAGAAATTGAGGGGATGTGCATTAATTGAGGAATGGCTGGACAGATTGCAGTATATGTTGGTGATGGAATACTATTGTCCTATGAGAAATGATGAATAGGATGATTTCAGAAACATGTACATGAACTGATGCAGAGCAAAATGAACAGAACTAGGAGAATATTATACACAGTAACAGCAATATTATATGATGATCAACTGTGAAAAACTTAGCTACTTTCAGAAATATAATTATTTGGGATAATTCTGAGGAACTTATCACAAAGAATGCTATCCATTTCCAGAGAAAGAACTATTGGAATCAGATGCAGATCAAAGCATACTATTTTCCACATTAGTTTATTTATGGTTTTATTTTGGGACTTTTGTTTTATATGAGTATTCTCTTACAATGACCAATATGGAAGTATGTTTGGCATGATAATACATGTATAACTTAGAACAAATGGCTTATCATCTCCAGGAGAGGGGAGGAAAGAGAGGAAGGGAGACATTTTGGATCTTATAATTTCAGAAAACATATGTTGAAAATTGTCATTACATGTAATTGAGAAAATAAAATATATTTGAATAAAGAAAAAAAGAAAAGATGTCAAAGGAACCACCATACAGAGATGAGGAGGGAGACAGTTCCAGGCAATAGGGGAACAGTGAAAATTCATTGAGTAGGGTGATATAATATCTGTTGAGGGAAACAGCAAGGAAGTAATTGTCCGAATCATAGAGTACATGGAAGTAAATTGTACAAAGACGGGCAAGCCTTTGAATGCCAAAGGATTTTATATTTGGTTGTAGCGGTAATAAGGAGCTACTGGTGTTTATCAAATGGGGAAATGACATGGCCAGACGATCACTTTGTCAACTAAGTAGATGATAGATTGGAGTGAGGAGAGATTTGAAAGGGAGACTAACTAAAAGGCTTGGACTATTACAATAATATAGACATGACTTAATGAGAGATTGCACCAAAGTGAGGGTGGTGTGAGTGAATTACTAAAGTTAGAATGGTATCCAAGCCTTGTAATTTTTGGTATAGATTCCTTTTATTATATTACACAGACTTCCAGCATAAAGGAAATAGATTGGCAGCACAGTAGCTTCCATTTGGAAAGAACTCGAGAGATTGTAGACCACCAACTATACCAGAAGAGACTTCTGTACATGCTACAGGCACCCAGACATTTTTGTGGGCATGCCAGTTACAACTTTCTTTGAAATAATGCCAAGATTGTGTTTTACCAAGTAGCACATTTTTATTTATAGTCTCCTGTGTAGGGCTTTTGAACTAACTCTTAATTCTGAGAGAGATCTTGATAAAGAACTATTTCCTTGGAGAAGGTTCACAAGAAATGAGTTGGGGGAAAAAAAACCAAAAAACAAACCACCACAGAGACTAAATCTTTGCCTTCACAGAATGTTTGCTTATACAAGTGTCTGGGTGTTGGAAGGTAGATTCCCCGAGCCCTCCCCCGCTTTATATGATGCAAAAACTTACAATTTGCAAAAGATGATATAGACATCTTTTTTAAGGTAGGTCATTTTGTCCTTTGGAACAGCATAACTTGTTAGATCTGGGCTATCCATGAGAAATAAAAAGATATGGAAGGGACATTAGAATAAAGAGTAAAAATATTAAGGGAATGGGACTTTAGGATATAGAATAAGAATAGTATGTTAGAATTTCAATGAGCATAGTGATATAACTTACAATATAGCAATTTATAACTGTAAAAGTGCTCAGAACATATAATATTCAAATTGGAAGAGACATTAGAGATTATATTGCCCAACATTAGGAAATTAAGAAAGAGGTGAAAAGACAAGGTCACACAACTAGTTAATAGTAAAACCAGAACTAGAAGCTAGATGTTTTGCTATTTCCACCGTACCACTTCTGATGTTTTGAATGTTAAAAAAAAATAATAAAATGCTCTTTTGAGTTTAAACAATCTAAGGATAAAGCAAAAATCATTTTTATCAAGAAGGTATCAAAAGGCACCCCATCACAATAAACAAACATAAATAAATAAGGTACCACTTCTTACTTTTCTCCTTGATACTCTCTTTGTTCCAGGTTTCCTTGATACGATTCTATGCTAGTTTCCCCTTCTACCTCATCTTAAAGATGTAAGATGCAGTGTCCTGTCGTGGAAAGTGATCTGGATATGGAATCACATAAGCTAAATTCAAATCTTGCCTTAAAGACTTATTAGTCATGTTCTTATTCTTCCTTTTGATTTGCTCCATCTTAGCTGAATGTTCATCTAGGTCATACTTGTTAAGTGTGAATGTCCCCTCAACATTCCATTTGGGCCCTTTTTCTTCTCCTTTTATATTTCACTTGGTAATCGGATTATCTCCCATGGATTCAATATTAATCTTTATGCAGATGATAATCAGATCTGTTTGTCTAGTTTTAACCTCTCTGCTGACCTCCAGTCTCACATCTCCAACTGCTCATTGGACATTTTGAACTGAATGTCTTATAGACATCTTAAACTTAACATGTTCAGAACTGAACTGATTATGTTTCAGTCCCATCCCTCCACAACTCTTCCCACTTCCTAACTTCCCTGTTACTATTTTTTTAATCCTTATGTTTTATCTTAGTATCATTTCTTCTTCTTCTTTTTAACTCTTTCTTTCTATAATCAATACTGGGTATTGGTTCCAAGGCAAAAGAGTGGTAAAGGCTAGGCAATTGGGAGTCAAGTGACTTTCCTAGGGTCACACAGCTAGGAAGTGTCTGAGGTCAGATTAGAAACCCAGGCCTCCTGTCTCCAGGCCTGCCACTCTATCTATTGTGCTACCTAGTTGTACCCTCTGTTACCATTGAAGGTATCACTATGGTCCAGTTCGTCCAAGCTCAAAAACTAGATATCATCCTCTACTCCTCACTCTCACTCCCTTTATCCAATCTGTTGCTAAGTCCTGTTGATTTTACCTTCAATGCATTTGAAGTATAGATCCTCTTCTCTCCTCTGAGACTGCCACCACCCTGGTATAGATAGACCCTTATCACCTCATGCCTGGACTATTGTAATACTCTGATGGCTAATTTGCCTGCCCTAAGTCTCTCCCTTCTCCGTTCCATCCCCCACTCAGTCAACAAATTAATCTTCCTAAATTCTAAGTCTGATCATGTCACTTCCTTACATGATAAATTCCAGTGGCTCTGTACCACCTTTAGGATTAAATATAATTCTCTGGCCTTATAACTCATTCCCTGCTCTGTTATAGTCTTTTTACATATTATTACCACCATCTGCTTCCTTTTCCCAGTGCTATTCCACTCCTCTGGATTTCATCATGCTCCTTAAAACCCTATTATACTTCCAGATCATATTAATCCTGAAATTCTCACCTCAAGTACCCTTTTCCCTTGTGGTCCCTCCCCTTTTATCTGAATGCAGAACGTGGAAGTTGGACATCATAAAACTCTTCTCAAATCCTCTTTTTGAAAAATATGCAAGACAGTCAAGCCATCTATTAATTTCTCAACCCAATTGACTGCACTTATCCAGACTTCATCTACCACCTACCTAATCTCCACTTCCTGCCCCCACTCTCTTTTTAGCTTCCTTTTACTTATTTTCTTCCTCCACTGGATTGTGAGCTCCTTGAGAGCTGGAGCTGCTTTTTATCTTTCTTTGTAGCTACAGTGCTTAGCGCAGTGCCTGGGCACATTGTAAACACTTAACAAATGTTTATTGACTGACTCATTGAAGTTCCTCTCCAAGACAATCCATCTCCTCCCTGGGCATTTCCTTAGCTGGAATGTTCTTCCACCTTTCCTACCATGGCTTCCTTCAAGACCCTGCTAAAATCTCACTTTCCACTAGAAGCCATTCCTGATTCCCCTTATTGCTAGTATATTTGTGTGTTTGATTGTTTCCTCTTTAATTTTAGTGTCTTCCCTCTGGGAAAGAAATGTGTTTCTTTCTGGGAACCGGAACTAGGTAAATGCCTGGAACAAGACCTAGGACAATAGGAATCTTTTTGGGTTGGGGTGGTGAAGGAAGGGTGATGAGTGGAAGTATTAGTTAAATACACCCTTTACCACAATGTTCTGCCTTCAGATGATCTCCAGTTTATCCAGTTTACATTTTGCTCGTACATATATATGTTTATGAGTTGTCTCTCCATTAGGAGATGAGCTCCTTGTGAGCAAAGACTATATTTTGTCTTTCTAGTGCCTGGCACATAGTAGGCACATAGTAGGCAATGATCTCTTAACTTTTTTTATCTGACACTTTGTAGCAGTGCTGAGGTAGAATATTATCAACTTAAGAGTACTGACATTGTAATTGGAGGGACAAAGAATTATGGGATTTTTAGCTTTTACTTTAGAGACAATGTAATAGCAAATCAAATGTATATATTGCTTTAAAGGTACTTTATTTGGAATATCTTGTTTATTCTTATAACCAGTGTGTGAGATAAGTGTTACCATTATCATCATTTTACAGATAAGGAAACTAAGGCTGACCGAGGTTAAGTGACTTGACTAGATTCACAAAGCTAGTAAATATTCAAGATAAGATTTAAGTTTCTGACTTCAGGACCATTACACCGTATTCTCATGTATTATAGTCAGTCTTACAAACAAGAAAACTGAAATCTTAGAAAGTTTGATGAATTATCTAAAGTCACACAGATTAGAATTTAAACTCAAGTCTCCTGACTATAATAAATGGAATTTCCCTGTACCCCAAATTTAAAAAATAACAACAAATCTATCTTAAATGAAGCTAAATACTCACATCCTTTCTTCAGGGAGCCTTCTCTGACTTGTGTGATGGAATAATGATACTGACCCAGAGCATGAATAAGAGTCCTTTTCTTCCATCTGAATCATGTATTAGATTAAACAACCCTTCTTGGATATCTTCAAGTGGCGAATTATATGTTATGTGTGTATATATGTATGCACACATGTGCATATATGTGTATGTATATGTAAACACACACACATGTGTGTGTAATTTGGAGTCTCCATGAGAACTGCTGAGAAGGTGATAGCTGGAGGACTCTGGACTCTGCTATAGAGAAGCAAGGCCCAGTATGAAGCTCTACTAAGCAGTGGGGCAGGAGGTGGATAGGTGGATCATTTGTATAGGGTCCAGTGGTTTGAGTACTCAGCAGATCCCCCTAAAATATCTTCTGGATTGAACTGAAGCTGTCTATATGGGAGAAAGGGGCCTAGGTGCTTTGTGGCAAAGTTGTAGAAGTAGGCGAATTTCATAGATATTTTATATTCCTCATAGGAGACAAATAGAAGAAAAAGAGGAAGGGAACATTTATTTAAGCTCCTAATATGTTTCAGATATTATGCTAAGCACTTAAAAATGTATTTCATTTGATCCTTAAAACAAACATGTGAGATAGGTGCTATCATTATCTCTATTTTACAGTTGAGGAAACCAAGGCAGAAAGACATTAAAAAGTCTTGAACAGAGATAGTATTTGAGTTTACATTTGAACAGATAGTATTTGAGTTTACATTTGAAATCAGGTCTCTGTGACTCCAAGCCTAGTACACACTATCTACAGAACCTAGCTGGGGGTAAGGAGGGAGATTGGAGACAGTCAGTGAAAAAAGCATGAATTCAGGAACTAGAGTATCACACTTGAACACCAACTTGAAGGCTCCTCTATTGCTCTCTGAGTGACCCTCATTTTTAATACTGTGGAGGCTGCAGTGCTTCATGACTCACAGCCATAGAACAACACGAGAACTAAAAAGATGAAGCTTTTGGGGAGTAGTTTGTGATCAGGAAGAGAGCTCTGCAAATTCTAAAAGACAATTCAGCTTCTTTTTCTCCACTTCTTTTCCCTCCTCTTACTTAATACTGGGCTTAACTCATCCATTTGCAGTGACTGTCAGAGATTTTCTATATATACATGTATGTGTCTATATACACATGCATAAACATACCTATGGACAAGCTATAGCAATTATAGAATCGTGATTCTGCAGAAATAGATGGTCTTGGCTCTCACTATAGGGGAATGTAGGTGTTCTTTTTAGGGAGGAGTTGGTTTCCATAGAGAATTGTAGGGGAAGGTAGGTGGTCTATATAGTGGAAGTCTAAGAGAGGCTCTAGGGGAAGACAAATCCTCCCATAAGGGGAAGTTGTGGGGAGAGGGAAGAAAGCAATACCTAGGGAAAGAAGCTAGTGAGCTGCTTAAGTTACCTGTAGGTCTCCTCAAATCAAGACAAGAAGCTTTTATTAAGCACTTACTATATGCCAGGCACTGTGCTAGCACTAGGTATACAAACCAAGGCAAAAAATAATCCCTGCTCTCAAAGAGCTCACAATCTTAATGGGGTGGAAAGCATGTAAACTACTATGCAGTGCATATACAGATATATAGTCATATGTGTTCATTTGTATATATGCATCTATCTTATTTGTACATAGTTGTTTGCACATATAAACTACTATATACAAACAAGATGAATATATAGCATATATGTATCTCTACATATTTATATGTATCTATCTTGTTTCGATGTTATTTTGCATTTATATTTGCATTATATATATTTGTATACGTGTTGATAGTTGTTTTTATATATATATACACAGTTGTATATATATGTGTTTTATATATACACATCTATACATAAATATGTATATATTAGTCCATGCACATGCACACATATATAAACTTCAGCTAGGACTTGAAAGAAGCTAGGGAAGCTAGTAATGGGAAGTGAGGAGGGGGAACATTTCAGACTGGGGGACAGCCCTGGAAAATGGCTGTATTTGGGAGATGGAGTGTTTTGTTTGCAGAACAGCAATGAGGCAAATGTCATTGGTTCAGTTGAGTAAGTAGAGGGGAGTAAAAAGTTAAGAAGACTGGAAAGGTAGGAAGGGGCCAGAAGATTTTGTACTTGATCCTAGAAGTAATGGAGCCAATGGAGTTCATGGAATGGGGGTGGGGTGGGTGACATGGCTGGACCTGCTCTTTAGGAAGATTATCTGGACAGCTGAATGGAGGATGGCCTGGAGTGGGTAGAAATTTGAGGCAGGATTTCCAAGGCAGGCTATTGCAATAGTCTGGGGGTGTAACAATGTCTGAGAAGAGAAGGGGGCATATACAAGATGCAAGGCAAAAATGACAGGACTTGGCAATGACTGGATGGATCTAGTAAAGGAAAGGACACATGATTATTGTAAACACTAGATTTAGGAGTCAGATTATCTGGAATTAAATTTGTTCCTATCAGGGTGACTTGGGTAAATCACTTCTCCTCTCTGAGCCTCTTTTTTTTTTTCCATCTGACAAAATCTCATTTATTTATTTATTAGAAAAGTTATCCATGGTTAAATGATTCATGTTCTTACTTTCTCCTTCACCCCCATTTCCTCCCCCCACCCATAGCCGACGCGCATTTCCACTGGTTTTAACCTGTGTCATCGATTAAGACCTTTTTCCAAATTGTTGATAGTTGCATTGGTGTGGTCATTTAGAGTCTACATCCCCAATCATGTCCTCATCAACCCATGTCTTCAAGCAGTTGTTTTTCTTCTGTGTTTCCACTCCTGTAGTTCTTCCTCTGAATGTGGGTAGCATTCTTTCCCATAAATCCCTCAGAATTGTCCTGGGTCATTGCATTGCTGATAGTACAGAAGTCCATTACATTCGATTTTACCACAGTGTATCAGTCTCTGTGTACAATGTTCTCCTGGCTCTGCTCCTTTCGCTCTGCATCAATTCCTGGAGGTCTTTCCAGTTCACATGGAATTCCTCCAGTTTATTATTCCTTTGAGCACAATAGTATTCCATCACCAACATATACCACAATTTGTTCAGCCATTCCCCAATTGAAGCGCATACCCTTGCTTTCCAGTTTTTTGCCACCACAAAGAGCGCAGCTATAAATATTTTTGTGCAAGTCTGTTTATCTATGATCTCTTTGGGGTACAATCCCAGCAATGGTATGGCTGGATCAAAGGGCAGGCATTCTTTTATCACTCTTTGGGCATAGTTCCAAATTGCCATCCAGAATGGTTGGATCAGTTCACAACTCCACCAAGCAATGCATTAACATCCCAATTTTGCCACATCCCCTCCAACATTCATTATCCTCCCCTGCTATCATTTTAGCCAATCTGCTAGGTGTGAGGTGATATCTCAGCATTGTTTTGATTTGCATTTCTCTAATTATTAGAGATTTAGAACACTTTCTCATGTGCTTATTGATAGTTTTGATTTTTTTTATCTGAAATTGCCTATTCATGTCCCTTGCCCATTTTTCAATTGGGGAATGGCTTGATTTTTTTTTTATACAATTGATTTAACTCCTTGTATATTTGAGTGATTAGACCCCCGTCACAGTTTTTTGTTATAAAGATTCCCCCTCCCCCCCCAATTTGTTGTTGTTTCCCTTCTGATTTTCTCTAACTCTTGCTTGGTTTTAAAATCTTTCCTTTCCCAGAGATCTGACAAGTATACTATTCTGTGTTCACTTAACGTATTTATAGTTTCGCTCCTTTATATTCAAGTCCTTCACCCATTCTGAATTTATTTTGGTGTAGAGTGTGAGATGTTGATCTAAACCTAATCTCTCCCATATTGTTTTCCAATTTTCCCAGCAGTTTTTGTCAAATAGTGGATTTTTGTCCCTAAAATTGGGCTCTTTGGGTTGATCATACACTGTCTTGCTGACGTCACTTGCCCCAAGTCTATTCACTGATCCTCCCTTCTGTCTCTTAGCCAGTACCATATTGTTTTGATCTGAACCTCTTTTTACTCTTCTGTAAAATAAGATTGTTGAACTAATCTGTAGTTCCTCTTCCAACTTGAACTCCTGGATCCTATGATTGACTGCCTTTCAATTCGCTTTTCCTCTTTTTTTTTTTACCCACCCCTTTCTCTGCCCTATCCTGAGCCTTCCCTGGGCTAAGCCCAGAGACAGCTGGACTACAAGTCCCGGCAGGCCCCACGCGGCGGGAAGGCGGTGGGGCGGGGCTGGGCGCGTGTCTGAGCCTCTGTGTCTCAGCCTCTTATCTGAGTGTAGCGGGGAGGGAGGCTACTGAGCCGTGGGGTTTAGGCGCGCGCGCGGCGGCGGGAACGCGCCCCTGCAACCATGGCGTTTCCCGGGACCAAGCAAGTGAAATAGACCCGGGAGGGGGCCAGAGGGGCGGGGCGGGAGAGAGAGAGGCAGGCGGGGAGAGGCTGGGGCCAGGCAGCGCCGAGTGGGGCCGGGGCCCATGAGGAGTCCCGGGGACCATGGGCTCCAGGATCAGGTGAGCGCGGGCAGGCAGGCCTGGGGCTGGGGAGGCCGGGATGAGGTGTGGGGAAGCCGGGTTGCAGAGGCCGCGGGCCCGGGGGACTTGTTGCAGTGACAGGAAGGGCCTCGTCTGCTCGGGGGTGGGGGTGGGGGCGCGAGCTATGGAAT
>NC_058131.1:319537875-319614914 GCF_016433145.1 Gracilinanus agilis
GGGGGGAAGTTGCCATGGTGACTAGAGAGGACTAGAGTGTGAATGGGGGGGTGAAGCTGGCAGCTGGTCAGGCGCCTCCTGGGCCCCGGGTGGGGGCGGGGCCGGGGCCCCAGAAAGGGGAGGGGGCGAGGAGGGAAACTCCGCCTGCGGTGGGTAAGGGGGAACTGGCAATGGGAGTCTAACAAGTGTGAGGGTCGCAAAGTGAGGGAACATGTGGGTAAGATGGGTTATAGTATCCTAGAACTAGAAGGAACCTTGGTATCCACTTCAATCTCCCTCATTTTACAGAGGGGCAATGTGGTTTAATGATAAGAACTCTGGTACTGGAATGAGGAAAACTGATTTCAGAATACCGGATCCCACACATTAGTAGCTGGGCGACTCACTACTTTTCTCATCTGCCAAATGTAGAAAATAACGATTGCACCACCAACCCTACAGGGTTGTTGTGAGGAACTTAAAACACTGTAGAAATGGGCATGCTATTTTTACTCGTAAGGAAACTGAGGCTGAAAAAGGAGAAGTGACTTGCCCCAAACCATTTAGTTTTTAAGGGGCCAGGAAGTGGCTGGCATGCAGATCTGTTTTAATTTGTTGGGTGGAGATGGGACTTCCAAAAGCCCTGAGGGTAGGGAGGGGAGGGAGAAGTATTGGAAAGGAATCTTTAGAACTTAGAAATACTCTTCTCTATAAAAGCCTCTTTGGTCAGAAGAGAAAACTGAGGGCCAGAGTTGGAAAGTGATTGAGGAAAATATTTATTCCAATTTTCTTCTTTTTAGAGATGAGGAAACTGAGACAAGTAGAGTTAATGTAACTTGTCTAAGGTTAAAAAAGTGGCAAAGTTAGGATTTAAACCTTGGTCCTTTGATTACATCAATTGATTGCTTTTCCCTCCATTTAAAGGGAGTCAGGGTTGGGGTGGAGATTGGTGTCATACAAACACTCTAATAGCATTTATTAAATGCTTATTCTTTGCCTGGCACTGTGGTAAGCTGCTGAGGTGTTAATTTTTTAAGTTTGTATCTTCTCCTTGTGCTTCTTGAGTGCTCTTATCGTGTCTTACACATACATTGTATCATTCCAAGTGCCAACCTTAGTATTTTGTACAAAGGCTTAATAAATGTTTGCTGAATTAATGTGTAAATCAGTGCATAGTAGGAACATACTTTTCCAACTTAAGTGCCTTGACAGATGTAATATGTAAAGTGCTTTGCAAACCTTAAAGCACTATGCCAGTGCTAGCTACTAGTATTATTGCTAATGGGGTCATTGCCCTGGCCCAGTTTCTCTGCAACTAGTCTTTGGTGCTATAACTTTATTAGTAGACTGATATCTGGGTAGTTCTTCTCATTGTAGAGATGACTCAGTCCCTGAATTATTACATAGCTGTGAAGTTATTCTTAGCCTATTTTTTAAAAATCCTTACTCTTCTGTGTTAGAATCTATGATTTCCAAGGCAGAAGAGTAGTAGGGGCCATACGGATGGGAAGTGTCTGAGGCCAGATTTGAACCCAGGATTTCTAGTTCCCAGGTCTGGCTTTCTATCCACTGAGTCACCTAGCTGCCCCTACCACCTATTTAGCTTATTTTTAAAAAGAAAATGACAGTTTTTATTATTAGGTAGGGGGGAGGGAAATCTGCATGCAACCCTCTGTTATATGAATTATGGAAATTGGTACATGTTTGGATACTACTAGACTTTGTGAATGCTTAAGACGTGAAAGTCAAAGTTTGGTCCTCAGTATTTTTTTCTCATCTAGTTATTTAAAGGAGATGGTGTTTATAATCACTATGCTTATCAATATTATAATATATAGCTCTTTTTTTTTTTTTGGCATTTTAGCACTTCACTAAAATTTTATTTTGATACCTAATCATGGAGTAAGTGGTACTGGGTATTTTTGAAAATTGCCAGTGGAGTGAAAGCTCTGGTAGGCCCTACCAAAAGTTCTGGCTCATCTTACTAAACTCGAAAAACTTTGAATATAGGTTTAGAAATGGATGGAGTAGAGTGACTTCATCATCAGATTGATTAAATTTTTTAAAATTTTGCCAAGGATGTCTCAAAGACCGTTAAATTATAGAGTATCATATCAGCATAGATTTATAGCTAGGAGGGCTCTTGTAGTTCTACTCCCTTTTTTTATAGCTGAAGAATCTGAGACCCAGAAAGGATAAATGACTTGCTTAAAATAATACAAGGTGGTAGGTGGCAGAGCTGGGATTTGAAGACATGTCCTCTGACTACAAATCCAATGTTTTGTTTTGTTTTTTTAAACCCTTACCTTCTGTCTTAGAATCAATACTGTGTATTGATTCCAAGGCAGAAGAGAGGCAAGGGCCAGGCAGTGGGGGTTAAGTGACTTGCCCAGGGTCCCACAGCTAATCTGTGTCTCAGGACTTCCTGTCTCTGGGCTTGGCTCTCAATCCACTGAGTCACTTAGCTCTCAAATCCAAAGTTTTTTTTTTTTTAAATGCTGATGATTTAAAAAATATACAATTTATAGAAGAGAACCTCAGAGCCTTTCCAGTTCAGCCTCCTCATTTCACACATGAGAAAACTTAGGCCTTAGGAGGTTGAATGATTTTCAGGTTCACACAGGAATTAATCATCAAAGGTGAGATCCTGCCATAATGATGATGATGACAACTATGACTAGCATTTATAAAGGACTTTAAGTTTTACAGAGCACTTTCCAACAATCTCATTTTATCTTCACAAAACCGTGAGAGGTTAGTGCTATTGTTATTATATTTATTTTACAAATGGAGAAACCAAGGCAGACAAATTTAGTGACTCATCCAGGATTACAGTGAGGCAGGATTTGAATTTAGATCTTTCTGGTTGCAGTTCCAACATTCTAGCTGATGTGCCACCTACTCACCTTATTTTCACTGACTCCCTCTTTCTAACTTCCCAACAAATAAGTACAGTTCAGCAGAACAAACCATCACATTGACTCTGCTTGAAACGTATAATTCATAGCCTTTGCTGAGAGACCAGAGGCAGTTTTCAACTTTAGTCCTTTGCAGTCATAATTAGTCACTGTATTGCTCTTAAGTCTTTTATTGTGGTCATAGTATAAGTTGCTCACTTGGTGTACTTACTTTGCTCTGTATCAGTTCTCAAGTTTCTCGGAATCCTTCATATTTGTTATTTCTTATAGCACAACAATATTCCATTGCATTTATATAACAGTTTGTTCATCCATTCCACAATTGATTGACTTCCATGCCCTTTCCACTGTATTATACTGCCTTTGTTAATGGGGAAGGATTATGATTTTAATCTGCAAAGAAAGGAGTACCCACATGGAGAAAATTAAAAAGATCTTATATGTATTCAAGATTCTATATCACTTAAAAAAAATTCTTACTTTCTGTCTTAGTAACAACTCTTAAGACAGAAGGGCAAGGGCTTGAAAGTGTCTGAGGTCAGATTTGAACTCAGGTCCTCCTGACTCCAGGCCTGGTGCTCTATGGTAGCAGTACTTGCACCTATTCTCTAGCACTTTAAAGTTTATAAAAAACAACCCCATGAGATAAAGAATGTAGATATTATTATCCCTATGCTACAAAGGAGGAAACAAAGTCAGGTGAAATAATTTGCCAGTAGTTACCTAGCCAGATGGTGTTAGGGCTGGAACAACTGAAGGTCCGTGCTTATTCTATTACACTGGTTGCTTGATGTTTTGTGTGTCTGCCTGGTCTTGTAAGACTGTGTTCTCTTTAAAAATTTTATAGCCTCACTTTTGAAAAGAAAACTTCTTTTTGTACATGGAAAACAGAAGAGGTATGAAAAACAGAAGATCTGAAGCTATATTTCTGCTGTAATCAAACCTGAGACTGCTTTTGCAATGCTATTGCTGAATTTCAGAAAATCCTAGAGCTGTGGGTTGAGTTTTTTTAAAGCTACTTCTAAGTAATTTCTAGATTCCAATGTAATTTTATTTACATTGCTACCATCTTAAAGACTTAGGAAATATAATTTTCAAGTTAAAGGTTGGTCATGTTTTTGGTATCTCCTTTCACTGCCAGGATCTTGATAGATAAAGAGAGCTGGAAGAGTTTTGAGATACCTTCTATTCTAACACCCTTGTATTTATAGATGAGAGTACTGAAGCATGGAGATGGGAGAATGATGGAATAGTGGTGTGGTGGAAAGAACATTGCCTTTGGGACAGAAGACTTGAGTTTGAATTTCAGCTTTGCTGCTAACCATCTGTGTGACCTTGATTTTTAATTTTTTGGGGGGGATCTTAGTTTCCTTATAAGAGAATGAGGGGATTGGGTTAGATAATACTTTCTAGTTCTACAACCTAGGAATTATCTTTTTCTGTGCTTAAGGCCTTTCAGGTAGCTGAAGGAAGAGCTAGGATTCAAACTCAGATCCTCCAAGTTCAAGCCCAGTGTTCTTTCTATTATATTACACTACACTGGTTTCTTTACTGCTACATTTCCGTACTTCTCCCTTTCTATAGACCCCTGGATGCATTAGCTACATGTAGTCATAATGTTTTTTCTCAGTTTCCTTTAGAAGTGACTGAGAGCTCTGTCTATCCTATTGCTAGATACTATTCTCCTACCTGCTGCATCTTTAGTGCCTCCTTTTCCTAAAGCAATTAACTTTTTGCATCTTAAACTCCTATTATTGTAAAGATGATAGAATTGGTTTATTTCATTGTTTTTTTGAGATTTTTGCCTGTGAAAGTTAAGAAGGGGAAGAACTTAAGAAGGGTGGAGCTGACAGTTATTTTTCCTGGAACATTGGCCTTCAAGTTTTATTACTGATAGGCTGCGTGACTCTAGTGTTGCAATCTTCATTGAATCATAGAAGGGAACATTAGAACAGAGTTTTAGAATTAGAAAGGACTTTGAAATATGTCAGGCTGGCAAGGGTGCTTAAAGCACAGAAAAAGTTAGATCATGATATGCCAGATCAAGAAGGGATCTGAAGAGTTCATTTAAGGGGGCAGCTGGGAAGCTCAGTGGATTGAGAGTCAGGCCTAGAGACAGGAGGTTCTAGGTTCAAATCCAGCCTCAGACACTTGAGGCAAGTCACTTGACCCCCATTGCCCACCCTTACCACTCTTCCTCCTAGGAGCCAATACACAGAAGTTAAGGGTTTAAAAATGAAAAAAAAAAAAAAAGAGTTTATTTAAGCCAAACCCAATCTTATGGTTAAAACCCATGGCAAGATCATCTACAAGTAGTTATCTACCTTCTGCTCAAACACTTCTAGTTATAGGAAAATGTTACAGGACTCATTGTTGGCCAGCTCTAACGGTTAGAAAAATCTTTCTAATATCAAACTGAAATTTGCCTCCCTCTAACTCCTGCCCATTGGTCTTACTTCTACTCTCTGGGGTTGAATAGAATAAATTTCATCCCTCCTCCTAATGAATTTTGGGGTTTTTTTTACACTTGAAAACTATGTTGGATATGTATGAATAAGGTACTGAAATATTTGTTGAACAACTCTGGACAAATTTGCTGCTCATAATGAAAAAGTGAGAGGGAAACCAGCGTAGCACTTATTTTATATTTTCCTCAGGTTGCAGTTAACTTGAAAAAAAGGTTAAGAATCTCATTTTACAGAATTTTGGAGCTGGAAGGAACCTTAAAGAGCCCCTCTCCACCCTTATTTTCCAGAGGAGGAAACTGAAGTCCATAGAATTTAAATAACTTACCTCAGATTATACAGGAAATTAGAGGCAAAACTGGGAATAAAACTCATGTCTCCTGACTCTGCGTCAGTGATTTTTCCATGATTTGACACTAGCCTACAGATAAGCAGAGCCTATGTGATTTGTTTAGGGCCTTATCCATAGTGTATATTCAATAAATATTTGTGGTACGAATGAAAATTAGGAGGTAAAAATTTGAAATGAATGAAGCATTCCAGTAAAAAGTTTCTTACTTCTTATAAAAGTTGTACCACAGACATTTATTAAAGCATTGTATTCAGAGAACTATGTAGGTTTAGGTTTCAGTAGAGTCACAGAATCAGAATTTCTAGTTAAAGGTGAACTGTGAGGTCATTAAGCATTAGAATTCCTTTGATGATAGCTCTCACTGGGACTCATTGGACCTTCAAAAATTCACTACTTTCTGAGATACTGCATTTCAGTTTTGGACAGCTCTTATTGTTAGGAGTTTTCCCTTGAAATTTACTTCCCTGCAACTTCTACTCATTGGTTCTGTTTTTGACCTCTGGGACCAAGGAAAACAAGTCTCATTCCCATTCTACAAGACTGACTTTCATATATTGGAAGAGAATTATATTTCCCTTAAATCCTTGCATCCCCAATCATTCCATTTAATTCTTTAGTTATCTTCCAATCTCGATCACTGTCTTTGATACATTCCACCTCATTAATACTTCCCCAAATGTTTATTTCCTAAAAAGGGCATCTAGCATGTAGAAGAACCATGGACTTTGAACTGAATTTGAGACAAGGCTTTGGAACTTCTGAACTTCCTGACCTTGGACAAATCATTTGAATTCTCTTGTGACTTGGTAAACTCTGTAAAATAGAGGATAGGCTTAGAATTACTTTGAGCAATGAAAAGTCAAGTGACATTGCTACTTTCCTGTTGTCACATAGTCATTGTTAGGATTTGAATCCAGGTTTTCTTGACTCTGGTATCAGTCCACTAGCCATTATGCCACATTGTTGTTTTAATACCATAAATTATAAGCCAGTTGTTATCCTGCATTGATGGAGTTTTCATCCCAGTGGTTCCTGATGTAGTCACAGGTCAGGACCAAAACCAGATGGGAATTTTAAGACTGGTGATCCTGACCTCACAGGTTGGAGTAAAGGAAAGGCTTAATCATATGCTTAGGCTGTTGCTCCTCCTACTTGCAAAAGCTAATAGTAACATCTACTGAGATCCTCTCTGAATAATACGGGGAAGTCTCACTTCTGTGAGACAGGGTCAGTCAGTCTCTGAGATTTTGAAATCTCAAGTTAATACTAGCTAGCCATTAACTCTCTTGCTTTTGATAAAATACAGCAAAGCAGACAGCTTTGGTTCTTTGGTGTTTTGGAGGCTCTCTGTTTTAAAAGAAATATTGCCATAATATCTAAGTGCTTGGAAAGGGAACATATGGAGCATGAACTTGTATTAAGTGTAAAGTTTATACAAAATGAGCCTTCTTATTCTTGGAATTAAACTGTTTTGGGCTAGTAGCTTAGGGGAATTGAAAAAGCATTTGGTTTACAGCTATGAGACCTGAGTTTGAGCCCTGACTGCCACTTACTGTTTGAAATCCCTTCACCTCTCTAAATCTCAGTTTTATCACCTGTAAAGTGGGAATAAACATATCTGTCTCATAAGGTTGGTTTGAGGAAAGTGCTCTTAAGTCCTGTAGGACTGACTAATTTATTATAACTATGAATAGGTTCACAAATTTTATGACCTAGTTGGAGAAAATAAACCATTTGTGATTGCCTGCCCCTGGTTGACTTGAACTCAAGGCATCAATAACAAAATTCAGTTAACACAGACTTTGCTCTTTAGGGAGTTTTTATTCTATTAGGGAGATACAAAATAAATTTTTTTTTAACCTTAACTTTTGTATTAGAGTCAATACTATACATCGGTTCCAAGGTGGAAGAATAGTAAGGGCTAGGCAATGGGGGTTAAGTGACTTGCCCAGGATCACACAGCTAGGAAGTGTCTGAGGCCAGATTTGAATCCAGATGCTTCTGACTCCAGGCCTGGCTCTCAATTCACTGAACTACTTAGTAGCTCTGTATGCAAAATAATTTCAAGGAGAATGGAGAGCTAGTCACTGAGGTGGGAGATGGACAGGAAAAGTCTTATGTAGAATGTGTCACCTGAGCTATGTTTAAAAGGAACCTGATTCTGAAGCAGAGGTAAGAAGGAAGCACATGCCACACACGGGGTCACATACAAAAAGCATGGAAGTAGGAATTGGAAAAGAAGAGCTAGCAGGCCCCAAAAAACCACAGGTTTTTCACAAATGACTTTATGAAAAGCGATGTCTTACTTAGGCAATTTGAAAGTCAAACTGTGAGACAGAACTTGTCTTGCTCTTGTTTTTTAAAAAATTAAGTTATTTTGCATGTGAAATTGAATCAGAATCATTTCAAATGTGACCATTCCATTTTTTCTATTTGAATCATTGGTAAACATTTAAAGTGATTGTGGGAGAATTCTGATTATAATGTATAATGTGTCTGGGTGTGATTGTCAACAATTGCTTGATGGAGTATATATATATAAATATACTATATAAAAATAAAAGCAAGAACCCTGGACTAAGGTTTAGGAGGCTTATTCCTGGGGAGTAGATTATGGTTCAGTCTAAGGAAGTGTTTTCTAACTATTCTTAGTGTCCAACAGTGGAACAGGTTGCCTTGGGTGTTAAGTGAGGATGAACCCTGGAGGTTTATAGAGACTGCTTGATTACTTGTGGTGAGTGCATGCTTCATGTGTAACTTAGTCCATTTCTAAGGTTTCTTTCAACTTTATGAATCCAAGGTCCCTGTTAATATTAGGATATCATGACTCTCGGAGGACAAAATAAATGTCATGAAGTTAGCACCCTGGAAAGCTCCTGAAAGGTTACTCTTTAAACATGAGTAGGCGTGTACCTGGCCTGATCAAGGAATTAAAATTGGCAAAGCTTGAACAGATATGTTTAAATCTTATTTAGTCTTGAAACGATCCCTGTGGATTGGAATGTGGTTAATATAAAGTAATTTAACTGATAGTACAGACACATTGCCGGAAATTATACTACAGTCTTAACATTGGCTGTGGTGACATCCTAGAACTTATTTTCATGCATCAAGTGAAGGAAGTGGGTTATAAGTCATTAAAGGAAGTATTCTAAGTGAGTTTGAAGCAACCGGACACATTTATGGACCTAGGGAGGAGAAGATGAAATATATCATAGTCTAGTAATGAGAAAGCTGGGCAAGAGGGCTAATTCAGCATTCTTCTGATGTTTCTTATTACCCTGGGATCATTGTCTACTCCAATATTACACAAATATATTTTTTTCCTCTAATAGATGCTTATTTAATTCCTTTTTTTTTTTTACTAGCTCTATGGAAGAAGCACTTAGTCCCTGCATATAGTAATTTATAATTAAAGATCACTGGACTAGGTGTCATGAGATCAGAATTCTAGTCTTGGCTCTATAAGCCATTTTTCTTTTCTGGATCCTAGTTTCCTCTTCTGTGAAATGAGGGAATTTAGACTAGATTTCATTAATTTGTAACATTCTATGTTCTAAGACCTCTTTGAACATTAGCATTCTTCCGTGTTCTAAGGTCCCTTCCATTTCTAACATTTTGTCTTTTTAAGAACTTTTCTAGCTCTCACATTATAAGACTTCTTTGATTCTTTTTCTAACTGTAGCAAAGTCTACCCATTTATCAGGAGTGAGAGGAGGATGGGATGTGGATTGAGGTCAGGGTGTGTTCATCTGATTGGAAGGCTGATGCTTGGAAGCTAAAAAATGGAGTGTTTATTTTTATTTTGTTAAACTTCTTGGTTTGGGGGAGGGGGACCTGGATTCTGGTTTATAGCTCTGAAGGTACAGCCTTTTCCTGGCTCTTTGGGATAAAAGGTCTCAATGTTTCCAACATTCTTTTTGTTTAAAACTGGCTTTGTTGGGCAGTGGGAAAAATAAACAAGAAAGGAAAACAAACCAAAGAAAGCAGAACCTCAGTCTAGTCCCCATTATTCTTAAGGGAGTCAAACAGCCATTATTTCCCAAATCCTTCAGAATTACACTGAGATAAAATAAAGCAATTCAAAACAAAAGTATTTTGAGAGGTAATATGGTATTCCTATGTTTAAATCCTGGCTGTGCTTTTTATTAGCTAAGTGATCCTGGGCAGTGTTTTTCCTGGATTGAAGTGAGAGGGACCACTAATATTGAAAGCAAAACACAATTGCTCCTTTAATTATAGCATCTTTGTCTCTGTGTAGCTGTTTCATTAGAGTTTAGATGGCCAAGAGGGATCATGGAGTGTTAAAGATATTAGGGAACTTAGTGATCATATAATGCAGCTCTATCCTTTTATAGATGAAGAAACTGAGGGCAAGAGATTTGCCTAGGATCACAAAATCAATAAATGATAGTGCCAATATTTGAGCCCAGGTCTTCTGACTAAATGCAGGGCACTTTCTTTCCTTCGTGATTCTAAGAATATTTTTAGAGGTGACAAGTTAAAAGTAATTGTGTAATTACAAGTCTCAATTGTGTCTTACATTCTTTTCTTCAGATGTTAACCTGTTGAGGGGTCCGTTAGAAGGTGCTCTTTGTTAAAATATTCCATTTTAGCAAATGGAGATTTTTTTGCCTTTTTCTTTAATCCGTAAGCATCAAGATTTATTAGATGATGGTTGTTTGTCGACTGTATTGGAAAGTATATATAACTTCTTGTCTCACAGTTGTTAATTAACATTCAAATGATCCAAATGATGTAGTATATTGGAATAGTATACTGGCTGAGTTTAGTGAGTGGTGCTCTATTGGATTCCTTCTCCTACTCCTTGACAGTGGGGAATTTGCCTTTCTTAGGTCTTAGTTTACTCATCTGCATAATGAGTGATTGCACTAGTTTATCTCTAAGTTCCCCTCTAGCTTTAAACCTTATGGTTCTTATGATAATAAGTTGTAGCTAAAGTAAATATGTGATTACTATTGAAGGATATGAAATGAGCTATAATGAGTTCCAGTGATGTTCAACAATTAAAAAACCCTAATTATTAAGCATTATCTTTATGCAGCAGATGATCTGAGGTTAGATCTGATAATGGTTCTATAGGACTTAGACTGAGATAAATATAGTAGTACAAGATAGAGTATAGTAATGACAAAGAAATGATTCAGATAAGTTGTTTCAGGAAAATTTAAGGATGGAAAGGTCACTTGCCTCTTTGGAGGGGTAGGGGCAGGGGGAATCTAGGAAAGCTTAATGAAGAAGATGGTGTCTGAGCTGGGCCTTGAAGGAAGTTTTTTTATATATATATATTTATATATTTCTGTATGTGTATGTATATATGTATATGTTGGTGTGTATGTTCTTTACAACCCTTAGAGTGTGGTGTAAATATCAGCTATTATTTCAGCAGGTCTTATATGGGAGTATGGAGTTAGGAAAAGGCAGGATGACTTCAGGAAATAGCTAGTAATCCATTCTGCCTGGAATATGGAGTAGATGAAAAGGAATAGAGTAAAAGAAGGCTAGAAAACTAGAGTAGATCCCTACTCTGAAAGACCTTGAATGACAAAGGCAAGAACTTATATTGGGAGCTACTGAATGTTTTTGAACAATTTTTTGTGCATTAGGAAGAATATTTTGACAGTTGTATGAAGGAGGGATTGGGTAGAGTAAAACTTGGAGACAGAAATTAGGAATTCATTACAATCTTATAGGCAAGAGATGCTAAGGCAAGTGGGATTAGTAGTGGGTTCAGAAAAGACTAATGTGAGAGATGTTGGGAAATAGAATTGTCAGGATTTGATAGTTCAGTCAACAAGTACTGAGTATAAACACACACAAAAAAGGTGAAACACACCCTGCCTTCAATGAGTATTCTATTGAGAGGAACAACATATATACATTTACGTATATACAAAGTAAATAAAAGTTTAAAATTACTAAACACTTCCTAGGGGACAAGATCAGGAAAGACCTTAGAAAGCCAACTGAATTTTCTTCAAAAATAGAACAAAACACTTGCAACAAATATTCATAGTCAAGCAAACAAATCCATATAGTAGCCTTGTATAGTGATATATGTCTTTTTTCTATAGCAAGAGCTCATCAACCTCTCTTTCAGGAGTGAGGTAATATAAGTCCTGTTGCTGATAATTGCCTTAATTGGAGTTTTTAGACATTTCAAAGCTGTTTTTTAAAAAAATGTTTAATTAATTAATTAAGACTATTTTTCCATGGTTACATGCCTCATGTTCTCTCCCTCCCCTCCTCCCACTTCCCTCCTGTAGCCAACAAGCAGTTCTACTAGGTTTTACATATGTCACTGATCAAGACCTATTTCCATAGTATTAATATTTGCACTAGGGTGATGTTTAGAGTCTACATCCCCAATCATATCCCCATTGAACCATGTGATCAAGCAGTTGTTTTTCTTCTGTGTTTCTACTCCCAAAGTTTATTCTCTGAATGTGGATAGTGTTCTTTCTTATAAGTCCCTCAGAATTGTCCTGCATCATTGCATTGCTGCTAGTAGAGAAGTCTATTATATTTGATTGTGCCACAGTGTATTCATCTCTGTGTATAATGTTCTTCTGGTTCTGCCCCTTTCACTCTGCATCAATTCCTGGAGGTCATTCCAGTTCACACGGAGTTCCTCCAGTTCATTATTCCTTTTAGCCCAATAGTATTCCTTCACCAACAGATACCACAATTTGTTCAGCCATTCCCCAGTCAAAGGGCATCCCCTCATTTTCCAATTTTTTGCCACCACAAAGAGCTATAAATATTTTTGTACAAGCCTTTTTCCTTTTGCTCTCTTTGGGGTATAAACCCAGCAGTGGTATGGCTGGATCAAAGGCCAGGCAGTCTTTTAAAGCCTTTTGGGCATAGTTCCAAATTGCCTTCCAGAATAGTTGGACCAATTCACAACTCCACCAGCAATGCATTAGTGTCCCAATTTTGCCGCATCCTCTCCAACATTTATTACTTTCAAGTGCTGTCATATTAGCTAATCTGCTAGGTGTGAGGTGGTGCCTCAAGAGTTGTTTTGATTTGCATTTCTCTAATTATAAGAGATTTAGAATACTTTTTCATGTGCTTATTGATAGTTTTGATTTCTTTATCTGAAAATTGCCTATTCATATCCCTTGCCCATTTATCAATTGGGGAATGGCTTGATTTTTTTTTGGTACAATTGATTTAGCTCCTTATAAATTTGAGTAATTAGACCTTTGTCAGAGTTTTTTGTTATAAAGATTTTTTCCCAATTTGTTGCTTCCCTTCTAATTTTGGTTGCACTGATTTTGTTTGTACAAAACCTTTTTGATTTAATGTAGTCAAAATTATTCATTTTACATTTTATAATATTCTCTATCTCTTGCTTGATCTTAAAATTTTTCCTTTCCCAGAGATCTGACAAGTATACTATTCTGTGTTCACCTAATTTACTTATAGTTTCCTTTTTTATATTTAAGTCATTCACCCATTCTGAATTTATCTTGGTGTAGGGTGTGAGATGTTGATCTAAACCTAATCTCTCCCATACCGTTTTCCAAATTTCCCAGTAGTTTTTGTCAAATAGTGGGTTTTTGTCCCCAAAGCTGGGATCTTTGGGTTTATTGTATATTGTCTTGCTGAGGACATTTTACCCCAAGAATATTCCATTGATCCTCCCTTCTGTCTCTTAGCCAGTACTATATTGTTTTGATGACCACTGCTTTATAGTACAGTTTAAGATCTGGTACTGCTGGGCCTCCATCCTTCACATTTTTTTTTCATTATTTCCCTTGATATTATTGATCTTTTGTTCTTCCAAATCAAATATTTTTTGAATTGGCTCAGTAAGATTGACTACAGAAATCAGTTGTTAGGGTGTCCTCAAATACCTTAACTTGACCAGGGTAAAAATGACCAGTTTGATTACTGCATAGAGATACAATGGATCTCTATAACTTTAATAATGAATTTTACTATCTAATCTAATCCAACAAGCATTCATGGAATACTCTCTTCAAGGCAAAGAGGCAGCCTATTTAAATTTTTTTTAAACAACTGTAGTTATTAGGAAGTTCTCCTTATCTTGAGTTAACATCTGATTCCCTCCATGAATTAATTATGTTATCTCTGTGGACAACTATACTTTTAGTACCTACCTAGAGGATTGTTAAGAAGAAAACATTTTGTAAACTTTAAAAATATCCTATAGAGGTTTTTAGATTTTTTTGGTTTTTGTTTGTTTTTTCCATTTGTCTTATCCAAGTTACCTAGCATAGGGCCTTTCACATAGTATATATTTGTCTTTGGTTGGATGTGTGAATCTATTTTCAATCTCTTTATAAAATTATCTAGATTTAACAATTTAAAATTAGGTTTAAAAATGTATGACAATAGAGAAAAATGTCCTTTTCTGATGAATTCTCTGAATTACTCCCATGCTTACTTTTTACTGAAGCTAGAATTAAGACAAAAGATTTTTAAGTGCTTTTGTTAAGCACTTACTATATGCCAGGCACTATGCTAAATATTGAGAATATAAATAGGAACAAAAAGGAAGATAGGCTGCCAGGGTAGAGGTAGAGAAGTAATTAGACTAAGGAGTCATGCATGGGTTGAACTGAGTTTGATAGCAAGCATGGTTAGCATGATTTCTTTCAGGTTCATTTAAAGTAGTCATTTATGTTGCATTTATATCATTTGCAAATGAGATTTAATGCTACTTTCTCTACACTTACACCGTTAGTGCTAGAAGGGACCTTAGAACACAAAATGTTAGACATGGAAGGGAATAAGTATAGTGTATAGGAACTAGAAGCATCTCAGAGACCACCTTGTCCAACTTCCTTGTTTTACAGAGTGAAAAAATTGAGACCCAGAGAGGTGGTGACTGATCTAGAGTCTCATGGCAAGTCAGTGGATTAGCTGAAACTAGAAGTGTGGCCTCTATCTTAACACTTACCTTCTGTTTTAGTATCTATTCTAAAACAGTATCTGTTCTAAAAAGGCTAGGCAATCTGGGTTAAGTGACTTGCCTCTAGGGTCATACAGTATTTATGATCAGATTTGAACCCAGGTCCTTCCAACCCTGGCACTGTACTACCTAGCTGTCCTGAAGTGTGGTCTCTTAGTCTAATTTCACCACACAGTTTCTCTCTCTCTCTTTTTTTTAAAAACCCTTACCTTCCGTCTTGGAGTCAATACTGTGTATTGGCTCCAAGGCAGAAGAGTGGTAAGGGCTAGGAATGGGGGTCAAGTGACTTTCCCAGGGTCACACCACTGGGAAGTGTCTGAGGTCAAATTTGAACCTAGGACCTCCCACCTCTAGGCCTGGCTCTAAATCCACTGAGCTACCCAGATGCCCCGACTATTTCTCTTTTATTCCAAAGGAAAGCATCTTCAATAGCACATCACTTTGTGCTTGGTAAATTTGGCTCTGTCATTATTTTCTCTTTAGAGAAAGATTGAAGAATCAAAAGTCATTGAAGACCCTGAAGATCTAGCACATGCTAGATCATAGGAATTAGAATTGCAAGAGATTTCTGACATAATTTAGGTCAGCCTCTTCATCCTGTGAATAAGGAAACAGAGACTTAGAAAAGGAATTTTTTTTTGTGGAATTTACAAGATAAAATTGAAAAGTCATGGATCCCTTAAGTGGAATTAAGACAGTGATTAACATTCCCTTGAAAAGCTAGAAGGTATCTTAATTTTTGTAGGCAAGTAGAATTATGAGATAGTAATTAAGAGAAGGAGCAAAATAGAAAAAAAAACTTTCTGCTTGAATGTGAGTTAAGTACTCTAGATTTAGTGTCTGTTAAAATAACTCATGGAGCTTTGTTGATGTCTTTATATATAACTTATCTCATAGTATTAGTCATGACTTCTTCCATCTGTGACATGTAAATGATTATAGATAAATATCACTGTAACTAATAATCACAATCCAGTTTTTATTCTCAGTGTTTCTGAGAGTGTCTCATAATTTCATACTTTATGTAGAATGTCAGTATATAGATGTTAGAGCTGCCAGGGACCTTAGTATCCATCTAGTCCAATGTAATTTGGAGTAGGCAACAGGCCTGGAGAGATTTTGCCTTGCCATAGGTAACCATATAAGTAGAAGCATAGGATAGAACCCTTTATGAAGAGTAGAAGAAGTAATTCATAGTCTGAAGACAGATCTAGGATCTACTGATTCAACCACTTATCAAACAACATGACTTTGAAATCACATAACCTCTCTGAGGTACCATATCCTCTTCTTTCAAGTAAGAATGACCAAGCCTACCCTATAGGGCTGTTGTGAGAGTCAAATGAAATAATAAATATTAATCACATGGTAAACTATAACTTGTAAAACTTTAAGGTATTCTAGGGGATACAAGTACTCTAAAGTAGGTACTTAAAATGTGTTGGATTGAACTTGGGTTAACAATTAAGTTACGTGAAGAAACATTATTGATTTTTATCATCATTTATCACATTGAGGTAAATTGTGAACTACTTAAAATTTTTTTTTCTTTTTCTCTCCCTCCTTCCCCTCTCTTGCTCCACTTACTGAGAAGACAAGAAATATGATATCCATTTTACATAAGAAATCATGCAAAACATTTCCATAGTAGCTAGAAAAAGCAAGAAGAATAAATAAATTAAAAATATGCATTATTCTGCTGTCAAAGGACATAAATTCTCTCTCTGGAGATAGCATTTTTTATTATGGGATGTAATTGTTTTGGATCATTGTCTTGAACAGAGTAGCTAAGTTTTTCACAGTTGATCATGATTACAATATTATAGTTACTGTGCACAACGTTCTCCTGTTTCTACTCATTTCAGTTTGCGTCAGTTCTTGTAGGTCTTTCCAGATTTTTTTGCAACCATCCTGCTCATCCTTTCTTACACATAGTTAGTTCTTCATCACAATTATATACCAAACAGTTCAACCATTTCCCAATTGATGAGCATTTCCTTATTTTCTAATTCTTTGTCACCACAAAAGAGCTGTTATTAATAGTATATACTTAAGTCCTTTTTCCTTTTCTTTTCTTTTTGGGATATAGACACAGTAGTGGTGTTATTGGGTCAAAGGGTTTTATAGCCCTTTGGACATACTTCCAAATTATTCTCCAGAATGGTTAGACCAGCTTACAGTTCTACCAATAGTGCATTAGCAAGTCCATTTTTCCACATTCCCCTCCTAGCATTTGTCCTTTTTCTTTTCTATCATCATTAGCCAATCTGATGGGTGTGAATTATTTTAATTCATATTTCTCTATTTATTAGAGATTTAGAGCATTTTTCATATGCCTACTGATAGCTTTGATGTTTTCCAAAAACTACCTTTTAGGGGGCAGCTGGGTGGCTCAGTGGATTGAGAGCCAGGCCTAGAGATGGGAGGTCCTAGGTTCAAATCTGGCCTCAGACACTTCCTAACGGTGTGACCCTGGGCAAGTCACTTGACCCCCATTCCTATCCCTTACCACTCTTCTGCCTTGGAGCCAATACACAGTATTGACTCCAAGATGTAAGATAAGGGTTTAAAAAAACAACTAAAAAAAAGAACAGCTACTTTTTTATGAACCACTTAAGAAAATAGCCAAATATGGAAATATGTCTTACATGATTTCACATGTGTAATTTCTATTATTTTGGGTAAAGGAGGGAGGTAGAGAATTTGGACCTCAAAATTTAAAAAAAGGATATTAAAAATAATTGAGAAAAATATTGAGAAAATAATTGAGAAAAAATAAAATAGGTTAATAGCTAAAGTAGTTTTAAAAGGATAGAGAGTAGAAAAAAGAGAGACTAGGGCTTTATTGTTCCCAAAGTTTGCTTTTACTTCATTGTGTTAAGGATTTTATGAAAGTGGAGAAACAATGTAGTCTACTGGAAATGAGAATTAAGGGACCTAAGTTTTAGTCCTGGCTTTGTGACTTACAAGGTCATGTTACCTTGGGTAAATTACTGGCTTTTTCTGAATCTGTTTTCTTGTCCATAGAATGACTATATGGGATCTCTTAGTGTATCTCTATTCCTAACACGCTATGTTTTAAGGTCCCTTTAAGCTCTTTTATTATGTGGTGTGTGAACTTCCCTTTTAGCCTCTACTCTTCTATGGTGATGATGTGAAATCCAGGCCAGTTATTTGAGTCACATATATTATTTCTGTTTCCTAGACTACTTGGGATTTGTACATTGCTTACTATAGTGCCTCCTTCCTTGGGACAATTACAGACTTTGCTCTCAGTGCTTGTTGTGCCCATGTAGGAACTTTGATGTTATTGTTGCTGGTGCATTCAAATCTTTGGGGAAATGGTCAGGGACTCATAACATATCCACATAATCATTTTTTTCTGATGCCTTTTTAAAATTTCACATTAATTTTAGAATTTATCTCTACGTTTTCCCTACTTGTGGCATCTTGCTTTGTAACAGATTAAAGAAGAAAAGCCCCCCCCCCAAGAAGTTTAGAAAGTTTAAAGTTATAGGCCATATCTGACATTATATGCAATATTCTGTACTTATAGCCCCCCATAATAAAGAGAGGAAGGTGCATTTTTTCATTCTTCTTTCTTACAGACTTCTGGATTAATGCATAGAAGATAAGGGAAGACATTTTTCCATTTTTCTGTTACCTTGGCCAATGTGCTGGGTTTGAGGTGAAATCTCAGAATTGCTTTAATGTACATTTCTCTTTTATTAGTTATTTGGTACAATTTGCAGTTCTTTTAAGAACTATATATGTTTTTTGACTGCTTTATTCTTGGTCACTAAATCTTTGGGTCCAGCTTAGTAATTATACCTCCATATCATTCAGTTTCTTTTTATTGTTATTTCAATTTACATTATTGTAGTTAGTATGTATTTTGTTTATATTGTTTTCCTGGTTCTGCTTCTTTTTGCATAAGTTCATATAAATTATTCCATATTTTCTAAATTGATTACATTTGTTGTTTCTTAAGGTGAATTAATATTTATACTCATGTACTATGGTTTGTTTAGTCATTGCCCAAGCAGTGAACACTTTGCTACCACAAAAAGTACTATCAATATTTTGGTGTGTATTAGGCCTTTCTTCCTGTCTTTGACCTCCTTGGCCTGGTAGGTGACCTCTGGATCAAAGGCAATGGACATTTTAGACACTTAAAAAAAAAAAGGATATTTTTCAAATGGCTTTCCAGAATGGTTAGACCAATTCTTGACTCTACCAGCAATGCATTTGTGCATGTATATTTCTGCAGCCTTTCCCATATTGACTGTTCATTTTTTGTTATCTGCTAATGTGCTGAGTATGAAGTGAAACCTGAATCAGTTTTGTTTGCATTCTTCTTTTTATTTATTATTTGGAGCACTCTTTCTTATGATTCTTAATAGTTTGTGATTTTTCTGAAAACTATTTGTCATGGCCTTTGACCATTTATCTGTTGGGGAATTGTTCTTGGTTGATGGCGCATGATTTAAAATATTCATTAAACAGATATGAAATGCCTCGTGTGGGCTAATGATAAACAGATGCTATTCCTTGTTAGCCTCTTTTAGGGAAGAGTTCTTACATGATTTCAGTCAAATATGTGATTTGTGTTAATCCAGAACTGTAAGTAGAAAGGTCCTACAGAAAAACCTATTGATGTGTAACATATAAATTATTAAAATGTACAGAAACATTTTCTAATTAATATTTGTTTTCACTATAAAGTATGATTTTCCCCTTTGCTCCCTCTACTACACACTTGGCACACAGACAGGTTGAGTAAATTATGTGTAAGGTTTCATCCAGCTCTAACACTTTGTGTTCTAAGATCTCTTCTGGCATTGCCATCCTGTATTCAAAAGCTCTAACATGAATAAGATCTGGATTTACTTTATTTCATTTGAACCTACAAACAGCAAATAAACTTGACTATTTCCTCCAAACTTCTGCTTTTCTGTTGACACCACCATTTTTCTTATATTCCACTTCTCTTTCTGAAGTCATTCTTGACTTTTAGCCCCTATGTCGGTCCGTAAACCAGGTCTTGTTTAGCCTAACTCCATAGCATCTTACATTTGTTCTCTTCTCTCCACTCACACAGCCTCTTCTCTTTATTTAAGCCTTCATTACTTTTGACTAGACCCATACAATAATCTAGTAATTAGGCTTTCATTTTTTCATTTTCTCCTCTCTCTTAATTCATTTCCCAAACAGTTGACTAGTTGATATTCACCATAACATTGATAAGATGTCATCTTCTTTATCTCTTTACTCCCCAGTCTGACATGGCATCCTTTTGTTTCTAGTATAAAATACAAGCTCTTCATTCTAGCATTTAAGGCCCTCTATAGTCTTTTCGCACCAACCCTTCTTGTCTTATATCATATTACTCCCCTTCATCAATTCCCGTGGACTTAAGTATCATTTCTATCCTGATGATTCCTAGACCTATATATTCAGCCCAGTGCCTCTTTCCTGTCTTGTGTTACCATTTGCCTATTGAACCTTTCCAACTGGATGTCCAAGGGCATATTAATCTTAACATGATCAAAACAAAAGTCATTATCTTGCTTCCCAAATCCATCCCTCTTCCAAACTTCCTTATCTGTGAGGGTACTACCATCTTTCTGGCTGCTGAGGTTTTCAACTCCAATATCTCAGACTCCTCATGCTCATTCACTCTATATATCTAATTAGTTGCTGAAGCTTCCCATTTTTATCTCTGTAACATCCCTGGCATCTGTCCCTTTCTCCCCACTTACCCACCAACTTGGTTGAGACTTTTTACTTTTCACTTGGACTCTTAACATAGCCTCCTAATTGACATTTCTGCTTCTAGTTTCTCTCTATTCAAATCTATCCTTCACATAGCTACCGAAGCAATTTTCTTAAAGTACAAGTCTAGCTATCTTACTCATACTCAACACTTTCTAGTAGCTTCGTATTACCTTTATGGTAATGACTAGACCTGTAATTTTACTGGCATTGGAACTCCTGGCTGAGGAAATGACCTCTACCAATTCACTTGGTACTTCTGCATTGTGTAGTCTTAGAGCACAGTTGTCAAACTTGAAGCTTACTGGCTGAACTCAAGATCAGATCCCCCTGATTTTCTACTTCTTACTCTATCCATTGTGCTACCTGTGTTTGGTCATTTTTCAGTTGTGTCTAGCTCTTTGTGACTCCATTTGGGGTTTTTTTGGCAAAGGTACTCAAGTAGTTTGCTATTTCCTTCTCTAGTTCATTCTACAGATGAAGAAACTGAGGCAAACAGGATTTAGTTTCTTGCCCAAAGTCATATAGCTAGTAAGTATCTGAGGCCATATTTGAACTCATGAAGAAGAGTTTTTCTGACTCCAGACCTGACACACTCTATCCATTGTATCACCAAACGGCACCAAAATAGAATATAATGTAGAATGTTTATTTGTGGTTTTCTAAGTCAATATGCAGTGGCAAGGATCCTTTGAGTTGGATACCACTAGTCTTAGAGAGTTAAGTAGACCAGTGAGAGTTTAAATGATATACCTTGGTTCTCCCAGCCTGTATGTATCAAATACAGAACTTGAGAACTCAGGTTTTCTTGACTGAGGCCAGCTTTCTATCTGTTAGACCAGTGATGGAGCACCTTTTAGAGACCAAGGGCCCAAAGTGCAATCCTCACACCACATGTGAGCTGCGCCTTTACCCCCAGACAGGGGAGAGAAGAAGCGCTTTAATTGGGTTTCTGGGCAGAGGGCTGTGTCATGTGAGAAATGTCCTCAGGTGTGGTGAAGAGGGGAAGGGGAGCAGCCCACTCCGGCACAGGTGCCATACATTTGCCATCATGGTGTCAGGCTGTGGTGTTTCTCTTTACCTCTAGGACCAAATATAAACTTCTTTCTTTGGCATTGCAGGCCCTTTATAACCATGTTCCAACCTATATATTATTCTACCTTAAACATACTTGCACTCTCAGTGTTACTTATATACTACCTTTGTATTGGCTATCCTTCAAGCCTGGAATATACTCTCTTCTTGGCTCTTATTCTTAGAATTCTTAGTTTCCTTCAGGGCTTAGTTCAAGCACCATCTTTTATATGAAACCTTTCTTCCTTTTCCCAGCTGCTAATGCCTTTCCCTCAAAATTATCTCAGCTCTTTTTTTATATAGCTATGTATGTACATGCTATCTCTCCTGGCCAGATTGTAAGTACCTTGAGGGTAGGAACTGTTTTACTTTTACTACCTCGTAATAGTGTTGATTCTGACTGAGTTTTCATCAAAGTTTTAATAAGATACCAAGGATGTTTTCTACAGTATTCTGCAGTGTAGTACAAATGTCAATAACCTTCATGATATTCTATTGTAGGCAAAATCCGGAGACTACTTTTGAAGTATATGTTGAAGTGACCTCCCCTGGGACAAGAGGCCCTCTTTCAGGTACTTGTATGTTTAGTTAAGTTAAGGCCTGTTCTGTTTGTTTAACACAGAAAGTGATGTATAAATGGGATATTTTTTATTTTTTAAAACTATATTTTTGATTTAAGGGTGCTTATAGCCTTGGTCTGTTTTTACATCACATTGAAAAGAGAAAAAAAGTCACAGTAAATATTTTATGTACTTAAAATCATGCTATACAACATATTGTCTTATTTCAATTGTACCAGAAAGGTCTTAGTTTGAATTTTATCCTGGAATATGTGTGTCAGTTGTTGAGTATGAAGTAATATTATCATCTTGTTATATGGAAGATATGGAAATGCTTTCCATGGAAAATTCTCTATCTTGATGTGTTCCTCTAAAATCACAGCTGATTTCTAGTTCTTGATAATTCGTAGTGGGCAAATTGTCTCCTCTCTTTGAACTTCAGTTTCTTTAAATTGAAAGGATTGGATTAGTTCACCTCTAAAGTCCTTTTTAACTCTAACTGTAGTATATAGGGTATAGTGAAAATGTATAGAATGTTATACTTGGAGTCAAGTAACCTGGGTACAAATTCTGCCTCAAGCATTTTGAGACCATGGGCAAGTCACTTGATATATTAGGGTCTTATTTTACCTATTTGTAAATTGGTAAATATTGTACTTCCAGAATCTACCTTATAGAGTTGTGAAAAAAGTGCAAATAGGAGTTAATTGTTAATATTTTATGCCAAGGGGTAGTTTTGTGGCTCAGAGATTAGAGAGCCAGCATAGAGACTAGATTAAAAGGTCTCAGACTCTACCTAGCTGTTTGACCCTGAGCAAGTCACTTAACCCCAGTTGCTTAGCCCTTACCACTCCTCTGCCTTGGAATTTATACTGATTATTGAAGACAGAAGGTAAGGGTTTAAAAAAATATCTTATGGCCTAACATTTTGTGTCTAAGGCCCTTTTCACCTCTAATATTCTTTCATGCAATGACTTGTTAACTTCCTTACTTGTTCTTTTAAAAATAAGGTTCTAAAAATGATAATTTGATGTTACCTTTTAGAAAAGCAGTATGTTCAGGTGATACATGTAGAAAACTATGAACAGGCTCAACTTGTTTATTTTCATTTAGATGCTCATCTTTTGTGAGATTTGGGTAAGCAACCACAAATATTCACTCTAACCTCCTTTGAGGGTGATAACTATCATCTTGAGATGAATGAGAGTATTGAGAGGGGAAGAGTTAGCCAGTGTAGAAATGAGATAAGATAACAGAATGAGTCCATTGTAATATATTACCAATAATCTACATGGGGAAGTGGAATACAAAGCATCATCTAGGACATGGGATCACTGGAAAAGGAGGTGGACTGATCATGTATTAAGAGTCAGGGATAACAGATGGACAGCCTGAGGGCTGTGCTGCTCTCCATGAAATATAAAATAATCAGAGGAAGGCCTTCAATGTATTGGGTGGATACTCCAAGGAGGATTTAACAGAAAAATGTGGATAAGAATTGTACTGGATGAGAGGATATGAAAAGGTTTTAGTCTATACTGGTGAAGGGAGCTTTTGCATTGGTGAGATCACAGATCTATTGAATTATTGAATTAATAATCTTGGGGAAAAAATCACCATTACTGTATAAAAGTGACAGTGGATACACATACCTGGGAAATTCAGTTTGTATTCTAGCCTTTTGGGTTCTCCATCTGTGGCAGATACATTTACTTTTACTTTATATCATTATTTTAAAAGACATTTCATTTTTCTGTTAGTTTACAAAGTGTTTGAGTTTTTTATGGTTTTCTTTAAATGATAGGTCAAATTATTTTCAAATAGACAAAAGGAAGTCATTCATAGTTGCTGAAAACTTACTATATTCAACAAAGTATACAAAGTGACATAAGAGTTACAAGGATATATTATCTGTTATCCCTCTAGAAGCTTAATAGAAATGTATACACAGAGAAGGAACCTTAGAACATATGTTAGTGTTGGAATGGATCTTTATAATCATCTAGCCTGATTCTTTTAATTTTATTGTTAAGGAAACTGAGGTCTGGACTACCTAAGGTCGCAAGATTGAATTAATAGCAAAACTAGTATTATAAACCCTAAACAATCCAGTAAGCTCTAAAGCCCCCTAATTTTCTTGTTCAGCCACACCATCTCATTTATAAGCTGATAATGATAGCTGGCCAATGTGGTGGTACCTACCTTGTAAGTCCTGATGCTGGGGAAGGCTGAGGCTGGTGAAATCACTTGAGTTAGGAAGTTCTTAGTTGTAATCAGGCTAAGGCCAATTGGGAGTCCTCACTAAATCCAGTACTAACACAATGAACCCTGGGGAGTTAAGGTAGCCTCAGGAAGGGTAAACCAACCCAGGTTGGGAAAATGGAGCAGGTAGGGCAGCTGGGTGGCTCAGTGGATAGAGCACCGGGCCTGGAGGTGGGAAGGAGGTCTTGGGTTCAAATTTGACCTCAGCCACTTCTTAACTGTATGATGCTGTTGCAAGTCACTTAACCCCAATTGCCTAGTCCTCACTGCTCTTCTGCCTTTAAACATATACTTAGTATTGATTTGAAGACAGAAGATAATGTTTGTTTGTTTTTAATGGAGCAGTTTAAGCTTCCCTGCCACTTAGAACTAGGATTAGACCTTTGAGAAGCCCACTTCCTGCATGGGCAAGATGGGGAGACCCATTCTCCAAAAAAACAAAACCAATGAAATAACAACTCAATACTAATGCTTTCTGTTATTTATATTGTAGTCTATAGTTTCAAAACACTTTTTATAGTATCTTAGGTCCAGAACTGGAAGGGACTTCAGAGTCTGTGTTTTCCTACTTAGCTGAGGGAACTGAGACAGAGAGTTTACCTAATATCTAAGATGTAGGTAGTTAGTGTCAGAGAAAGGATATGAACCCAAGACCTTTGACTCCAGAGCTAGTGATCACTCTGTAAAGTAGTAGTGTAAGTATTATTATCTTCATTTTGCATATAAGAAAGTTGTGAGGGTAAAGACATACCTCTAACTTGATGTTCTGATTCCGAAAACTTCTCTTCAAAAACTTCAAGCTACTCACTAAAATAAAAGTATCCTTCTGCAGAAAATATTCATGGAAAACACCCATTTAAGCATAAAGAAGAAGAACATGGTGGCATAAGATTACTTTTTTAAGTAATCAAGAAGAATTTTAGACCCAAACTAAATATACTTGGCCTAACCACTGAGCCTTAAATGTAGCCCAAGGGAAGAGCAAATGATCAAAAGATCCTGTGCTTCAGGAATATGGTTTAGTTAGTCAGTCAGAGCCTAGGTAGATGTTGTAAGGGCCCTTTTATCTCTGAGACACACTCTTAACCAGTGTCAGCATTCTGGGTTTCTTCCTTCTCCTCTTCCCTGCTGCCCTTACTCCTCCCTTTTTCCTCCTTCCTTGATTTCCCCCTTCTTCTTCCTGACCTTCGCCTTTCCTGTCTCCTCTCTCCATTCACTGCTCTCCCTCACTTTCTTTTCTCATTTTCCCCTTCCCTGCCCCCTTAGTGTCTCTTCTCTATCCTTTTCTCTCTTTCCTTTTTGTTGTAATCCTCATATATTCTGTTTGAGTTCTACTGATTTTTCTTTTTTATCATTTCAAGAATTTTCTTGAATGCTTCATATTTATCATTTTTATGACATATTCAGTTACATTTACACATAATTTATTCAGCTTGCTCCAACTGTTAGACATAGGAGTAGTTTTTAGTTTTTTTTCCCCTCAAATCCTCCCTCCTTCCCCCAGCCCTGTGAGATTTATACAGGTAAATTTAATGATGTTTTGAGGTTGCGACCCTAACAATAGAATTACTGGGTTGAGAGCTATGATTGATTTTGGGACTGATTGCATACTGCCATTTTACTGTTCATAATATTTATTTGTGTGAGATTATTGTTCTAACAATATTTTAGAAGTCCTGTTTCTCCATAACCTTACAAACATTGGATTTTAGAAGTTCTTGCTTTTTTTGTCATTCTAGCTGCCCAGACATTTTAGAGGGCTTTTGGCCATTGTTAGATAAAGAACATGGGCTATTATTTTATATTTAATCTTGTTGACTGCCATAAGTTCATACTATCCTAATTTTCTATAAATTTTCTGCGGTAGATTTGTCTGCCTTTAATGTTCCCCTTATCGTTGTCATTTAAGAAAATTGCAAAGAATCTACTGTATGAATTGTCTTTGTTTCTTGTGTCTGAACTGTTATTTTGGTGCCAAATTCTCTGGACGAACTTAACCATAAACATTACATTGTACAGTACTAGTGTCTGGGCATAATCTTCCCTTTGAAGTTTGTTTGCATCCCCCTGGAGGGATTAATTCCCTGCTGTGGGAAGGTGCCTTAAAAAGCACTGAAACTACTTTGCAGTTTTTTAATTGGAGGATTTAGTATACATTTTGTTCCATAAACCAAGTGCATTTATAGGGTGCTTATTTCTTAGCCTTTTGCATATACAGTGATATATTTTTACTTTTAGAAAATAATTTTGAAACTTTAAAAATATCATTTAAAAAAATCAACAGGTTGTCCCACAAATATGATGTGTGCTAACAATCTCTGAGATATATGTGTGAATATTTGAAACTTTCAGGGTTCCTAATATAAATGAACTTATTTTGACTCAACAATTATATATTAAGCATCTAATGTGTGCAAGGCCCTCTGCCTGTGCTAGGGATACAAAGATGAAAAGCAACAGTCCTTGACCTCAAAGAGTTTATGGCCTAATGGGGGAGATATCTGTGGCATAAAGGAGGATGTGATAGGAACCACAGAAAATCCCACAAGAAAGCATAAGAAAATTGAAGGAGGGAGAGCTCACTCTTGATCTGTCAGAAATCCTACCTCCTCTTTTAGGATACAGCTAAACTGTCACAATCTTTCTCATACCAGTTGGATGTGATCTCTTTTTTTCATAATTCTGTAGCACTTTGTACCTCTCTTAGCGCCTTTCCACATTCTGCTTTACATTATACTAGTTGTCATACAGGTCTACTCTGCATAAGGTTGCCTGGATTAATGATCTTTCAAAACAGTATATTTAATTCATCCTCAGCCTGGAATTTAAAGTCCTCTGTAATCACATTGATTTGATGGAAATAATGGCCTCTATCTCCCAGTTTTTTTGTGGATTCAGTTAGTGCTTTTATTTGCTTTATCTTCTGAACTAGATTATAAGCCAGAGGTTCTTGAATATTTGACCCCCTTGCCCTTGGTTCTTTTCTGGATTCCATATTTAACATAAAATATGAAAGGAAATAAATTCTACAGTTTACCATGCATAAGACATAAAATAAAGTGATTAATATTTTTCATAGAGAAAACTATTTGATAAACATTTTTTAGCCCCATAAATTTGTTGAATGTAAATTTCTTCACTAACACTACTAGTCTTAGAGTATTTTAATAGGACAATGTGGTTATATACTAAGCATTTCCCATACCCCTTTGGAGATATTCATATGCCAGGCTGAGATCCCCTATTGTCAGTTTTTTGATGGCAAGGAGCAAGGTGTGAAGAGCATTCACTGGATTTTGAATCAGGGAGCCAGGATTTAGCACACTTGCTGGTTTTTACTAGCTTGTGACCCAGGACAAGTCACTTTACTTCTCTGAGGCTCAGTTTCCTTATCTCTGAAAAAGAGGATAATAAGTCCTCTGCAAATCTTAAAAGTTCTGCAGAAGGGGAAATTGTTCTTATATTAGCCATAGATCCTACCACAGATTCTCTCCCACAGCAGTTGCTTAATAAGGGTCTTTTGATTGGATAAATGAAATATCTCCAATAGTTCTTTTAAAAACAAACTAACAAACAAACCTTTACCTTCTGACTTAATAACAACTCAAGGGCTAGGCAATCAAGGGTTAAGTGACTTAACTAGGGTCACACAGATAGGAAATGTGTGAGACCAGATTGGATCCCAGTTATAAGTTAGGCTTTCTATCTACTGAGCCATCTAGCTGCCCTTTCAATAGATCTTTAGATATGGAGCCCCCTCCCCTCCACCTCCTGCAACCCCTACCTCCCATTGAAAGAGTTTAGAAAAAATTGTATATAGACATGTATTCCCCTCTCAAACCTATTTCAAAATCAATAAATCCAAGAATTATGTATTAAGTGACCACTAGACACTACACAGTCAAGCACTGCTCTAAGTCTTAGGGGAGATACAAAGTTTAACAGAAGATTCCTGTCCTCATAGAATTCATAGATTAGTAGAATAAAGATCCCATCAGTAATAATAGACAATAATGGTGCCAGCTAACTATATGTGGGAAGCAAGTTGAGTTGGATAAAGCTTATCATTTATTTTCCCTTAACAAATAGTTAACACTACAGGACCTTTGGAAGGTTCAGGGAGAGCTACAAAGGTGAATAAGAGGTGGTACCTACCCTTAGGAAGCTTACTGTCTAGTGCAGAGAAGGAAAGGGGGGGGAAGGGAATAATAAGCAATTGTTTAATTTATTTCATCCTCCGAACAATCCTGCAAACTAAGTGGTGTTATTATCTCCATTTTACAGTTAAGGAAACTAAGGCAGAGATAAAATGATTTGCCCAGATTCACAAAGCTATTAAGTGCCTGAAGCTGGATTTCAACACCTGTCTTCCAGACTCCAGGCCCATTGTGTGCTCTATCTACCCTGCCACTTAGATGCCTCTTTTGTTGTTTTTGTTCAGTTGTATTCTGTTCTTTATGACCTTTGTTTTGGGGGTTTTCCTTGGCAAAGATACTGGAGTGGTTTGCCATTTCCTTCTTTAGCTCATTTTTACAGATGAGAAATTGAGACACACAGGGTTACATGACTTACCCAGAATCACACAGATAGTAGGTATCTGAGGCTAGATTTGAATTCAGGAAGAGGAATCTGCCTGACTCCAGGCCTAGCATTCTATCCACTGTGCTACCTAGCTGCCCCTGATGTGTCTTAGTAGGGGATTATGACTCACATAAATATTTATGTACTTATAACCCAGTTTATAAAAGAGGTATAAATTAAGTGCTGAGTGAAGTTTTGGAAAAGAAAAATCCATGCTTTGAGGAAGGAAGATCTGAGTTCAACTTCTGTCATCAATGATTATAAACTGTGTAATCATTTTAAATCTCTTGATTTTTCAGGGCCTAGTATTGTCATCTGTAAAATGAAGGAGTTATACTCTCTGAACCTCTCAGGTCCTTTCCGGTTCTAAATTATCTTTGGTCAAATTTATTCTCTTGACAACCTCGTGAAATAGATATTAGAAGTGATATTATTATAATCCTGTGTGAGAAATGAGAAAATTGAGCCTATAGAAGTGACTCACTTAGCCTTTATTCAACTAAAAAACGGCTGTCAAAATTTGAACTCAGCTCTCTTGATTCCTAGTCCTATATTCTTTCCAGTGTGTGAAAGACATATAAACAAACTTGGCGTTTGGGCACATACTGAAAATATTGGGAATTATAGGTATCAGAGACATCAAAACAGTCATACTATTATGCTTTTATTATGTCACAACAAAAGGAATATTATTATGCTTTGCTCTTATGTTCTATCAAGGTAGAAGTGACCTCTTCTATACTTAGAAAGGGATCTCTTATTGCAGAAAGCAGCTTATATGGCCCCATCTTTGACATGCTGAAACTTGGCAATGAATTTTAAACTAAAATGCCTCATCACAGTTGGCCTCACTTTGCCTGTTGCAAATAACTGTCCTATGTCAGAGAGTTAACATCAAGAAGAACAGCCTCAGGTTCTTTCAGGATATGTCAGCAGACCAGTTTCCTTCTTGCTTCATTACCTCCAATTACTACTTCATGAAAGTAGAGAGTGACATATTGAGAAGGTATCTCAGGAACTACATGAAAAGAATCTTCAGTGAATGGCTTGTTCTGGTTGGAAGGATTTTCTGGCTAGCTTCAGGTTAAGCAGAGACCTATAGAACTATAGAGTATTAAAATCAGAAGGGACCAGAGTGTAGATTGTTAGAACATAGATGTTATGCTAGAAATACAGAACCTTAGCGTTTGGCCACTTGAGGGCTGTAAGGTATAGGAGAAAGGAAAGAATAGTTTTTTCCTTGATTCTCTGCCTTCTGGCTAAGGGGACCTTTGAGGTCATCTGGTTCATTGAGTTTGATTATATTCTGAATGTCACTTATTTAATAGATCCTGAAGGTGTAGACCTTGAGGTTTGGGAGGAGAGAAGAAACAAATCATTATGTTACTCTTGGCAACTGGATAATACAGGATAGAATGTTGGACTAGGAGTCAGGAAGACTTGAGTTCAAATTTGACACTGACTAGCTTTGTGACTGAGCAAGCCATTTAACCTCTGTTTGCTTCTGTTTTCTCAACTGTAGATAATAATAGCACCCACCTCTCTGGGTTGTTGAAGGCCAAATGAGATAATATTTGTAAACACTTATCATGGTGCCTGGTAGTGCTACATACATGTTAATTATCATCATTATTTATTTCCTTCCTTCCTCTTTCCCTCCCTTTCTCTTCCTTCCCTCCCTTTCTCTTCCTTTCTTCCTTCCTTCCAACGCCATACTGTTTATTTGCTTATTTTTTTTGTTAATTTGATGTCAAACTTATAAATCTACTAATTACTTCTCCTTCCAACTTTTATAGACAGTCTGGTTTAGCACCATCTCCTTTAACCCATATTTGTGAGATCAACTTAGTATTTTGCTATTTTTGATCATCCCCCCCCAAAAAAAACCAAAAACCAATCCAAACGCAGTGAAGTTACAGAGTAAAAAAATGAGATCTTTTTAGTTATAATTTGCAAAACATTCTGGATTTCTTTCTTATCATCAATTCAGATGATCATTATCAAACTTATATTATGTTCAGAGCACTAGGTACTGGGATATTGGATGGTGGGGGTGTGGTGGAGTCAGATAAAGAGATGTAATGATTGTACTTGAGGACCCTACAGTTTTGCAGGAAGGATAACACATATAAATCTATTTTCTGCAGTTATTATACTATCAGATTATGGTAATACGATCACAGTGCTTTTCTTAAGGTTTGAAATCTTGAAATCTGAGACTGAGAAGATCATTACTATTATATACAGGGAGTTTATTAAGAAGGCATCAGGGATGAGAAGATGAGTAGTTTAGGGTGGGGCTTCAAAGACTGGGTAAGATTTCTATAGGCATAGGTGGGAGTTCGGGGTGAGAGGATACAGGTATTAGAATTATTTTACAGTTCACACATTGATCATTTGTTATAGTGGTTCCCAAAATATACATAGTGTTTCCTTACAAGTCATTACCATAGGAAATTTTTTCCAGGTTGCAAAGTTTTTCCTACTTAGGACCTAACTTCTTAAATCCTATAAAATTTCCCCCATCATTCTTTTTCTACCAGTTTGCCCTATAGAACCACTGCTCAGGCCTTGGTTGGTGGAATGGACTTAAGTAGGGAATTTAAATAATTTGGCACTCTGTTATGGTTTGGTTGGAAAATACTTCCATAGATGTCTACAGATTCATTGGAATACTGATACTAGGAAACATTTGACTCTAAACTTTTATTTCTGGTATTAACTAAGAATATGGACTGATATCTGTCTGGAACTTTAGCATCTGATAGGCATAGTTCTGATAAGTTGTAATTATTTTCCTTTTATGAATTTCATTAAATTAGTAGGATTTAGAGCTGGAAGGGATATTAATGATCATCTAGTCCAAAACCCTCATTTTACAGAGAAGGAGACTGAGTCCTAGAGGAGTAAATGACTTGGTAAAGTATCTCAGGGAATAAGTAGCAAAGTTGAGATTCAAACTTTTGATTCTAACTCTAGCTTTTCCCATTGTACCAAGCCTTTCACTAGGCATAATTAGTCTTGCTAAAGAGATCTGAAGACAAAAAAAAAAATTCAGATTTTATTCTTGTAGAAATATATAAAATAATCTGGCCCTAGACTTTCTCCTGAGCTCTGATCTCTTTTCAACTATCTACAGGACATTTATTTTTTATTATTTTTTTAAAACCCTTACCTTCCGTCTTGGAATCAATACTGTGTATTGGCTCCAAGACAGAAGAGTGGTAAGGGTAGGCAGTGAGGGTCAAGTGACTTGCCTGGGGTCACACAGCTGGGAAGTGTCTGAGGCCAGTTTTGAACCTAGGACCTCCTGTCTCTAGTCCTGACTGAGCTACTCAGCTGCCCCCTCTACAGGACATTTTGAACTATATGTTTTATAGTCATCTTAACATGTCCTCAAACTTATCTCTCTTTCAAACCTCCCTATTTCCTTTGAGGCACTATTATTCTTTTAGTCACTTTTGGTGTTAACTTTAGTTCATACTCTCATTCCACATGTCCAGTCATTAGCCAAATCTTGTCATTTCTGGTTATAGCAACCCACATTCCTATTTACAATGTCTCCATCTCTCCTCACACAGGAACCATCCTAATTCAGGCCTTTATTACCTCTCACCTGAATTAATTCAATAGCCTCTTAACTGGTCTTCTTGCCTCAAGTGGCTCCTCCAATTTCCTAAATCGCTAGCTGACCACATCTCTCTCTCTCTTCCTCAGTGAACTCCAGTGGTTCTTTATTACCTCTAGGATCAAATGTAAACTTTGTTCAACATTTAAAGCTCCCAGTGACCTACTTTCTTCTTTTCTTTCTAGTCTTCTTATATAGTGCTCTCCTCTACAAACTATGATCTGGTGATATTGACCTAATAGCTACTTCTCAAACGTAGCAGTCTATTTTCTGTCTCCTTGCCTTTGCATTGTCTGTCTCTCATGCCTAGAATGCTCTCCTTCCTCAGCTCTTCTTGTTGGAATCCTTGGTTTCCATCAAAATCATCAAGCACCACTTTCTATTGAAGACATTTTCTGGTTCTCCCAACTTCTAATGGCTTACCCTCTGAAGTTACCTTGCATTCCTTATGTGCCTACATAGAGGTGCGTATCTTATATATATCTATATGTACATGTTACCTTATCCTTCCTTACCCATTGGAATGTCAGCTCTTTGAGGGAAAGGGACTGTTTTCACTTTTTCTTTGTTTCTCTAGCACTTAGGGAAGTGCTTGCATATAGTAATTTCTTAATAAGTACTTAAATTAAGACAATTTTGAACAGTATTCAATACATTTCTTCTCTTTTTTCTTAAAGATTGGCCAGAAATACAATAAGCAGAATGGTAATAAAAAGACTACCCTTACATTAAGCATCAGAGTAACTGGAACTGAGTTCTTGCTTTGTCATTAGTTAGCTCAGTGACCTTGGTTATTTGAATTCCTAATCTTTCAAGTGAAAGACTGGGACCAGTTGACTTCCAGTGTTCCTTCTAGTTGTATTATTGTTATTAATAAAAGTCATAATTCACAGTTAAGGTTCACTGTTTTCTTTATAACAACTCTACGAAGTAAGTATTACTAGCATTTTTATTCCCATTTTATAGATGAGGAAATCTAAGATGAAGTAAAGTGACTTCTTTTTTCATATTCTGATCTCTTTCTGTAGAATGCAATTATCTTATTACTTCAGTTTTTCTTTTAGCTGTAGTGGTTTGAGCCCTAAAATTATACATCATCAGGTTCCTCCCTCCCTCTCTTCCTCCCGTTCCCCTTTCCTTTCCCTCTCCTTTCCTTTTCCCTTCTGTCTCAGTATTAATTCTGAGACAGAAGACCAGCAAGAGCTAGGCAAACAGAGTTAAGAGACTTGTCTAAGTTCACACCCAGGAAGTGTCTGTATCCATATTTGAACCTGGGTCTTGCTTCATGACAGGCCTGACACTCTTGTCTACTGCTACATTGCTGCCTCCTATCAGGCCTTTTCTAACTCTAACTTTATTTTAGCCTGCATGTTTTTATATTTGTTTCGTTTGGATGAGCTCTGAGAGCGCTAATGTGATTGTCATGGTCAAAGCACTTTTTCTCCTCCATTGGACATAGTCCAGACAATACTGCTTGTTTGCAGTATTGTATATCTTTAGCAACATAGACCCATTTTGCCTTGAATGTAGTCACTTTCATGCCAAATGTTTTTCCAAACAAAACAAAAAAAAAGCAGACCTAAACAACTAAGGATTTTTGAGTCCAAAGACTGAAACTTCACTTTGCTGATATATTTTTTCTGTTTCAAAGGTAAACTCTTTGAGGTTTGTCGAACTACTTTAGAAGCTGAGTAAGATCTTGTGTTTTAAATGCCCAGAAGATGTTTTGTGCATGTTGGAAAGTACTCTACGGCTTTTGAACTTTTTTTGGCATTAATTCACAACACATTTTGGATTTGGTTCTTTGTGTTCTATTGTAGATAGACACCCCTCCCTCCCTCCCCCCACATTCAAAGGCTTTCTTTAAAAGAAAAATGCTCTGTTGCTGGTTTTGCTTTGCTCTACCCTTTGTCCAGCAGTAAACTAAAAATATGTTGCTTGATTTGAAGACATTTTTTTTACTTTAGATATCTTTAGATTTACTGTTACCTGGAAATACTTTAAATAACAAATTTGAGGGAAGTCAGGAGTAAATGAAGTTTTTGTTTTTATACTTCATAAAACAACCCATCATGCAAATTTAGGAACATTTGGGACATTACTTATATTTTCATTTAATATTCAGAAGACATTTATCAAGCACCTCATATAGGAAGAGACAGGCACTCTGGGAGAGGCAGGAACTTGAGTCTTCATGGAGCTCACATGGAAGGAAAGAAAAAATACGTTAAAGATTTTAAAACACTTTTTTTTTTAAACCCTTGTACTTCGGTGTATTGTCTCATAGGTGGAAGAGTGGTAAGGGTGGGCAATGGGGGTCAAGTGACTTGCCCAGGGTCACACAGCTGGGAAGTGGCTGAGGCCGGGTTTGAACCTAGGACCTCTTGTCTCTAGGCCTGTCTCTCACTGCACTGAGCTACCCAGCTGCCCCCTTTAAAACACTTTTAGTGAAGAATAATATGTAATAAGCATATAACACAGGTATAGAGTACCATATGAAGTTGGAAAGATCATTCTTGATTAAAGAATTATTGAAGGCTTTCTGGAAAAGATGCTATTTGAAGTGCCCCAAATAGGATTCAACAAATAACCAGTCTTGAGGCATATAGATGGAAAATTATTTGCCTAAGTTCACATAGTAGATTAATAGCAGAATCAGAACTTGAACCTATATATCTTGACTCTCATGCTGAGAATGAACCCTCCCTTGAAACAGGAAAACACCAATGCAGTCATGGAATTTGACAGTATATGCAACACTTTTGACTCCATATTCTCCCCTCCTCAGAGTTCAGCTTCCTTTTAGTGTTTCTTGCATTTACTTTGTTGTAGTCATGGTATAGCTTGTTCTCATTATGTTTATTTCATTCTGCATCAATTCATTCAAATTTTACCTGAAGTTTTTTTAGTGGCTTCTCAAATGGTCCATTCATTTAAGTCCATCCTCCTCTAGACTTAAAAATAAGGTTCTAAGATCTGAGCACAAGATTTGGACCAACTAGGTCATAGCACACAACAGGACAGTCATCTTCCTTGTTCAGGACATAAGGTCTTTGAGTGCCACTTTAGATAGTATTACCTTTTTAAAAACTTCTTTGTCACACCTTTAATTTCTTTAAAACCCTTGCCTTCTGTCTGACTCAATTCTGTTTTATTAGTTCCAAGGCAGAAGAGTGGTTAAAGCTAGGCAATGGAGGTTCAATGACTTGCCCAGTCACACACCATAATAAATTGTTGTTTAGCCATGCTTTTATCTATCATATACTTTTAAATTTTATTTATTTGAGCCTGGGGTGAACTCCATTTTTTTTTCTGTCAAATTTCATCTTTTTAGACAATTTTTAGACCATAACTCTCATCTAACATGGTCAAGTTCCCTTTCTAACTTGTGCCTCTGTGTGTTATTGGTGTAAGGGAAACAATGCAGAAGTAAGGTAGCCTTGGTCCTGATCCTGCCACTTACTAGCCTTATGACTGTGGCAAAGTCAATTTATCCCTTGGCCTCACCTTCCTCAAATATATAATGGAACTACTTATAGCTCACATTTATATAGTGCTTGAAGTTTTGTAAAATATATTGTGATGTGGGTAGAACAATTATTATCATTTTGTTTTTCAGAGGGGGAAACTGAGGTTCCAAGAGGTAAAGTGACTTGCTTCAGAATCACACAGCCGAAAAAATATGAGAGCCAGGATTTGATTTCAGAGTTCCTGGCTCCAAAGTCTAGAGCTCTTTCTATGATAGATAGTGGTATTTTCAGTTTTTGCATTTGAGGAAAAATTGCAATCAGCACAAATTTCAAATTTTGAACTTTTTTGAGGGTGGCTATTTATTAAAAATAATTTCTAGAGTTTGGACTTGGTTTTGTATCAACTCTGTGATAAGCCTTGGCATTTTGTAACTTCAAGAGCCATTATGGTAATTAACAAATTCCAGAGTTTAGTTCAAATAGGGATTATCTCTTCCTTTTCTCCTTCCCGCCCACCCCCCCCACAAAAGGAGACCAGCTTGCTACTAGAGGTATTAAATTTTCTTTCTTATAGTTAACTCTTGTTTATCTAACATGGTCTAGGAAATTGATATCCTAGTTTAACTATGTTATCATACATGAATCACCAACTTTTTAAGAACTGGATTATAGAAAAACATGGTTAACACCAAGATGGTCAGGGAAATCATGTTATATAAAGCTCAGTTGAAGAAACTGGGACTGTTTAATCATGAGACTATAAAGACTTGAGGGAGAAACCAATAACTGCCTTCACATACTTGAAGGACTGTCAATCTGTCAAAAAGAAAAAAAGATTTTGCTCTGCTGTAGAAAGCAGAACTAGAACCAATAAAAAGAATTCATATTTATTGATTAAATAAAGGTTTAGAACAAAAGTTCTTTACTCGGGGTCCGTGGATAGATTTAAGAGGTCCAGAATTTAAATGGGAAAAAAATTACATCTTTGTTTTCACTAACTTCTAACTGAAATGTCACGTTTCCTTTATTTATAAATATAGTTAGCAAATACATTATTTTAAGAAAGGGTTTATAGGCTTTCCAGCCTGCTAAAGGGGCCTGTGGTACAAAAAAGATTTTTTAGAAAGTGCTTTCATTATTATGATTCTGCAAAGGTAGGTAGTGGTGGTACAAATGTTTTTATCTTCATCTGATAGATGAGAAATTCTGCCTCAGAGAGGTAACAGGACTTACCCAGGGTCACAGCAGTTTAGTAAATGTGAATAGGTTAATAGGATTTTATGCTTGAAGCGATCCCCTCATCATTGAATCTCAGAGATGGACAGGACCTCAGAGGTCATTTAATCCAAACCTTAACAAGAATCTGCTTTGTATCCTTCATACCTGACAGTTGGTCATCCACAAGGAATCCTTATGTTAATTTCTCTGACAAACTAGATAAACTCTCTTTTCATCCACATTAACCAAAAATATACTGAGTGTGCATATGCATTTCTAGTTCCAGGGATTACATCTGTCTAAAAGAGGTACTCTGTTTTTAAAATTTTAATTCTAATGTAAAAGTTTTCTAGGACAGGCACTTGTAAATTATTCCCAAAACACTTCCAACCTCTTATCCCAGCCTCCTGTTACTGTTAAGTACAGGTACAATAATAATACATCACAGTCTATGAATTAATAGTTTGGAAATCATTACTTTGCTTTTGTGAATATGAATTTTTTTATGTCTAGACTTGATTTCATTAATTTAGAGAATTCCCTGTGAGAACTCCTGTCACCAAATGCAGATGTAACTATAACTTATTAGTTATAATAGTCTTAAAGTGTTTTCTGGGATCCCAAGAGTGACTGACTTATGGTTACACGACTAGTAGGTGTTAAAGTTGGGACATTTATCCTGTTTACTCACTCCAAGGAGAACACTTGCAAACGGTACATCATGGAAGGTGAATTGTAACAGCATGATTTAGTTTTTGAGTTTCAATTTCTTCATTCATAAAATGAGGGAGAATACTCATTCTGCATCAGATGATTCTTCAAGTTTCCTCCCATCTCCTCCAATATTATATACATAGCTTAGAGTCTGGTTTTCTGGACACTGGAGATACAGTGAACACTGAAATCTTCCTTCTGAAGTTAAATGGATCTAGTACATTGGAAATGATGGCCTATGATCTGGATCTGAGTGCTGGCTCTGCAGATTACTTTAGCTCTCTGACCTTTACTTTCCTTATTTGTAAAATATGAAAACGATGATGATGATGATGATACTAATAATAATTATATTAGATTATCTGTCCTGGCGTTTTCCATACTTTGCAGCCTGGCCATTGGCCGTAATCTTCATCTTCTTTTCATTAGAATCTTGCTCAGTAGGGCACCCTTGTCTGCAGAGGATACATTCCAAGACCTGCCGTGGATGACTGAAACTGCAGACATCAGTAAATACCTTTTGAGCATGATATAACATGATTTTCTTGTACATATATGTATAATAGAGTTTATTTGGTAAATCAGATTTACATTAAGGCATTACCAATACCAAATATAGCAATAATAAAGTACATTGTACATTTTTATGCAGTATTGTCCCTCCTTATCTGCAGAGTATTTATTCCAAGGTCTTCAATGGGTGCTTGAAACAACAGAGTTCTTGCTTTAATTTTTTTTTCCTAAACCCTTAATTTCTGTCTTAAAATCAGTACTGTGTATTGGTATCAAGGGGAAAGATCAGTAAGGGCTAGGTAATGGGGGTTACGTCACTTGTCCAGGGACACACAGCTAACAAGTGTCTGAGGCTGGATTTGAATCCAGGACCTCCTATCTTGAGACCTGTCTCTCTGTCTATCGAGCCCCCTCACCATAATTTCTAACACCTCTGTTAACTTTACTGTATAGCACTTGCCCTGCTCTTGCCCCTCAGCTTGTTGCTCTCCAGCTACCCTCCCCCGCCCCCCAAAAATCTTGAGTAAAACCAGAAGAACCAATCTGGAGAGAGAGGGAACTCCCAGCCCCTACCCTGCACTGCTCAGGCCGACCATCACTAAGAGCAGCACAGAGTCTCAGTGAGATAGGCTGTAACCTAAGCAGCTGAAAGGGAAACTTGCCTCAACCACACATAAGGGGTGGGGGTTATTGCACTTTGCTCTCCTAAGTGAGTTTGACCCATACCACGCCTCAGCCGGCTTGATTCCATGCTGACTGCAATCCAGTCCTCATCCCTTCCTCCTTTTCACCAGAACCTGATAGTCCCATGTGCTGTCCCCTTCATTAGGAAATTCCTACACTGCCCACTGGTATTGTATACCCAGTAATTCCTAAAGTACCTGGCACATAGTAAGTCCTTAAGAAATGAAATGCTTTTTCCATTTGTCTCTCCCCTCAACTCTGTCCCTTTTCCTACCTTCTCTATTTCTGTAGAGTGTATCTTTCCACTTGCTCATGTTGCATCTTTGAAGTCATCTTCAACTTTTCTCTCTGGCTCAGCCAGTTGCCATATCTTGTCAGTTTGCTTACACAAGAGAAAGGGAAAGGGAGGGAATAAACATTTATATAGCACCTACTATTTGCCAGGCACTGTGGGAAGTGCTTTACAACTATCTCATTTGAGCCACACAATATCTCTTTCATCCATTCCTTTCAATCTGCTCACATGACTATCACTGTAGTTTGGGCCCTCTATGTTACCACTGCCTGCTTGGACTATTGGAATAATCTCTTAATTGATGTCCTTGCCTCAAGTTTCTCTCTCCTCCTTTTTGATTTATATTTTACAAAGATGCCAAATTGATATTCTTAAAGCATAGTTCTGATTATGTCATTCTTCTCTTCAAGAAATTGTAATGCCTCTAAGATCAAATACTAATTCCTCTGGCATTTAAAGTCCCCTATAACCTGCTCCAGCTTATCTTTCCAGACATCTTTCATATTATTCTCTTTCATATACTCCCTAATTTTTAGCCAAATTGGTTTACCTGTTGTTCTTTTTACCTGACATTCTGTCTCATCCTCATACCAGGAATGCATTCCCTCTTCATCTTCCCTCTTTTGGACTTCTTAGTATTCTTCACAGATTTCAAAAATTAGAAGAGACTTCAGTGACCCTCTAGACCGGCTGATTTCCAAAAAGAGTTCCCCTTATCACAAGCATTTCCAGTCTCTGCTGGAAGATCTGTCTTATAGGAAGGGAAAACCACCACTTCTTAAAGGTAATCAGTCTGTTTCATTTTCTAATAATTCCAGGTAACACACAGAGCCTAAATTGTTCTCTTTGTGATTGGGACCTAACAGAATAAATCTAGTCCCTTCTCTAAACGATAGCTCTTTAGATAGTTGCGGACAACTATCATGCTCTACAAATATTCTCAGTTTCAGGCCAAACACGCTTAGTTCCTTAAAATGATCTTCATATGATATGAACTCAAGGTGCTTCACCATCCTGGTTGCTCTCCTCTGGGGCACTCTACTTTAACAAAAGTCTTCCTTCCATCAGGAGGCTTATTCTAATTCCCCATAAGTTTTTAGTCATCTCCCCCATCTCCGCCCACCATTTCTTTATATATATTTTGTATTTGCTCATCTGTGTTCATATTCGTGTTTCCTCTCTGAGTGCCTCCCCCATAAACCTGTTTTCTTTCTTTCTTTCTTTTTTTTTTTTTTTTTAAGTCTTTGCATCCTCAGAACCTGTTTAGCAGTGTTAGGCAAATAGTAGGTGCTTAATAAATGTTTGTTGAGTGAATAAATAATTATCATCTGAACTATTAATGAACAATGAACAATTAATATTAACCAGTGGGGACTCATCCTTCAACAGTTTTTTGATATAGCCCCTTCAATTTACAAAGAGCATTCCTCTTTTTGTTCTCTTTTATGAAGATGAGGAAATCAAACCTCAATGATAAATGACTTGTCCACAGTCACACACAGGTACAGGATTTATGGTGTTGTGTATTTCCGATTGAGGGGTGGAGTTATAGTCAAAAAACACATTTGGTCATTCTTTTGTAATTTCAGAATCTCAGGATGTTAGCACTGAAAGGGACCTGAGAAAGATTTTCTTTGCTACAAAATGTGCCAAAAGATATTTCCCCCTAAGGATCTTGTCTTTCAGCAGTTTGTGAAGGCAGAATAAATTTTCACTTTGTGTTCAGGGAAGATGGTAACATGATTCTGTTCAACCATAATTTTTTAAAAATTCAAGTTTGAAACGTAAATGTGATAACAGTGGCAAAGTTGTCAGGGTCTTAGAATTTAACAAGTGTTCGAAGGATTAGTAAAGGAAATGTAGTTTATACCACTGCTTTTATGACAAAGAATTTAAAAGGTTTTACTCTAAGCCTCACCATGTGTTTCTTCCTTTTCCCCAAAACATACCACTAAATTGAAAAGAGAGATGAATCTCTTAGAGGGAAACTATTAACTCTGAGGGAGTTTATCTTTGTTTGAAAGAAAGCAGTGCATTTACATTTGAATTGGCCCTGAATGTAGCATGTATCCCTAATCTGGTTCCTACTAAAAGTTGGTAAGTAGTTTAAGTACTTCCTACTTTTGTGTTCTGGCCCTGTAGTACCATCTCTATTTTTTCTGGAGGCCCTATATTTTATACCTCAAAGTAAGCAAACTGCTGCCCTATTTAACTCATAAGTTTGTTGTGAGGCTCAAATGAGAAAGCATTTTAAATAATATAAACTGCTATTCAACCTAGTAGTGGAAAAGGTACTAGTTTTGGAATTTGAGGTTGGGGGAAACCCTGGTTCCCTGGGCACCATTGAACAATGTGCCTGTTGGTAATTCATTTTCCTTTTCTGGACTCTAGTGTTTTTATTTGTAAAATGAAGGAGTTAATAAACTAGATAATATCCAAGGTTCTCTCCAGCTCTTAAGATTTAAAAAGTTTTATTCTTTTATGCTTTCAGAATTGCCTGTCTGCCTGTCTCATGTATAGGACATCTCTGTCAATATTTTCCCTGTCATTCAAGTCCCAGTTTAAATGCCATTCCTCCCTATGAAGAGAAGAAAATAGGCATTCATATAGTACCTACCAAGGGCAAGGTATTTTACAATATTATCTCACTTGATACTCAAACCAACCCTGTGAGGTAGGCATGTTTTTATCTTCATTTTATAGATGAAGAAATGGAGGCAAACAGAAGTTAGTGATTTGGCCAAGGCTACAGTAAGCTAGTGAGTATCTCAAGTTGGATTTGAACTCAGGTCTTCCTGATTCCAGGCTTAGTGCTCTCTGTGCCACCTAGCTGCCCCTGGAGGTATCTCTGTCTTCTGATCTTATCACACTTTGTAATCATCCTTTTCAGTTAAAATTTCAAATTTTTATTTATATGTTTGGGCCCAATTTATGGTGTATTTATGTCTAATAGTACTACTAGCCAGCATTTATATAGCACTTTAAAGTTTGCAGAAGCTTTCCATATATTATCTCATTTGATCCTTACAATCCTGTGAGGAGGATACTATTATCTTGTTTTACAGATGAAGAAACTGAGGCTGAGAGGTTAAGATTTTCTCAGGGTCACATAGAAGTAGTTGAGGCAAGATTCAAATTCAGGTTTTCACAATTCCAGGTCTGGTACTATATCAGCTTTGCCACCTAGCTGCTTCATGAGGGTATGCATCTTGTCTTTCTCATCGTTGTTTGTTCATTCCCCTGCACTGAACACATTGCATTTATTGACTATATCATGTCTTTAATAAATGTTTTTTAAGAAAATGAATTATTTTTGGCCTATGAGGATAGGTTTGATTGATCAACATGGATATAAATCTTTTCAAATAGTAGTAGAAACTCAAATGGCTGACTATATAAAAAATTGCTGCATGATTTCATAAAGATAAGTCTTTTGGAAGAAGAAAAAGTTTTATTTCTTTTGGCATCATGATTTAATGGAAAGAGCACTGGATTTGTTGTCAAGAGTCCCCTGTTGGAATCTGGGCTCTTGTACTTATTTTCTATTTGGTGAGAACTTGGGCAGACTGCTTGATTATTCTAGTTGTAAATTTCATCATTTGTAAAATGATTGGACTGTATGATCCTTTTTAGCTCTAAGATGCAAAGATAACTTTTGTGGATCCTGTCATAATACTTATGATTTTAAAACATCCCTGAATTCTAAATTGAAATTTGATCTCTAAAATAATGGAGGAACTCATAGAGAACTCATGTTCATTTTAGTTTTCCTGCTAGCTTTTGTTGCTAGTGTTAACTTAATTCAGCAAATGCTTATTAAGTTCCCATTTAATACAGTGCATTTCTTATTTCATTGAGTTCATTTGGGCTAGATTTTATGTATATATCTTACTTGATCATAATTTGCTATAGGTAGATTGATAGCACATATCCTAAATTATATTCCAGAAAAATTGCTCCTGATGATAGGAGATACTCTTCTTCAGTCATTAAACAAACTTTCCCTATTTTAGATAGTCAAATATTAAAAGCTGAGGCTCTCTCCCACACACACTCTTAATTGCTTTGGAAATGGTAATTACTGAACAAATTGTCTATTTGAATCAAATTGGTAAAGTAGCTATTTTGCACCAGATTATCTGGGGTCGCATCCAGGTTAACATCTATGTTCTAAGGTTCTTTCCATCATCCATATTATGTTCTTTGTTCTAACACGTTCTCTGAGATTCTTTCTCTAGCTCCAAGTTTCTGTGTTCTTTCTTACCTTAATATATTTTAAGTTCTTTCCTAGCACTTATAGTTTGATTCCGTAGATTGGAAATTATTTATTTATCATTCCTACTAAGCACATTTGGGAAAGAAATTTTCATTGCTCTGTTTATTTTAGATATTTATACTTGCAGCCCTTCTTAAAAATGACTACAGACCTTTGGTTGTCAATGCATTGCTGCCATTTAACTAGAAAGAGAGTCTAGTTGTAGAAAAAGTCTCACTCACAAGACTTTACAAGAAAACCCCCCTTTTGTAGAGATATATATATGTATATATATGTGTATATTTTAAAAGAGTTTGACATCTTCATCAAGTTCACAGTAGGCCTGCTTTGTTTGCTCTCTCTTGAATGGCTGATAAGATTTTTCTTCTATTGTCTTGTGCTGCAAGAACAGATCTTTCCATGGCTGGGGTGGTTTTTTTGTAAATCTACAATATGGTCATTGTCTGGTGGTGAATAATTGTGGCTGCTTTTTGTACCAGCAGAACTAAGGATTTGGCTGTGAACAGATTCCTTCTTAGCGTGAAAAGAGACTAATCCATGTAAATACAGGTCCAAAATAAAGCTTTACAGAAAAAGGGAAAGACTGCTAAGCAGGAGGCCATAGGTCAGCAATTTAACCTTTAACCTTACAAATAAGAAGCATGAAAGTTCCAGAATTGGTTTACAAAGGCAAGCTCCTGTGATCTGTCAGTTTTTCTTTTCAGGAGAGAAGTAAGTGAGAGAACTGACTGACAGCTAGTGCCTTTTAACTGCATGGTGAAATTAACAGCTTCATGAAAACCTTACTTTTTAGGGATGAAATTAAGGATTACCTTGAAACTTTGTTTTATAAAGGCCCTTTTGAAGCTTTTAAAAAAACCCCAAAACCCAAAAGATAAAATTTTCTTAAAACAAAAATCAGGGAAGTCGGCAGTAGAGGCTGGGTGCTCATCTGTCAGAGATACTATAGAAAAAGACTCCCTTATTGAGTGGGAGCTTAGGTTGAAGGACTTCAAAAGTCCATTTAAATTCTCAAGCTTCCCTGTGTGTTTAGCCTAGCATTCAAGGCCCTCTAGAGTTGGCCTCCAGCCTACTCTTCCAGTCTTTGCTTGCTATATTCTCTTTACTCAGTCGCTCTCTAAGCCATACTTCCCTGAGTATTCTGTTTTTCCATCTCATCTTTGCTTTTTTCACCTCCTTGTATTTATTTGTTTGAGTATTTCCTTTTCTTCTCAGACTTTTTGAAATCTTTGTCCAGCTTAGGTCTAGTTTTTTCTCTTTATATTTCCTTGCAAAATTTGCCTGGCTATTTTTTTTTTTTTTTGCTTCTATCAGATTCTATTTCATATTATGCTTATTTGTATACTTGCTACATTCCCTCTTTAGACTGTAAGGGCAAAGACTGTGTGCCCCTGAAACTCTATCACTGAACTTAGGGCCTTTTATGTAATAGGTATTCTCTAAATGGTTATTCGATTAGATCTTGGAGGATGGCTAGGGTTTTAATGGGCCCAGATTGGGACAAGGGCATTTTAGATTGTTTTTATAGTATGAATATGTAACTTAAAAAACCCCAAATCACAAATGAAACAAGTGATCTCTTACAGAGATGTAGGAACAAATAGAGAGATTTGTATTCAACTAAGTTGGGGCCTCTATTAAATCTTTGATCCATTTCCAATAAATCTAAATTTTGTTTTTATGTATTTTATCCCACAGTATGCCACCAGAATCTTACCCCAGGACCTTTTTGTGGTACAGAAGGGTCTGTAGGTTTCCCGAGCACAAATTCTGTCAGACACTACCAAGTTGGAAAAGCTTTGAATAGATGCCTGGTGTAAGGATTTATGTCTGTCATGCAATACAAGCTTAGTTAAGGGAGGGATGTTTGGATATGAAGTAAAGAATTTTTCTATGGTTGTGGAGAGGCTGTGATCTGCATTAGTGGAGGGAGCAGTCCTGAAGAGCCATCCAATCATGGATCCTTGCAGTATTGAAATAAATCCCATAATAATATGAGGGTTTTTTTTTTAAAGAATTAGTGTTAATTAGGTGAGCATGTTCAAAAGAATAGCTGAAATCTCTACCCTTTATGGAATAAACAGAAGAACACAAAGTTTGGAGTCAATGCATCTATTTTTAAGTTCTGGCTCTTCTGCTTACCACCTGTGTGATATTAGATAATTACTTAACCTCTCTAGTCTCAGTTTTATTTCCATAAAATGAAGAGGTTGAACTAGTTGACCTCTAATTTCACTACAGTGCTAAATCTGTGAAACTTTAAAACTATGATTCACTGTGAAACTTTAAAATTATAATTCAGAATTACTCACCTGTCAGGGGAAAAAACACCTCATAACATTATTTGGACAATCAAGGAAAGATGTACTTTCCCGTAGAACCTGCTAACCAGCCAAATTAGGAATAACATGAAGATAAAAGTTTTCTTTTAATATCTGATAATATTTTCAAGTCTTTCTCTAGGAAAAAGAGAGACTGACTTAGATCCTTTGATTTCTCAGTCAGCCCTAGAAAAAGCTTCCATGTAATTCCTGGAGAGACTACACCTTGCAAAGGGACATTTGACATGCAAATCAACAGTGATCATTAGGATACAGTTGTTGCTATTAGTGAAGATTCTTTTTTACACATCTATATATTATGGAGCTCCTATAAACGAACTTATAATAATGGCTGACATTTGTTTATAGTATTTTTAGGTTTGTAAAGTTCTTTACCTATGTCAGTGATGACAAACCTTTTAGAGACTGTGTGCCATTCTCCCTACCCCACCAAGTGCCAGGCATGTGAGAAATGTCCTTAGGCCAGTGGAGAGGGGAAGAGGAGTGACCTGAGTGCTCTGCTCCCCTCCAGCTCTGCCACCTATGAGCTGCCCACTTTACCCTTTGTGTGTTCCCATTGGGCTGCTGGGCAGAGGGGTGGGTGAAGTGAAAAAAATGTCATTAGGCACAATGGAGAGGGGGAAGGTAGCATCTCTGCCCAAGTCCCTCTGCCTTTCAACTAATAAACTCTTGGGGTATACGTACCCACAGAGAGAGCTCTGCGTGTCATCTTTGGCACCTGTTCTATAGGTTTGCCACCACTGACCTATGTAATCTCATTTGATTCTCACAATACTCTTATATGTTAGGTGCTGTTACTCTTGTTTTACAGATGAAGAAACTGAGGCTGATGGAGTTAAAGTGACTTGCCCATGTTTAGCCAGTGGGTGTTTGAAGCCAAATTTGAACTCAGGTCTTTTTAACTCTCACAGCACTTATCCACTATACCACCTAGAAGAGAAATCTAAAGTCAGAGAACAGCCTAGAAGTCTTTCTTCAAAAAACTATTGATATCCTTAATATTTACATCATCTATCTCTCTCTCTTTCTCTTCTCATTTTCAGAGAGCAATCCTTTATGACAAAAAATAAAAAAGAGAAAAAACTCCTAGATGACCAAAACTAACCAACGTATCCAAAAAGCCTGACATTGTGTGCAATTTGGTCCTCCACCTTTGCAGAGAAGCAGAGTTAGACATTCTCTGTATTTCTTGAGGGCTAATCTTAATCATTATAACTGTGCGGTTATCAGTTTTGATTGCTTGTTATTGTTCTTTCATTTACATTTTTTGTAGTGATTATGTTTATTTTTTTCCTGGTTCTGCTTAATTTCTTTTGCCTTGGTTTGCATGTCTTCTCATGTTTTACCATATTCATTATATTCAGTATTTCTTAGGAAACGTTCTTATTATGTCATATTTCTGTACCATCACTTGTTGATTTGCTGTGTATTGGCTACTTGGTGGAAGAGTGGTAAGGGTGAGCAATGGGGGTCAAGTGACTTGCCCAGGGTCACACAGCTGGGAAGTATCTGAGGCCAGATTTGAACCTAGGACCTCCTGTCTCTAGGCCTGACTCTCAATCCACCGAGCTACCCAGCTGCCCCCCTTAGTATTAGTTCTGAGACAGAAAAGTTATAAGGGCAGGGTAATCGGGATTAAATGACTTGCCCAGAATCATAGGTGGGAAATGTCTGAGACCAGATTTGAACTCAGATCCTTCTGACTCCAGGTCTGGTGCTCTATCCACTATGCTACCTAGTTAGCATTAGGCTTATTATTAAAGTGCCTTATCTAGGAACTAGAAATTAATGCTAGATGACTTGAAAGGAACTAGATGGTGCTATCTTGACTTGATTTATCAGAGGACTCAGTGTACCTAAAGACGATTTGGAAATGATTATTTTCTTATCAGACATTTATTGAATGTTTGCTTTGGATATGGTATTGAACTTTGTACAGGAAAGATATAAAAAGAAGAAAAAGTCTTTGCCTTCATGAGGTTTACAATTTAGAAGGGAAAATAAAACATGTAAGCTGATGGGAGTATATGAGATTCACTGCCTTTAAATTATGAATCTGTTCTATTCCTGACTTGATTTTTAAAATTATTGAAGTGTGACAGGCCTATATCCTCCTTTTGGTTAAACTGCAGAAGCAAAAACTGTAAAAGTTAGAAGGACTTTTGCAATTGTCCATTCCAACTGATACTGAAAAAGCGTCTCTACCATTAGACTGCAAATTTGAGAGTGGGATTATCTTTTTCCTTTATCTCCAATTTGGTCTACCCAACAGACAGTCATCTAGTCTCTTTCTGAAGCCCCAAAGTGATAGGGAGCTTTCCAACTTGCAAGGAATTCCATTTCACTTGGGTATAATTCTGACTGTGAGTAAACTTTCTTGTTGTCAAGCTGAAAGTTGCCTCTGCAATTCTCTATTCCTCCCCCCCCCCCCCCATTTTGATTTTGTCCTCTGGGGCCAAAGTAAATTGATCTTCCACATGTCAGAACTTCAGATACTTGAAGCCAGCTATCATATCCCTCCTGAGTCTTTTCTTCTCCAAGATAAATATCCCCAGTTTCTTCAACCATTTTTTACATAACATGCACTCAAGCCCTTAACCATCCTGGCTGCCTACTTCCAACTGACATTTTACAGCATGCTGATATCTTTGTCAAACTGGCACCCAGATCCAACTGGCTGCAGAGCTTTTCCATCTAGGAATCCTATAGACATCTTGAGTTTAACATTTCTATATAATAGAACTCAACTTTCTCTTTGAACTCACTCTTCTTCCAAGCATAACTATTTCTCTTGTAGGCCTTACCATTCTGCCAGTCACTAAGGTTTATAGCTTGGTCCTCATTTGTTATTTAATCTTAATTGGGCCTTCATTTCAGCAACACAGTCCTTTTACTTAATCCTAATTGATTTGCAATCCCATCCACAAAGTCTTCCACAGCACCCTGATTCCTCCAATTGTAACAGTTAAGGATCTCACTTCATTCTTTCACCCTGAGCTGTTTCTTTTTTCCTCATCTCACAATCCCTTGACCTCATCTCCCATTATCTTTTCCTTGACTTTAGTCTCTGATGAAGACTTGGCTCTTTTCTTTATCAAGGTCAGCCCTTCTATGTATATACCCTTAATACAATCCCTTCCTGTCTTCTCTGGCAGATCATTCCCATTACATTCTTTTTCACTCTTTTATAGTTAATCTCTTTAATGTACTGGTTCCTCCCCTGATTCCTGTATTTATACAAGCCCAAGTCTCTTTTATAATTAAAAAACTCTCACTAGATTGACTATCTCCATAAGCTTATAGTCCTATATCTCTACTTCCTTTTGAAGTCAAACACATTTAAAAAGCAGTCTATGCTCTTTGACTCTTAATTCTCCTCATACTTACTTCTAAACTCTGCATTCTGGCTTCTGACCTCAAGTAGGCTCATGAAAGTCTCCAGTGATCTCCTTGCCAAATCTCATTGCTTTTTCTTAGTCTTAATCCTTCTTGACTATTCTGGAGCATTGGGCAGTATTGACTACCTTCTACTCCTGGTTGGAGTTTCATGTTTCTCTCTCTCTCTCTCTTTTTTTAATGACAACACTCTCTTTTTACCTCCTACCTGTTTAACTAGTTCTTTTCAGTCTTATTTGCTGGATCGTCATCCATTAAGGCAGGGGTTGGCAACCTTTTTGGCCGTGAGAGCCATAAACGCCACATTTTTTAAATGTAATTTCGTGAGAGCCGTACAGTGCTCACAGTGCGCGCTCCTGTAACAACGCCTGAAAAAAAATTGACTTTATGGCTCCTGCAGAAAGAGCCATATCTGGCCTTCAAAAGAGCCAGATATGGCTCGAGAGCCATACGTTGCTGACCCCTGCATTAAGGTATCGTGTACCTTGTAATGGATAATAATGTGATGGATAGTATGATGCTGATGGTAAATGTGAGTCACCAGGGGCCTGGGAGCCTGTAACTAATCTAGCAGGAGATTTGGAGCTATCAGTGATGAGCAGCCTCAGCAGTGGTGCCCTATCAATCTCCACTGTTAGCTGTAGGCTCCTTTAAGGTGTTGAGTGGGTGGCCCCTTCCTGCTGAAGTAACTGCCTTCTATTGGGTAAGAGCAGAACCCAGCAGGAAATGGGACTCAACTTCCTGGTTAAAATGGAGGCTTAGCTTCCACTTCTCAGTTACCTCAACTTCTTAATATTCTCTCCTCTCCTCAGCCTCTTTAGCCTTGGTGATGTTGAAGGAATTACAGGAACTTATAGATTTAGGCTAAGGGATTTATTTTAAACTGGAAAGGGAAAACTTGAGGTAAGAGGGTTCAAGGTCTTGTGAAGCTGTTGCTAAGGGCAACTGGAAAATGTTGACAATGGACCTAGAAGGTAAGGCCAGGCTGAGGGAACTGGTTTTCTTATTATTCCACACCAAAGACACTCTATCTCTGTTTCACTATCTCCTGTTCTTGGAACACTGTCACCCATCATCTCTACCTTCTGGCTTCTCTGACTTTCTTCAAGGCCTGGCTGAAATGCCACTTTCCACATGAAGTCTTTCCCAATCCCCCCTTAATTCTAGTGTCTTTATTCTGTTGCTTTTTCTGATTTATCCTGTATATATCCTGTTTGTACATAGCTGTCTCCTTCATTACACCATGAACTCAAAAGCAGGATTGTCTTTTTTTCTTTTTCTGTATTTCCAAGCATAGTGCTTGACACATGGCCTAGGCTTAATAAATGTTCGTTGAATGATTAACAGACCTCAGATTTCTTTCATTTCTATTGAGGATACCACCTTCACCCCACATATAGCAACAACAACAATGATAATTATGATACCTAACATTTATATAGTACTTTAAAGTTGGTATAGAACATTACGTATGTTATTTCATCCTCCCAACAATCCTGAGAGGAAGGTAATTTTACAGATAAAACAGAGGCAGTTGGAGAGTAAGTGACTTGCCCAGTTACACAGCTAGCAAGTGTTTGAAGCTGAATTTGATCTCAGATCTTCCTGGCTCCATGTTCATTGCCCTTATCCACTGTGCTACCCTGGTGCCCAGTCAGTTCACAAGTCTTGTTAATATTATCTCTACAATATCTCATATGCTGTACATCTCTTCTCTGCTCCTGTAGCCACTGTCCCAGTTCAAATTCTTATTACCTCTCCTTTGGACTGTTGTAGTAACTTTCTAATTGGTCTTCTTGCCTCAAGTCTTTTCCTAACCCAGGATCCATTCTCCTTCACACAGCTGCCAAAATGATTTCCCTAAATTGTAGGGCTGACCATTTTACCAATCTACTCAGTAAATTCTAGTGGTGGCTCCTTGTTACCTCAAAGATCAAAAAGAAACTCTTCTGTTTGGCATTTAGTTGTATAGCCTGGTCCCAGCCTATGTTTCCTGCCTTTTTAACACATTACTCCCCTGTGTGCTCACTATAGTTTAGCCATGCCAACTTTTTGCTAATCCTTAATAAATGCGTGTTGACTGACTGACATGATGGTCCATTTCCTGTCTCTGCTTTTGTACTCCTATTCCCCTGCTACCTCCTTCTCTCAGATTCTTCTTATCCTTCCTCTTTTCAGAATTCCTGATTTCCTTTGAGCCTCAACTCAAGTACTACCTCCTTTAGGGACTTTTCTGGTCTCCTAGCTGCCAATATTCTCCTTACCCCTATTCTCTTGTTTCTATTTGAATGTTTTGTATATACCTACATAAGTACTTGTCATCTTTTATGTTAGGATGTAGACTCCTAGAGGTCAGGGACTCTTTCCCTTTTGTATTCCCATCACTAGTACAGTGATCATGCACATGGTAGGCATTTGTGTATTGCACAATTGATCCTCTACTTTTTTCCTGTCACTTGCTACATCTTGTTAATTCTACTGCCTTAACATAGAATTCATAGATTTAGAACTGAAAGAATTTCAGAGATAATTTGCTCATGACCACAAAAATAATAAATGATAGACATAGTATTTGAACCCAGACCCAATGACTCTAGATCTAGAACTTTCTACTTCACTTCTCTTATATTTGTCTCCTTTTCTCCATTCCTTTGATCACTACTCTAGTTCAGTCCCTCAACTCTTTTTTGCTTGGGTTATTGCAATAAAGAAAAAAATGAAGTACTGTTGGTAAAGGGTTATTAGTGAACTGCAGGTGAAACAATGCAAATTTTTAAATTGTAGACTCCTTATTTTAATAAGAACAGAGAAATGAGCCAGAGAAGGCAAGGGAATGATAATAAAACAGAAGACCTAGGTTCTTATCTTATTTCTGCTATAAATGCACACAAAGCTGTGTGACTATTGGCAATTTAGGTCCTCTCTCTGGGCCTCGGTTTTCTTATCTATAAAATGAAAGAGTTGGATTTATAATCTCCAAGGTCCTTGCTAATTATGTAGAACATTTTGTGTTCCATGTCCTAACATTCTGTGTTCTAATGTATCTTCCAGCTCTAACATTTTATTGTGATGTGATTCTAACTTCTGTTATAGTGTTTAGACTGTTATTCATTTGCAGGAGGCAATTTAGACTGTTAACGGTGCTATAAAATGATAATATGCAAACAATGTAAAGTGATTGTTTGGATCAAGAGATATAACTTGGAGATTAAGCTCCAAGCAGAGAGAAGATTGGTAATTATGTTCTGAGTTGCTGAAATGTATTGATTCATTTGTTTTCTTATTAAATTTTTAAAAAAATAATGATAATTCAATGGAGAGATTGGTTTATTTTCTTAATTTGATTGTGTGTATGTGTTTGTGGGAGGCAGTATAGTAGAAGATTTATGTTCTATGTGGTCCACATAAAGGAGAAAGATTGAATATATAGCTGTTATTACCTGCATTGTTCTTTATAATTTTTCTGCTTAATTCAAACATTGATAGAAATAATTGCAGTCCCTACTCACTCTGAGGAACAGAATTGCACAATTTCAGGTAATAGAATTTTAGAGGTTAATAAATACAACTAACCTGAACAGTAACCACCTCTACAATCTTCATGAGATTATAGATTTAAGTATAGAAGGGACTTTAGAAGTCATTGAGTCCAACCTCCTAATTTTACACAGGAAGAAACTGAGGCACTGAGAGTTTAAGTAGTTTGTTGAGGGTCATACAGCTGATAGGTATCTGAGGTAAGATTTGACTCCAGTCTTCCTGACTTGACCCCAACTTCAGTGTTCTGTCTACTATGCTACCTATCTGCTTCAACAAGTAGTCTTCCAACCTGTGCAAGAGCATTTTCCAGTTAAGGGGAAGCCTCTACCTCCCCAGGTAGCCTAGTCTATTTTGGAGTGATTGTTTGGAAGCTTTCCTTACATCATCTAAATCTGACTCCTGCTCTGAAACTTATGCCCATAATATTAGATCTGGAAGGTACCTTGGATATAGACTGTTAAAACTGGAAGGGACCTCACAGATCATTTAGTAATAGTCCCTTCATTTGACAGATGTGGAAACTGCTCAGATTGCTGAAGCAAATTGCCCACAGGCACAAGATTGGTAAAGTAGCAGAAGTAAGACTAAACTCTTGCCTCTGATTATATTACTTTAAAAAATTATACTTTCCTGATTCCTACAAGTTATATCAGGTCACAGGAGTCCTTCCTTGTTCTTTTAGATGACTGTTCATGTTGTTAGTTGTTGACTGTTTACTAGTGTTTAGCTATATGCCAAATCATAATTCAGTTTTATCAGTATTAGAATAATCAAAATTCTTGATGGCTCTTGAATGTGAAGTACAGGGTTGAATGAGTATATGATATGAAGACAGTCCTAATTGAATTAGGAATGGAAATAACAGTGCTTATCCTTGTTTCTATCACTTTTCAAACTGATGTCTTCTGAGGCCAAATGGAGGATGTCCCCCAAATCTTAGTGCAGTTTTAAGTTACTAAGACTTTTGGTACACTATTTTTAATGTGCTTGCCACTATATCATGGATGCATAAAAACTTGGTGGAAATAGAACTCAATTCAACAAACACTTATCAGTACCTGCTATGTGCTAGGGACTGGGGATACAAAGAAGAAATGTTATAGGAGAAAGAATGGATTTGGAGTCAGATGTTGAGTTTGAACATTATTGCTTTTACTTAGTACTTTTGTGACTTTGGACAAGTCAGTAAGTACCCATGAGATCCAGTTTACTTATCTGAAAAATGTGGGGGATGGACTAGATGATTTCAGTAGTCTCTTCCAGCCCTAAGTTCCTTTCATACTACAAAAAAGTCCTTCCCCTCAAGGAGTTTATAGTCTAATAGAAACTGGGAAGAAAGTATGTATATAAGTATGACAGGAAGTAGAAACTAAGAAGGGCAAAGGGGAAATCTAGATGAGTTGCTATAAGAACATTGAGGAGGGAAAATTCTTCTCTTTAGGACCATAGGGAATCAGGGAAGGCTTCATGGAAGAGGTGGCACCTGTGTTGTTCCTTGAAAGAAAAGGTGGTTTTCAGTAGATGGAAATATAGAGGAATATATTTCAGGCACACTTCAAAGTGAATAGAGTTGGAAGAAATCAGGTGAACTCTGGAAATAGTTTGCCTGAAATAGAGAATGCGTGAGGACTAAAGTAAGATGAAGAAATGTAGGTTAGATGTCCTTAAGTGCCAGACAAAGGAATATGTATTTTATCCTATAGATAATGCAGGGCTCTTGAAGGGCTTTGATTAGGGAAATGACATTATCAGACCTAGGCATAAGGAAGATGGATTTAGCAGCTGTGTGAAGAAAGTAATGAGTGTGGAAAGACAGAAGCAAAGAAACCAGTTATGGAGTTGTTTCAATAGTCCAGGTTGAGAGGTGATGAAGGACTGAATTAGGGTGGTAGCAATATGAGAGGAAGGTGATTTGAAAAAGATAGTTGAGGTAGAATTGATACAATTTAATACCTGTCAAAATGGGAGATCAGGTCACAGATAATAAGAAATCACTGATAATTCTGAGGCTTTGAGTGTTGGTAAATGGGAGGATATTGGTACCATCATTACAAATAAGGGCTTTTAGGAAGTGGCAAGTTTTGAGGGGAAGCTCTGATATTGGTACCTCGGGCAATTTGTCAATAACCTACTATCACTTTGGGCAAGTCACTTTCCTTTTCTGAGCCTTCATTTACACTTATATGAAATGAGAGGGTGGTACTAGATCTTTTAGTCCCTACCATATCTAACATATTTCTAATTTTTATGTTAGAGATTCTTTTCATTTCAAACATACTCTTTTTCAGAACCCTGTCAGTGCTAATAGTCTTTTTGTTGTAATATTCATGTTCTAAAGGATTACATTCAATGTTCTCAGACTCCTTTCAGGGCAAACCTTTGTTCTATGTCAAAATCTTTTTATTAAGTACTGACTATATATACAAAGCTGTATGGACAGCATGGTATGTGTATAGAATAGTCAGGAAGATTGAAGCATGTTTATAAGCAGTGGAGGAAAGGGCCTAATAGATGAGGAAATATTTAAGATGAGAGAAAGAGGGTCTGATAGAAGTGGTAAGCTCTTGGAAGAGTTAAGATGGGATGAAAATAAGGCCATAAGTCAAGGAGAAGAATCATCTCTTTCTTAGAGAATGGTATAAGATAAAGTACAGTAGGAAAAAAAGGAATGTATGGTAAATGGCCTTGATTTTCTCAGTAAAGATGGAAGTAAGGTTCTCTGCTGAAATGTCAGTCAGAGAGGAAAGTTTGTGAGATTTGGTGACCAAAGAAGGAAATCTTTGAAACAATCCCTAGGGGGGCACTGGCCTTTTTCGTTAATAAAGTTAAACCTCCATATTCTTAGAGATCATTTAGTAACATTCTCTCATTTTGCAGAAGCAAAAACAGATGCCTAGAGAGGTGAAATGAATTTTCCAAGATCACTTACCACATTTGAATGTAGGCCTTTTGACTCCTAGCTTAATTCAAAGGATAATTAATTCTAATAATGCATAAACTATTTGCAATAATAAAAGAAGAAATCCTTCCAATCACTTTCCTATGATACAAATATGGTCTTGATGCTTAACCAGGAAGAGACAAAGTAGAGAAAGAAAACTATATACCAATATCCCTGATGAACATAGATATGAAAATTTTAAATAAAATATTAGCAAGCAGGCTAAAATAACATATTGCATTATATACTATGACCAATTTAGGTTTGTTCTAGGATTCCTGGTTTAGTTCAGCATAAGGAAAACTACAAATATATTAATATAATAACAAAACCCATTCTATATTAATAGATACTGAAAAGACTTTTGACAAACTTTAACACCTTTTTCTGTTAAGAACTGTAGAAATCATTGGCATAAATGGGCATTTACTTAAATATAGTAAATAATACCTATTAAAATCCAAAGTCCAAGATTATTTTTAATGAGGAAAATTTTCTAGTAAGATCATGAGTAAGGTAAGGATGCCCATTATCCCTGCTACTATTTAACAGTGCTAGTAATACTAGCCACATCAATAAGAAAAAAAATAATTTATGGGATAGGAATAAGCAAAGAAGAAAATCATTGCCCTGGGGAATATACTAAAATTAATTAAAATAATAACTTTATCTAGGTATAGTATATAAAATAAATCCATATAAATCAAGAACATTCTTGTATATTACCAAGAAAACAATAGGAAGAGCTTGAAAGAGAAATTGCATTCAAAATAACTACAAAGGGTATAAAATATTTGGGAGCGTATCTAGAAAATTATCTTTGCAGAAATAAAGCCAGACCTAAATAATTGTAGAAGCATTAATTACTTATATATATAGGTTAACCCAATAGAATAAAAATGATGGTAGTACAAAATTAATTTATTCAATGCTATATTATTAATGTTTTAATGTATATTATTTTGTTAATATTTTGTTATATGTTATATTTATATATATTTATATAATATTGTATATTATTTTGTTAATATTATATGTTATAATATTTTATAGAGGAAGAAAAATAATGAGAATCACATTGAACAACAAAAAGTCAAGAGTCTCAAAGGTAGGGAGCAGCTAGGTGGCTAATGGATGGAGAGCTAGGTCTGGAGATGGAGGTTCCTGGGTTCAAATCTGATCTCAGACACTTCTTAGCTATATGATCCTGGGCAAGTCACTTGGAACTCATACATATTATTGATTCTAAGTTGGAAGGTAAGTGTTAAAAAAAAAAAGAATATTGAAGATAAAAAGCAATAATCATTAAAACATTTTTCTATTGTTTTACAAATAGAGTCCTCTACATAAGAGAGGACTACCAGTTTAGTGGTGTAACCACTATATATCATACTACTATTTGTAATAAGACAGTGAGATAATTATTTACTTAGATGTAGATGTTATTAAGTATTTCCTTTGCAAATACTATTGAAATTGCGACAGTTCTGAAATAACATTTTGCTTGGTAATTCAGACCTGTGTTGTAAGGTAATCAGTTGGTTTTCCTTATTCTTCATATCCTCATGTGTGGAGTCTAAATTGTCATTTAAAGAGTTATGATTTTTTTGATAAAATATAGATAAAATAGAGCCCATGTTTATTCTTAGTGAAACATTGGTCTAAAATTCCATTTAGTAGGGTATCATTTGATATATCTAGGATTATTGACTTGCTCTTGAGTAAAATAATTATAATATGGGGCAGGAAAAATAGGGAGAAAATGTTATAGATACTTTTATACTGGTGCTTAATATGTACATCACATATATGCATTATATAATTTTTGTGTTTTGAATCAAGACCTATTTACTCAGTGCCTAGAAATCCTGTGTCTAATATTAGGCTTATACATGTACAGTAATCCAGAGTTCATTCAAAAGATAGACAGGATGTGCATAAAATGTTAAAACATAAAATATTAGTCTTGAAGATAACCATAGCATCTTTCTTTATTTTTAGTTTGGACCTGTGATTTGATAGCTAATATTTATATAGTGCTTTAGGTTTGCACAGTGCTTTATAAAGTATTATCTGATCTGATCTTCCCAGCAACCTTGGGAGTTAAGTATGGTTATTATTCCTATTTACAGATGAAGTAGCTGATATAGGTAGAGTTGTTTCCCATAGAGTTTCACAGTGGTCGTATGACTATCTGAGACTGAATTGTAATTCTAGTCTTTTTCAATTAATCAGTAAGTAAACATTTAATAAGTGGTCACTATGTGCCAGGCATTGTGTTACTCATTGGAAATACCACAAGAGGTAAAAAAACAATTCTCTGCCCTCAAGGAGTTTACTACCTAATGGGGTAGAAAACATGCAAACAAATATATACAAAGTGAGTTATCTATAGGATAAATAGGAAATAATTAACAAAGGGAAGGCACTGGAATTAGGGAAAGGCTTCCTATAGAAGGTGGGATTTTAGTTGGGAGTTAAAGAAGCCAAGGGCAGCTAGGTGGCTTATTGAATTGAGAGCCAGACCTAGAGATAGTAGGCCCTAGGTTCAAATATGGTCTCAGACACTTCCTAGCTGTGTGACCCTGGGCAAGTCACTTAACTTACATTGTCTAGCTCTTACTGCTCTTTTGTCTTGGAACCAATACACAACATTGATTCTAAAATGGAAGGTAAAGGTTAAAAAAAAAAATGAGGCCAAGGAGGTAAGGTATTAAAGCAGAGAATGGAGATTGCGTCAGGAAGATAGCCAGAAAAAATGCCCAGAGAGGAGCTATGGAGCATTTTGTTGGCGAGGAGGCCCGTGTCACAGAGGAACTTAGGAGATGGGGAGGGTTTAAGAGGAAAGATAACAAGTTCTGTAAGGCAGCTGGAGTTGTGACATTGGAGATCAGTGGAGAGATTGCGTTCAGTAAGGTAGATTTAAAAATCCATAACATAGAGAGACAGTAATTAAATCTGTGGGAGCCAAGTGAAGTAGTATAGAGGGAGAAAAAAAGTGGGCCCAATACATATGGTTAGAGAGTGTGGTCTGGAGGTAGGATTCAGCAAAGGAGCCAGAAAAGAAGTGGTCATTTATGTTGGAGGAGCTAGAAGAGAATAATGTCCTAAAAACTGAGAGAGAAGAGAGTATTAAGGAAGAGAGGATGATCACCAGTATCAAAGCCTACAGAGAGGTCAAGAAGAATGGGAATTGAGGAAAGGTCATTGGATGTGGCGACTTTAGGGGTCATTAGTAACTTTGGAGAGAGCAATTTCCTTGTAATGATGATGTTGGAAGCCATATTGTAAGGGGTTAAGAAGAGAGTGAGGACAGCTAAGTGGTATAGGGGACAGAGCACTGGGCCTGGAGTCAGGAAGCCTCATCTTCCTGAGTTCAAATCTGGCCTCGAGACATTTACTAGCAGTGTGTCACTGGGCAAATCTCTTAACCCCACTTGCCTCCAGTTTTACATCTGTAAAATGATATGAAGAAGGAAATAGCAAAGCACTCCGTTATCTTTGCCAAGAAAATGCCAAATGGGGGTCATGAAGAGTCAGACATGGCTGAAATGACTGAACAAGAAGAAGAAGAAAAAGAAAATAACAATAGAAAATTAGAGGCACCTGAATGGTTATTTTAAGCAGATTAGCTACAAAGGGCAGATGAGACATAGGATGCATGGATGGAAGGATCAAATGAGGGGTTTTTTTTAGGACAGAGGAGACATGAACATGCTTAGAGGTAGTAGGAAAAGAGCCAGTGGAGAGGGAGAGATTGAAAATAAGTGAAATAGTGGGGAAAACAGAGGGGGCAATCTCTTGGACAAAATGGGATCACTTGAACAAGAAGAGACGTCAGGCTTGGTAAAGAGTAAAGGCACTTTATCATAGGAGACAGGGATGAAGGAGGAGAAAGTGACAGAAAGCACCTGAGTGATAGGAAGTAAAGAAGGGAAAAGAGAGATTTCATGGTGATTGGGCTCAATTTTTCCAAGAAAGTATGAGGCAAGGTTCTCAACTAAGATAGGTCTTCCTGATTCTTAAGCCCATTACTTTCTCCTGCCACCTGACTGTTTCTAATTCATATTGGGAACTCCTAGGTGGGACATTCCCCCCTAACAATGAAAATTGGCAATTATTCTACAATTTACTAGAGTTTCTTGGGAGCACTGAGAAATGTATTGATTTGCCTAGAGTCATACACACAACCAGTGGGAATAAGAAAAAAACTTAAACTTAGGTTTTCCTGTCTGAATTTCAGTCTCTCTATTCATTATATCTTCTTGTCTTTTTCTTTAGAACACATAATCATAACAATAATGATAACTGAGATGTATATAGTTTTTAAAGATTTTATATGTACCAGCTGCTTTTTGTTTACTATATCATTTGATTCTTAAAATTCTTTTAGTAAATAGGACAGAAATTATCTCCATTTTGTAAATGAAGCAAATGAATCTTCAGAGAACTTAAATTTACTTGCCCATAGTCACATAGGTAGTAAGTAGCAAAGCTGAGACTCAAACCCAGTGCGAATGCAAATCTAATGTTATTTCTGTTGCACAATTGTAGCTTTACTTTTTTTTTTTTTTTTAAACCCTTACCTTCTGTCTTAGTATCAGTTCTAAGACAGAAGAAGAGCAAGGGCTAGGCAAATGGGGTTAAGTGACTTGCTCACGGTCACATAGTTAGGAAGTGTCTGAGGCCATATTTGAACCCAGGTCGTATCCACTCCAGACCTGGCACTATATCCACTATTCTACCTCACTGACCCTGTATCTACTGTGTTGGGTATTAAGTTATATTCTAGAGCTTTTAACAAAATTGAACATTTTGTGACCAGGATACTGCAGAATACTATGTGAGAGACTGTAAATAGATCAATTTAACTGAATTGTATGAGGGTAGTAATATGTAATCATACTGATAGGGTAATCCAGAATCAGATTATGAAGGTCTTTAAATACCCACCAAAGGAATTGTATTTGAACTTAGAGGTAATAAGGAATCACTGGAGTTATTGAGGTTGTCATTGACCAGACCTGTTCTTTAGGAATGCCACTTTGGCAACTGAATGAACTATAGTTTGGAGAGGTGGGGAGGAATTTACAGAAGGGAGGCCAATTAGGAGACCATTGTAAAAGGCCAGATGAGATGATGAAGGCTTGCCTTGAACTAGTGTGATAACCATTTAAGGGGAAAGGAGACAAATTGTGGAGGTAGAATCAACAAGACTTAGCAGCTGACTGAATACCTAGAGATAAGGAAAAATGAGAAGTCAAGGATTCTGCAACCACAATCTGGTGGCACCTAAAGTAATACTTTAAATGTTTTTAGCAGTTATGAAGTTTTGTTGAAATTGGGTTGAATAGTAAATTTCTAAAGGAAGTCAAGGTTCTCATGTAAGGAATTGCACTAAGGAAAAAGTAATACATTTCATATATGCTTTATTTCAATTTCCTTGACTACTTTAAGGGCTTGGGATTTCATCAGTGGGTACTTTTCCAAAAATAGGAATCTAAGTTTCTTTTCACCTTAGATTCATAGAATATTTGCAATTTATTGTGGGTGAAAGAATTTATCAGTTTGTGGTCAAATTCCTGGTGATAAGCCTCCCTTAGTTAGCTGGTTCTTCCATGTCATACTTAGTTTGTTCCTGAGCCCATCCTGGAGTTTGGGCTAGAACTGGCCAGAGCTTGTATGCAACTGGATCATTTCCAGGAATCCAGGGTCACCTTCTTGCCATGATGAGGCATCTGAGTAAGACTTCAGTGGACACTTATTTCTGTTTATTTCATTAAAAAATTCTTAATGACCTCATTACAGTTTGATTATAATTACCATATTTAAACTTTTGTGCATTTAAAAAAAAGTTTAACCAGCCTTTTTTTTTTTTTTTTGAAACGGGGAAAAAAATTTAATGAGAAGAGACAAAGAGACATCAAAGAGGTGTTCCCTCTGATTGCAGTGTTAGAAGTTTTGCCTGAAAATAGGTTACATTCCTTCTGTTTTCAGCTGAATCCTCATTAGCTTTACATTTTAATGATGTCCAGAGCAAATTATGCCATTTATGGTCATTGCCTTAAAGGGAAGCTTAAAAGGTACTTTAAAAATGTTTCTTGACTGGTAGCAGTATTCACCCCAGTACTGTATTATGAATCTAGACAAAAATACTTTTTAAAAAAAGCCCAAACCTTCAAAATGTACTTTGGATTTTTTTGTTCAACAGTTGTCTTGGGGTCATATTTGAGATTTTATTGGCACAAGGAATCCCAATAAGCTTCACCTTCTGAAGTTGGATGATGATATAACAATTTATAGTCTTAAAAAAGTTGCCTTAGGGGGCACCAAGATGTTCAACTATACCACAGTCAGTGGTGTTACAGGCAGGACTTGAACCCAAATCTTCCAGACTTGGAGGCTAGCTCTCTAGTCACTGCTCTATACTGTCTCATTGTTAATAATTATTAATCACTGTACCAATAATTATTAACAAACTCATAGTAGCATGTTCTTTATAGTTTAGGAAATGGTTTACTTGTGTTTTATCATTTAATCTCCACCTGTAAGCTGGGGAGAGAGGAAATATATCTGATTTTAATAGATGGGGAGGAGAAGAAGGGGAGCGGAGAGAGAGAGAGATGTAGATATCATTTAACTTTAGGCAGCTTAAATTATTTGAGTCTCAGTTTCTTCATTTGTAATGGTGGAGTTCTTTTTAACTCCTGAAAGACAGATAGGACAACCAACAAGGATTTTAAAGCATCTACTATGTGTCCAGGCACTGTTCTAGGCTTTCTGGATAGAAAGACAAAAATGAAACAAGTTGCTGCCTTGGAACTTAAATATCTAATGGTGAGAAAATATGCACTTATATAGTATATGCAAATTATATACAAAGTAAATATAAGATAAAACAGTTCTGGTGGCTAGAAGATGGGGGAATCAATAAGGAAAGATTTCCGAAAAGTGGTGCTTGTGCTAAGTTTGGAAATAAACAAGGGAGTCTCAGAAGCAGAAGTGATGAAGGAGTACATTCCCGGCATGGGGGCAGCAGTGCAAAAGGTACCAGTATGGGAGATAGAATGTTGCATGTGAGAAAAAGAAAGGTGGCCAGTTTGGCTACAACATAGGGAGTGGGAAGTACAGTAGGCTATAACATGGTCAGAAAGATAAGTTGGAGCCAGACTCCAGAACTTTAAATAGAAGAGTCTTTATTTGATCTTAGAGTTATTGGGGAGCTATTGGAATTTGTTGAATAGACTAGTGATGTAGTCAGGCCTAGCTTTAGGAAAATCACTTTAGTAGCTGTGGGAAGGATATATTGAAGTGGGGAGAGATCATTTCAGTAAAGAAAAGGAGATGGTTAAAAGAGTTGTTGTGGAGACAGAAATGATTTGAATTAGATACTGTATGTGTGGGGTGAGAAAGTAGAGAAGGAGCCAGCAGATATGGAGAAATTGAAGATTTGAGAATGGTGCTAATCATCTTTTTATTTTTTTGACAGTTGATTTCTTTATTTTTTTATTCATTCATTTATTCATTTAAGTTTTATTTATTTAAAAAAATTTTTTTAAGAATATTTTTCCATGGTTACATGATTCATGTTCTTTCTCCCCATCAAACCCTCCTACCACCCTCCCTGTAGCCCACACGCAATTCCACTGGGTTTTACACGTATCATTGATCAAGACCTATTTCCATATTATTGAAAGTTGCACTGGGGTGGTCATTTAGAGTGTTTCCCAAATCATACCCCCATCAACCCATGTGTTCAAGCAGTTGTTTTTCTTCTGTGTTTCTACTCCCACAGTTCTTCTGAAAGTGGATATTTTTCTTTCTCATATCGTTCTGGATCATTGCATTGCTGCTAGAGAGAAGTCCATTATATTTGATTGTACCACAGTGTATCAGTCTCTGTGTATAATGTTCTCCTGGTTCTGCTCCTTTCATTCTGCATCAATTCCTGGAGGTCATTCCAGTTCATATGGAATTCCTCCAATTTATTATTCCTTTGAGCACAATAGTATTCCATCACCAACAGATACCACAATTTGTTCAGTCATTCCCCAAATGAAGGAATTCCCTCATTTTCCAATTTTTTTGCCATAGGGCTAATCTTATTGACAAAACTATTTTACTTTACTTTGATCAGGAGAAGGGCTACCTCTTTCCTTTTTTTTTTTTAAACCCTTAACTTCTTGTATTGGCTCCTAGGTGGAAGAGTGGTAAGGGTGGGCAATGGGGGTCAAGTGACTTGCCCAGGGTCACACAGCTGGGAAGTGTCTGAGGCCGGATTTGAACCTAGGACCTCCCGTTTCTAGGCCTGACTCTCAATCCACTGAGCTACCCAGCTGCCCCCTAAGGGCTACCTCTTATAGTGCAGAGGTGCAATCAACCTTGCAAAAGGCTAACTGCAGAATTTCTGACAGTTAAGAGGGTTTAGAACCCTGACTAGGGGCAGTTGATCCAGGAGGCTCGGTCAGAGGAGAAGGGTCACCTGAGCTCGGTCTTTGGGCTGAAACCTGGCCTTGGATCTGTGCCTTTTCTCTTGAGATTTTGTAGCTTACCTAATGCCTCTGGATCTCCCTGACCTTCCCTATTCCAATCACCATTTCCCTTCCTGATTTCCTGTGGGTTTTGGGAGAAGGTTGGATTTGGGTGTTAGCAATCAAACTTTGGAGACTTAGGTTTTCCCCATAGATAAGTAGGGCTTACCCTTGATACAAATTATCTCCTGATTCGTTGTATATAATTTCCTTAACCTTAAAGGCAACAAAACCTCCCAGGACTGAGTGAAGGCAGACCCTTTCTCAGTCTCCCGTTCCTGTGTCCCTCCCCCACCTGAAGCTTCTCCCTATGCAGTTTTTTGAGAAACCTTGTATTCCTCTGTCCTTTATAATCAGCCCTGAAACTCAATAAACCCTGTTGTTATTTAATCAAGCCTTTTGCTAAATCATTGGTTGAAGGATAAAAGAGGGCTAAGGAGAGAAAGGAATTGTTTCTCTTTGGTTCCTGAGGGGAGCTGGAGGCATCCATCTTGGAGGAAGTGGTGATCTCTATACTTCCTCTGAGAAGCCCTTCTATTTCACAGACAGGGAAGAGCCTTGGGACTCTTCCTTTGTGAACTTGAGAAACTGACTAGAAAGCCCTCTAGTTAGTATCAAACCATTTCTGACTGGCCCTAACCTTTTGTCTGTAGAAGTGCCCTTCCTACCTGGAAGGATTCAGCCTGTTTCCCTTCAGTGTCCTCTGTCTCAAGCCTGGGTACCATTGTGAGGAAGGCTAGAGTAGGTATTGATTATGTATTGATTAGGATGTACCTAGCAGGAAGGAGCTGGAGCTGGGAATTCCAGGTTGGAATGAAGGAGGAGGAAGTCTATCTGTGTTCTGTGTGTGGACTCCATTAGTGGTGGGCAAAAAACTGTTGCCAGCCTGGGAGACCTCAGAGCAAAGGACATCCTGCTTCCTGTTTTCCCCTGGGATCCTGTGTGGTGTGTCATCTAGCAAAAGGACAAATCTACAGAGCCAAGAGAGGAAGAGAAGTTTGAGAACTGGAGGACAGTGCTTCAAGCAAAACCCTCTTTACTTGGTTCCTGAGACAACTTTAGCTTCTGGCATCCAGAGATCATCAGTGGATTGCAGTGAGAATCCCAAAGCCACAAAGTCCTAGCTGTACTCAAGCCTGGCAGGTTCCAGGTTTGAGGCAGAAACCCAGAGACTCCATTTACAGCTCCTTGTGCCCTGTTAGTTTAGATCACTTAGATAAGAGTAGAATAAGTCCTTCCATTGCCCTGTGGTTTTATCCTTTAGATTTTAAGTATAGAAATCCTTTACCACCTTTTAGTCTAACATAATTAAAGCTGTTAAGTCCCTTTTACCTTGTTAGCCTATTACTATACTCTGGTCTAGTGGAAGCTAGGTGACAGTTAAGATCAACTGCCATTCCTGTGGAAATCCAGTAAACTCTGGTCTCTTCACCCTGGTTCAGTCTCTCATAAATCCTAGAGTGTGTTCCCACAAACCACTTGGTTTATTGTAATATCCCTGGTGACCCCATTACCTTACATATAATTTCCTATAGTTCCCAGCCTGTGTCTCCCTGTTGCAGCTGCCTGCCCAACTACTTCATCTTCTTCCCTTGCCACTCGTTATACTTCATCATCCTATATTTCCCTAAACTCAGTCATTCCCTTACATCTCTCCTACCACCTCAATCTACTACCTCCACTATTGCACCCTCCTTTCCCACCTACTGATAGGGACCCACAAACCCCATCCACTTGCTTTATTCCCTTATTACACTCTTTATGTGAAATGGGTGAAGGAGAAGATGATAGAGGAAGATATCTGAATGACATGAAATATAGAAGAGGAGATTAGAGGGAGCTATCCAACCATGACCTTAATTTTTTTTTTTCTGTGATGTATGAAGTAAGGTCCTCAGCTGAGAGGGTGGGATAGAGAATGCTATGGGAGACTTGAGGGGACATATGAACATTTCAAACAATCATTGTATTGAGATAAGTTGGCCAGGGAAATGTAAAGGGATTGTTTTGTGTAGCAAGGGACAAGTTGAGATTAATATAATGTAAATTTTTTAGTAGGTCCAATCAGTATGTTTTTGTGATTTTCTCCAGTTCTGTTCAGCAAGATATGAATAGCAATGAAGGGGTTGGATGATAAGGATAACCCATGATTGAGGTTTAATCAGGCATGATCAATGGTTGGACAAGGGATTTGAGTGTAAGGGAAAATGGGAAAGGAGGAGAGTATAAGATGAATAAGATTACCAGTTATAAGACAAGAAGAAAATAAAATAAGAGATTATAATCAGAGAAAGGAAATTCAGAGTTCACAAACTTGGAAGTAGAATATTTTGAATGATGGTAAGATCAACACTATGACCTTCTCTGGCTCTTTCTTCATTATGAAACAACAGTGATCTTGTGATATAATATCTAGATTATTTATTTTGATCATAACTTAGAAATAGGTACAATAAGTAAATAGATTTTAATATTCTAAATATTAAAATAGTCAAAGTTATATTGTAGAAACTGGTTTGACTTGTAAAGAACACCAAAAAATGGATAGTTTAAAAAAAACAACAACTTATTTTTTTCCCTTTAGAGAATACTTTGCAGACAAGGATATTAGTAAATCCCTAGTGAAAAATCTGTCAAGAGGGTCTTGGCCAAACCAAAGAATACCTCAAATAATCTTGGAAGGTGTCTTTTTGTTATAATTTGAATAATAGGCATGGCACTCATTTGCCCTCATAAGTGTTGCTAATAATGTTTTTTCCATTTACACAAAAGACCATTAACTCTTTAAAAAGAGATTTTTATCAATATTTTCTGCTTTTACATTGCCTAGATTCTCTTCTATAACTTCCCCCCGTTCCCCTCAGAGAGGTATTTTTGATAACAAAGCTTTTCTTTTTCCCCAAAAGGAAAGGAAATAAAGAGTAAAATATTTAGTGAAGACTAATCAACACAATTTGAAAACATTGTGACATCATATGCAATATTCTATAGTCATAGACCCTGATCTCTGCAGAGGAGATGGGGATAGGTATTTATGCATTCTTTGAGTCATGTTTGGCCCTTTATAATTTCCTTGATATTCAACTTTGTTTTACAGTTCTTTCTGTTTATATCATTGTAGTCATTGTGCTTTACTTTTTTTGACTCTACTTCAGTACACATTAGTTCAGGTAGGTCTTCCCATAGTTTGCCTTATACTTGATGCTTATCATTTTTTACAGCAGAATAATATTCCATTACAGTCATGTACCACAATTTGTCTAGCCACTCCCCAGTTGATGAGTATCTCCTTTATTTCCATTTTAACTCAATAAGTCCTATACATGAATCATTTATGAAGCAGAAGACAAAAGAAGGAATAATCAAAACATAATAGTCTATCCATAAACATGGGCCATATTCTTCCAACAAGGCACATAGTGTCCATGGGGTGGAAAGTTGGCACAGACTTAGAGAATGAATGTTGAGGCACATAGGTGCCCCAGGCAACTCATGTCTCTGTACTACATCAGTTGATGTCTGTTGTTTCTTTAGGGAGCAGGCTGTTCTATTTGTCACTTGTTGTTGTTTTTTCTGAGCCTTTCTGTTTTCCTGCTGTACAGAAGATACTTCTCTGCTACTCTTGGATTGCTGAAGCAATGTTAAATGCTTAGTTAACAGTAGTCATAAGCCTGAGGGGCTGCAGAACTTCCCAGATCTGATCTCTTGACTGGGCACAGAGGCAGCATGATACTTCCTGTGAAATGTAAATCCCATTTAATACTGGGATCTGCAAAGTGATCCAGATCTTTGCCCCTCTTAAGCCACAGAAGTATGCAAAGAGCAGTGTAGCTGAGTCTCTGAGGGATCATTACCCTTCTCTCAAACTGCAGGTGGTACTAGTCAGTGAAGTGACCTTTTCACAACTTTTCACTTAAGAATGGAATATTGCTTTCTCCAGTCATTTCATAGTATCTAAATTTTCCTACAATCAGATCAAGTCTTTATATCCTGTAGAACTTGTCTCTCCAGTCAGCTGGTGTTCATTCTGGTAGACTCCTTCCAGCTCTGTGGCTTCTGAATTCTGTGTTCTTTGTTCTCCTGGCTTTTGAAAGTTGCTTTTCCTTTCAGCTTTCTTAGATCTTTCTCCTGAACTTGACTTCTGTGATTGCTGACTCTTCTGACTTATGGCTCTTAATGACTCAATTTAGGGCTTCCTCATGAAAAATAACACATTTCTGAGTTAGGTTGATAAACTCTTGAGTTGACCTATCTGTCAGATTTGACACATGTTCATTATAAAATAGTCCTGTATTACTCACACAGACTTGATTTAGAGTTAGTTGTCAAGCACTTACTTCATGCCAAGTACTGTCCCTGCTCTCAAGATGCTCACAGTCTAAAAGGACTGTCCAAAGACAAAGTCAAAAGAAGCCCCAAAAGCCCCAATCATATTTATATTAGCTGCTAAGAAACAGCTGATTTGTAGGCTCTGTCCATAGAGAAACCACTTTTGGTTATATTAAACAAACCTAGTGGCATATGTTTATTATTAGCCTTTACTATTGCTTTGTGAAGAGAGGTCTATTTATCTCAAAACTGTTTTTTCTACATTTTAACCTGTTTACTGTGCGCTTGGAGAATATTATCACTATATATTAGTATTACCTAGTTTAATTGTTTTTGGTGGGGTTCAGATAGAAATGGTTCTAAGAAAAGTGGCTATTCTACTATTGTTTTATATACATATGTAATGTCTTATGGAGTGTTGCATAGGTATATGACTATTTGTAATTTAATAAAAGTACTAGGATATAAATTCATTCTTTGTAGGTTCACTGAAGGCTTCTTATATATAATTTCAGTAGTAGGCAGTGTAAGGGTGAAAAGTTTTTTTGGGTGGGGGTTCAATATATTAAAAGATGGTCGCCAGAGGATTGAACTATTATCAATCCTCAATTAAGAATAATCTCAAGTCAAAATTGACTTTTATGGAAGTTTATTTACAATTAAGAAGAGAGAGAGGAAATAAGGAAATAAGAATCTAACCCATTAGGTAATTTACTATGATTTCTCTAATTAATCCAGGTAGATCTAATTAACCCTCAGCTGAGAGTCAGAGAGCCAGAGGCCCGGAGGTGAATGAAGCAAAAATTCATTCACAGAGTCTGTTAAAAGAAGTTTCTTAAGAGAAGTTCAAGAAGATTCAGTCTTTAAACTCACCACATGGAATTCAAAAGAAATATTTAAAGTAGTCTCACCAAGGTCTCAGCGTTCCAGCCAACACTCCTCCACAAACCAGAAGAGCCCCTTCATCAGCTGTGCTCTTCACTAGAAGCCCCCAGCTGACTGAGGATCTTCTCCTTTTAAAGGGGTCACTTATGCATCACTTCTGTGCCTCCCTCCTAATTTGCATATCCAATCACAATAGATGCTTCTCATAGACCACCTAGGGGGCCATCAGTCAATTCTGATTCATCACCCACTCTAGCACATGTGGGTTATGGACCTCCCAGAATTGGAAGTGTTCTCACCTTTGGCGATTAAATCTAAAGATGGGCAGTGTAGACTTAATCCAATTATCATAGCAGGAAAAATAGGGATAATATACACCTCATTCTTGTTCCCATGTGATTTTGATTCACTTTGTTAGGTCTCTATGTTTGGAATGGTTTTTATTCCAAATAACTTGGAGATAATGAATATTTGATAGGGCATCATTTGTTAAAATGTTTTTCTTAAGGTTTTATGGATCATATTATGTCTGGACAATTATGAAAAATAATTTAGATTTTGATAATGGTATTGCTCCAATTATGTTTATTGGTTGGGTTTTCTAGGATATTTTCAGGCATATATTTTATAGTATGTTTATGTGATATCTATTTGGCTGTGAAATATAGCAAGTTTTTGATGTATAATTTTAGCTACCTACTTGTATTTTGTTGGATATTTTGTAGATGCTGAATTTTTATATCTATAGGTAATGAGTTGCACATTTTCTACCTTTTCCCTGCATAATCTGCATTGATTAATAAGTGTGGGCTCCTTATGGATAATCTTTTCTTTTATTTCTAGTGGCAGTCTGGTCCAGAATTGACATTATAAGTTCTCTTATTTCCTCTAACAAATCTATGTGACAAACTCATTTGTTCTCATTTTTGTGTGTATGTATATATGTGACAGTTCTGTTGGTTGAGGTTGTGTGGATGTTGTCCATTGATTTCAATCTTGGATCTTTGGCTCCATCTGAAGGTCAACCATTTTTAATTATATACAACATATATTGTGCTGTCTACCTGTTAATCAGCCTTCTCCATTACTTGATGAAGCAATGATTGCTTATTCCAAAAGTATTTTTGTAGGGTTTTTTTAAAATCCATTTTTCATGTGCTTTGAAAATATCTGATCAATTCTTTTTTTTCCCTTTTTGTTGAGGATGTGTTACTGTTTCTACAACTGCTGTAAGATATTAAATGGGTGTTGTATTTTCATTGGTGCTTATGGATTTTTTTGTTATGGCTCATTTTACAATTTCAAAAGGATACATTGAGGTTCATTTTATAGATATTAATTGCTTTAAATGCATTCTTCTTATTCACCTTTGATTTCAGGTTGCCACTAAGTTTCTTAACATTATTTAACGAAAGTCTTCACCTTGATCTCTTTATGTGTGATGTATTGCAACTCGAGCAGAACAAGGCATTTATACCTAGCACCTTCATTGACTCAGAATCTCTAGATTCGAGCTTGAAGCTTTCATTTTTCATCTTTGTATATATTTAGAGTTTTATGTTTATTGTGTTCAAATGACATTTTTTGCTTCATTGAAGAAATATTTTATGAGCTGAAGCCTCTGCTGAATGTATTTTTGTCTGGAACCTATATAGTTTGATGTTTTCTAGATTTGATTCTTTCATTAATTTGCTAGTCATTCTTAGTTCTATTTAGAAGAGATATTAATGGATTTAAGGCCAAGCAGGCACATAATGAGATGGTGATGGTTATTCTTATTAGATTTGTCCAATGATAGCTAACCATTTTTATAAGTGTTTTTTTTAAAGCATTGTCCTCATTAAAATCCTTTGAGTTGACACAAGTATTAATACCATTGTTTTTACTGACACACTGTGGTACAATTGAACGTAATGGACTTCTCTACTAGCAGCAATGCAATGATCCAGGACAGTTCTGAGGGACTTATGAGAAAGAACACTACCCACATCCAGAGAAAGAACTGTGGGAGTAGAAACACAGAAGAAAAAACATTTCCTTGATCACATGGTTCACTGGGGATATGACTGGGGATGTAGACTATGAATGGTCACTCTATTGCAAATATTAATAATATGGAAATAGGTCTTGGTCAATGATATATGTAAAACCCAGTTGAATTGCTCATTGGCTATGGTGGGGAGGGAAAAGGAGAGGAAATAATATGAATCATGTAACCATGGAAAATATCCTAAATTAATTAAATAAATAAAATTTAAAAAATACCGTTGTTTTTATAGATGAAGAAGCTAAAGCTTTGGAGAAATGACTTGCTGTGGGTAATGTCATTAAAAGTTGCAGTCACAATCTAAAACCAGCTCTTTTGGCTCTCAAGTCCCTAGTCTACCTGCTGAATTATGCTGCCTTTCTCAATACAAGTTAATTTTTTCTGTTCTGGCTTAAAAAGAAATAGTCAATTTAAAAAGGGAATTATTCTGCTTAAAGGTATGAAAGTGTGCCCAATGTAGTCATCTCTCTTCTCCCTTATAACAAAATAAATTCAAAGGATCAAAACAAATGACCCTGTTGGTCACATCTAAAAACTATGGGCCTCCTCATGATCTGTTCATAGTCCATTACTTCTCTGTGCAGAAGAGAGAGCCATGATTTACTTTAACCCTTCTGAAGACATGATTGATCAATGTTTTGATGTTTTTCACTGTTTGTTTTTGCATTATTGTGGTCATTTATTCCCCTGACTTTGCTTACTTTGCTCTCCATCAGTTTGTTTCCTAGTTTCTCTCAATGAAGCATAACATTAAAAAAATACTTTCCCTCATTTTTGAACTAAATTCAGTTTACAACTTCAGAGATAACTCATAGGTACTAGATGCTCAAGGAAAAATGAAGAGCTTTTTCCAGCTCCTCAAGAAGTTAAGGTGATTGAAAAGCTAATATGTTGATGGACAGATTGTATTTACACAACAATGAATGCCCAAGATGTAAAGTGGAATTCTTCACACAATTTCAAGTTATTCACTTTGGAACAACACCATCATCTGTAGCACTGTGTTTGCAGTGTAAGCCTTGAAAACTTAATTATTAGAAGACAATAAATTCATATGTCATATCATGTGTCATAGTATTTTTATTTTTGCTGCTACATTTTATAAGTGGATTAACAGAACTGTCAGTGCTGTCATAATAAGCATGGGGAGTCTCATGAAGTCAGATAGTTATAGGAAGTATTAGAGTCCTATTTTCTTTCAATTCCACAAACATTTATTAAGTATTTACTATGTGGAAGGCACTGGGGTTACAAAGATGAAAAACTGCATAGTTCTTTTCCTTAAGAACCGTACAATCTACAGGGAGTATTAAGGTACAACATATAGAAAACCTTCTGGTCAGCAGCTTCAAACCGTGCTGCCTCCATTTCTACCCTCATTTCCACTTCCTCAAAACCTAGAACTTGGATTCTGCCTTGGGAGTCATCCTGGGCTTTGATGTGTGAGCCTTTGTCTTTTCTTCCTCTTCATTTCAGGGTCAGCAGCTCATTCTCATGTGCTCCACTCCCCCCACCTCCCTGTGCCCCTTTTCTTTCATTTGAATTTTAAGTTTCTTGGGGGCAGAAACTACCTTGATTTCTTGTATTTGTATCCCAAGTGTTTAGCAGAGTGCCTGGCCACATAGTAATTGCTTAATAAATGCTCTATCTGTGTATCTGTCTGTATTGCCTAAAGGATAGATTTAGAGAGAGTATTCAAATTTTGAGGAGAGAGAAAACACTCTCAGCTTGGGGATAAAGAAGGCCTTTTGAAACTGGCAAAAGAGCAATCTTGAACGAAATGAAATGGAGCTGAGGACAGAGTATATATTCAATCTTTGGAGATGAGGGCTTATGATGTGTTAGAAAGTGGATTCAGCCTGTGCAGTAATAAGATAAAACTGCAAAGAGAGGGTAGTGTTATATTGTTGAGAACCTTAAGTGCTAGGCATAGGAGTTTATTATATATCCATTAGACACTTAGAAGGCACAGTAGAAAGAATGTTGGACCCAAATTCTAGCTCAACCTCAGACATTTAGTTGTGTGATTCTGAGAAATTTCTTATCTTCTTTCTGCCTTAGTTTCCTCATTTGTAAAATGGGTATAACAATAATACCTGCCTTATAGGATTGATGTGAGGATCAAATGAGACATAGTGCTTTGCACAGTGCCTCACACATAGTAAGCATTTTATTATTATTATATAAAAATGGAACATTTCATAATTTGCATGTCATTTTTGTGCAGAGATCATGCACAAATTACATTCCAATTTTAATATGGGCATTGCCAAACCAAATACAGTGCTAGTTGATATTAGCTAATATTATTGTCATAGGACTGACATGATCAGAACTTTTCACATGACTGAGTACTTTGACTGTGGTATGAAGGACAGAGAGGCAAAATAGTTGATATGGATTGACATAAGTTACTTGTAGAATTTAATGTGCTGGAAGGGATATTAGTTGTCATCTAGTTAATTTTACCTCTGTAACTCTTGGTAGGTATATGTCTGCCCTAAGATGGAGACACATAGTTATAAAGTTGCCCTTTGGGTTCTTTGAATAGTTTGGTGTCCTATAGTCCAAATTCACATGATTCATTGTGTAGAGTAGATGACTGCTTAGTTCTGGTTGGTCTTCATTAATACCTGTTATATTCATAATCTGGGAAGTGATGGATGCCACCTTGAATGACAGGGAAGGCAGTTGGAAGACACGGAATGTTCCCAGGGGCCGTGAGCCAGGGGCAAACGTCATTTGGCCGCACAGTATAAATACACCTGACAGCCTCTTGGAGGGGCTCTCTCGAGGTCTCTCTGGGCTCTGGAGGTTTCTGGACAGGAGTCTCTGGACTGGGAAATCTCTGAGTGGATGGTGAAGGGAGGCAGGGAGGTCTATGAAGAAAAGGGTAGGAATAACTTTGAAGCTATTTCCTGAAAGACTATGAGAGCTAGTACATCACTAAACACTGGTAGTGAAAAAGCTGAGAGAATAAGATCATCAACACAGCTGCATCAATAGCATTCCCTATTCTCTGGCTTGGCTGTGGCCAGGCTGGGCCAGAGATAGTGGAGAGAGTAAAGCTCCAGCTTCCATCTGATTAATAGCCTCCAGTCCTGATTGTCAACTAGTTATAGATAATAGGTTGATAGGGTCTCCAATCCCCAATATGTGACCTGTTTATCCTTTCCCTGATTATAGATAAAGAGAGTTCAACAATTACCTTCCTGAGTGGTCCTTATATTACGACCCTTGGGGAGGGAGTCAGACGCAGTTAGATACCAAACGTAATCCAAGGGAAATCAACAGCCCTATATTAATCTATCCAACCCCAGGTTGTACCTGGAAAGGTTATCCATCTATCTAACCTCTCGAGGGTCCTCCCTGGGCAACTGTTAGAGAGAAAGGGAAATTATAGCAACTGTCAAGGTTGATCGGAGTTGGTGTTCCTCTATCATCTGCAGCTGAAGATAATACAGATAGATACAGTCACATCATTGTACATCTATATCTCCTTAGGACCCCTTTTGTTTATAACATACCTTGACTTAAAATGGTATACCTGAATGATGCCTGAGCAGAACATAGGAATGTCAAAGATAAGGGAGTTGATTGGAATAAAATGGACTGTCCAGCGAGGTAATGCATATCATATTAGTGGGCATGTTGAAGACATGACCTCTTGTCTAAGATATCATAAAGGAGATTCATGCCTCAGTTATTTACCAAATTAGATGACTTCTGGGGGTCCTTTCTAGAGTTCCAATTTCAGTGTTCTGTATTTCAAGTTCTCTTCCAGCTATAACATGCTCTGGTGTATTTAATATATATATCTCCAGTCCAGGGTAATTGTATAAACTTTTTTTTTGGTACATTATCAGTTCTTTTGTAGAAATAATTCTTGTTGTGGTTCAGCAGAGGTGACACTGTACTTCTGAGAATATATTAATTGACTTACAAACAACCCATTCCACACTTCATGTAGATGGAATTTAGGAGCTAAAGTCTGATGCCTTATTTTCAGTTAACTATTCCAGATCTCAAAAATAACTAAATTCATGATTTCCTAAAATAAATTTCTAAAAATAAATTGATGAATTTCCCCCTTCAGATCTTTTTGGCACTACTCTTTTAATCATATTAGCTAGAATTTACATAAATAAATGTTGCCCAAAACCCCAAAAACAACATCTGTAAGACATTGTTTTAAATGCTTTAAAAAGTAACTGAGACAATGACAGGTGGATCCCTTCCAGATCAAGTGACAAAACATGGCCAAGGTTGAATTGCCTATGTCTTTCTTCAGTTTAACTTAACAAAACAGATCTAAGCGCCATCTGTGGGGGCACATCCAATGATTCCTCTGCATTTGATAACAAATATCTCCTTAAGTTATTTAGTTTATTAGTAATTTCCCTTTGTTGTTTGGCAGATGGTTCAGCTTACCTTAATTTTACTTCTTCTTTTATGATTCCTCTTTGTAGAGAAGCCTAGAGCCATAGAGAATAGATTTGACATTTTTTTAAAACAAGTTTTATTTATGCTTTTTGTTCTTATATTATTGATTTTTGCAAATCCCTTCCCCCATTGAACTCTACTTCTTAACAGAGAAAAACAAGTAAAAACATAAGTTATTTTGCTCTGCATCAGTTCATACAAATCTTCCCATATTTGACTGAATTCCTCTTAGTCATTATTTCTCTGTGCACAGTAATATTCCATTACATTGCTATACTAGGTATCATCTAATCATCCATATCCAGTCAGTGGTCAAGACTTATAATTTCTGCTTCATAACATCTTTTGTATGAACTCTTTTTTTTTTTTTTTTTTGCTTTGGTACTGCCACTGCCTTGGTGCGGACTTTCATCATCTCATGCCTGAACTATTGCAATAGGTTGGTTTCCCTGCTTTGTCCATCTTCCACTCATTGTGAAATTAAGCACAGGTCTCACTATGGCACAACCTCTCCCTCATTTCAAAAAACTCCAATAGCTCCTTGTTACTCATAGGATCAAATATAAAAGATTAAATAAATACTCTTTTTTTAAAAGTCCTTCATCACATGACCAGCTCTTATTTTTCCAATCTTCTTTTACCTTATTCATGCTATATAATCTACTTTCCAGTGATACTGGTCTCCTTGCTCTTCCTTGTACAAGATATTTCATCTGCATACTATGTGCATTTTCATTGCTTGTCACTTATGCTTAGAACTCTCATCATCCTTACCTCTGCATCCTAGCTTTTCTTCTAGAAGTCTTTCCCAGTCCCTTCCTGCCTCCCCTCCCCTCCCCTCCCCTCCCCTCCCCTC
>NC_058131.1:319615062-319717187 GCF_016433145.1 Gracilinanus agilis
CCTTCCCTTCCCTTCCCTTCCCTTCCCTTCCCTTCCCTTCCCTTCCCTTCCCTTCCCTTCCCTTCCCTTCCCTTCCCTTCCCTTCCCTTCCCTCCTTCCTATACTAAGTATTGGTTCCAGGGTACAAGAGTGGTAAGGAGGGTTAGGAAATTAGGGTTCAGTGACATGTCCAGGGCACACAGCTAGGAAGTGTCGGAGGTCAGATTTGAACCTAGCTCTAGAACTGAGCCACCTAGCTGCCTCTTTTCCCAGTCTTCTTAATTTTAGTGCTTTCCCTCTGAGATTTTCCCTGATTTATCCTGTATATGTCTTGTTTGAATATAATTGTTTTCCTGCCATCTCTTTCATTACACTAGTATTTCTTGAGAGTAGGTCCTATCTTTTGCTTTTCTTTGTATCTCCTGTACTTAGCATAGTGCCCAGCACAAAGGAGATGTTTAAGTAATGCTTATTGACTATGAGGCCAAAGACTTATTCACTTTTAAAAATCTGTTTCCTCATCTCTAGAATGAGAATACAAATATCTGTAGCATCTACACAGAAATTGTTGTGAGTTTCAAATGCCTTAATGTTTCTAAAATATTTATAAATTTTACAGCATTTTATAAATATTGATTGAAAAAGTTAGCATCAATAGAATAATAATAATTATAGTCTTTTCAGTTTTGATATTCTAAAATTTTAAGAGCACAAGAGGTATGAATAAAATGCAGTGTGAATTATTCAAAAAGAAAGATTATTTCCTAGTTGGAGGATAAAGGAAAATCTCTTGGAGGAAATGGCTTCTGAGACAATCCTTGAAGGATGGGAAGATTTTGATCACTAAATAAATCAACAAGAGCTGCCATGTGCCAGATACTGATAGACAAAAAACCAAATAGATCTTGCCATCAAGGAGCATTTATATTCCACTAGAGGAGAGCTTCTTAACTATTTTTTCTGTCCTAGGCTGATAAAGTTTGATAGAACTTGTGAATACTTCAGAATAAAAATAAAAGCTGTAGGATTACAAAGGAAAAAAATATATTGAAATATAGTTATCAAAATATTTTTCTAAAATATATATTAATACATATGCTTCATTTTTAGTGCATCAGATAATAAGAAATTACATTTAAATATAGACAAGTAAAAGTTAAAATTTAATTTTAAAATATATAATGAAGACTTAAGACTTTTGCTTAGTTTGAATAAGAACATTTTAGTGGAGTGATCTTTGACAAGTCAACATTCATATCACATTGAACACCTTGCTGATTTTGATTTTTGTGTTGTTTTGGTGATTATGAATGTAGATAATTAAAATTCACAAGTTTATTGCAAATTGGTCCTACAACCAATGAGTTTATCTTTGGCTAGGTTAATTTCTTAATATAGTTTCTGTCAGAAAGAAAAGGATTGTAAACTCTTGGTTCAACTTTAATGCTATCCAGATAAAAATGCAAGAGTTCCAAAGTGTTTCTAGGCATTCTCAGATTTCCCTTTTCAAAGAAATTGATGGGGAATTTTGATTCTCCATTTAACTTGGTTAAAATATTTCCTTAACATCTGATAGTTTAGAAGTATCTTGGCTTGTACATTCTTCTACTATATTGACAGCTTACCTGAGAAAGCTTTTACTTTTTTTGGTAGCATCAATAATGATGACTTCAGGATTTTGAACTGAAAGATTTATTTCATTCATATGGTTAAAATATTTGCCAGGTAGACCAATCAATGAATACCACCTTTTTTTTCAAAGTTTTTCAGAAGTGGCTTTTCTTTTTCTTTTAGAAAAAGTAAAAGTTTTGCCCTTAGTTCGTGTTAGAGCTTCAAGACATGTCCCCTTAAAAGCCAACACATTTCATTGTGATAGAGAAATACTTCATATTCTGTCTGTTTCCATTTTTTTACTGTATTGTCCGTTTAAAAAGCAACAAGTGACAGTGATGTGAGAAGCTTCCTTTTTTTTTTTTTTTAAATAAGTAACAAAACTGAATCTATTCCCAAATATCACAAAGAGTTCCATTTGTTCAATTCTTCCTTGGCGACATTATTATAAACATAGAAAACAAAAAGAAGCAGCTAGGTACATTGAGGTATGCATGAATGTAATTTCACTTAATTGCATATTGAAGGGTAGTGGAGAGCTGCCAGTTCCTTGATGACCTTCAGAATATTAAAAGAAATATCAGTTATTACAGAATGTATTATATTCCTTAACAGTGGTATATACTTTCAGTCTTTTCCTGTTTGCGTGTAGTCAGCAAACTAACTCATTAATTTCCAGTGCATATGACTTTACTAAAGTCTCTTCCAGTGGTATGGGACTTCTTTTGTTTGGCAGTTTAGGAAGCAATTTTATAGATTGTTTCAAAAATAGGTTTATGTGAAATGGCAAATTCAAGTTTTGGAAATGCCCCAACTTTTTTGAATTGAGCTTTCTTTGTATGAAAAAAAAAACTTTATCTTTACATGAATTTTCAGCTTGTGGATGTGTGAGGTATTCTTTCAGTTTTGCTCGTTTGGTTTAGTTTGCAAGAATTTTTTCCACATAAAGATAACTGTTTTTTGGGTCCTTTCATATTCATTAATGCAAGAGAAACCACATCAAACATAATATTTGTCATGCTTCCTTTTCTTTATAGACCCATTTTTTAATTTTCAGATCCAAAATTGAATTTTCAAAGTATAGACGATAAATAAAATATTTTATTCAATTAATATTTTTGAAATTGTCTTATATGGTTTTAGAGTGCTTTGTTCTATATAGAAATTAGCATTATTTTTGTTAAAGTGTAAGATATTTAAGAAATTTGTATAATATGTAAATATAACAAGGAAGGTTTTACAATTTATCCAAACTGTTAACAGTTTTAATGGCTTTTAACACTCTTATAGTCAGAGATTACAATAGTAGCTCAAGAATTAGGTCCTCAATTTAGGAATTTGTTTTTTGTTGTATATTAAGTTATGTGGCTTCTTGGATCTTTCTAGAAATATATGATATCATTCGTAGTGTTCTTATGAAATTTTAAAAATTTGTGATATTTTTTTGAATACTACTTGTAAAGCATTCTGCATGTAAATGTGTTTACTTCAAAATGGATGATGTACAAAAAGCAGTATGAAGAGGAAAAGAATGAAAAGAAGTGACTTCTATACTCACAGAACTTACTCATTGTGCATGACTTATATCATCGCTCAGTTCATTGCAATAATATGAAATTACTTTAAACAACACATTTCAACAGTTATCTCATTCATTAAATGTATTACATTTGCCTGATCAACACTCATAGCCTATCAGTGTTATAAAAGGTTATCACCTTAACAGGAGTCAAGAATTCTCATTTGAACTGCTCAGTTTTGCAGAACTTAATGAAATTGACCCACTGCTTTCCATATTAATCAATAGACAAATATAGATATGTGAAAGTGGAAAACAAGGTAGCTATCTGGGTTGTCAATGTGAGAACACATTACCTTATTTTTTGGTGGCTGAATGACAAGTTAAGTGCAGAGTTGCTCTTTGTAGGAGTGTCTGTAGATAGTAAGATTTTGATCACTTATTATCTGAGGGCAAGTTTAATATCTCGGTAGTTTCAAGTAATGATAAGTTTAAGATATCTGCAACAATAGTAATGTGGTATGAATGTATCCATGATTTCTGTTACTCATAGTTGTATAATTGGAATCCAAACCCCAGAACTACAATTTTGCTAGCACCCCACTCTCCTCACCTCACGTGTGTAGACCTGCCTCTCCTTCTCTCTTCCTATGATTGGGTTTGGTGGAGGTGGCATGAGGTGAGAGCCAGGAGACTATTGCTTACGTGGTCTTAATTTTGTTAGATAATTGGGTTTTTTAACTTGTTTCCTTTTTATTCCTTCCACTTCAAGTGATTATTAATAAACTTTATAAATATAATTCTTGTAGTGTTGGATATTAATTTAAATCTTACACAGTACTGCTAATACTACTATGATTTGTTCCCAAATTCATAATAGAAGGGAATACTAAATTTCACTTAAAGGTTATTGAAATAAAGTTGGAATTTTTTTCTCCATCCAAGTTCAATTGCCTCCTGAAGTCTATCAGCATACCTTTGGTTAATCCCTGTTTTAGAAGAAACAATGTTTACCTATACAGGTTGAAGATAGGAACTGGACCTGTGATTTTTATTAGTTTGAAAGCTTCTGGATGAGCAAACTCAATTGACCAATGCACTTCTGTACTTTGCATGGAGTCTAGACAGTTACACAGAGCACCAAGAAGTTATTTTGTAACCTGAAATTTTGCTGAAGACATTGTCTCAATATCTTTGCTAATTACTTAATATTTTCTCAGTAAACTATTTTTTCATCAGTCTGTAGGGATAGTTTTGTTACTCCACGTCTGTTTTTATTCCTTTAATTTCTCTTGTCATTGGTAATGATGGCATTTCTAGAACTATATTAAATAATAAAGCAGAGATTGAGCATTTTTGTTTTATTCTTGAATTTTTTGGGAAAGGTACTAGGGCATCACCATTGCCTATTTTTGCCTTTAGTTTTACACAGATAATTTTAATGATATCATGATACTAAAATTTATGATATAAATTTTTTAATGATATCATGATGATAAAAAAGGTCTCTCTGTGCCTGTATTTTGTAGGGTTTTTAGCATAAACGAGTATTGTACTTTGCCAGAGATCTTTTCTGCATCTATTAAGATAATCATGGTTTAAGATATTTTTGCTTTTATTGTGTTTAATTATGTTAATTGTTTTTCCTAATGTTGAATAATTCTCACATCTCTGCTATAAGTCCATCTTGGTTATAATAAATATTTCTTGGATCAATTACTATAGTCTATTTAGTAAGATTTTATTTGAAATATTCAAATCAGTTTTCATTAATGATATTGGTCTGAGAACTGAGAAATTTGATGACTTACCCAGAGTCTCACAATCAGTATATGTTAGAAGGGAAGATATGAGCTTAGGTTTTCCTGGTTCCAAGACCAACTTTTCATCTACTACACCATGCTACCTTACTTTTGACTAGACTTTTAAGCAAATACTAAATATATACAACATAAATTCAAAATAATTTCAGAGTGGGACTAAGGAGAAGATGGAATAAGAAATTTCATTCTTATAGAAGGTGGCACTTGAGCTGAAGTTTAAAGGAATTTAGAGATTCTAGAAGGAAACATACATTTTAGGTATGAAAATCAGCTTGTGCAAAGGCATCGAGACATAAAATGGAAGCTTGTATATGAGGAATAGCCACTAGGCTAGTTTCACTGGCTGAGTTGAAGATGGGGTGGTTCAGAAAATTTTTTTGGTATAGCAAGGACTAGATGAGTGAAGGAGACTAACATAGATAAAAGCAGTGGGTGGGGGTGGAAGGGAAGCTAGGTGGCTGAGTGGATTGAGAGCTAGGCCTAGAGGCCTGGGTCCTGGGTTCAAATCTAGACTCGGAAAACTTAGCTGTGTGACCTTGGGCAAATCACTGAATCCCCATTGCCTAGCCCTTACTGCTCTTCTTTGCCTTGGAACCAAAACACAGTGTTGATGTTAAGATAGAAGGTAAGGCTTAAAACAAACAACCAAATAAATAAATAAATGTAGAACCAGTATAGGTTTCATAAATCTAGTAGAACTTCTGAGAGGTTTTTCCCCCTTCAAAATTATTTGTTAGATTTAATAATTTTGGATCTTGGATTCAAGTTCTGTCTTTAACTCTTGCCAGCTGTGTGACCCTGGGCAAGCCTCCTAATATCTCTGGATCTCTCAGTGTCCTCATCTGTAAAGAAAAAAAAAAGGATAATACTATTTGTATTGTCTCCTTCACAAAGGTTGTTGTGAGAAAAGCTCTTTGTAATTCATAAAGTACTGTAAAAATGTGGGCTGCTAATATTATTATTTTATCACTTTGAAGCTGGGTTTGTGAAAAGCAACTTAATTGTCTAAATTTGACCTCCTGGAAACCTATTCAGCAAGTGTTCCTTTCTTGGACTTTTCCACACAGTTATTTCTTAATGACAGGAGATGGTACTGCATTCCAAGCATGCATCTCTCCATCCTCCCTTTCTTCCATTTGTGCCTTTGTCCATTTCGTCCCTTCCTTATTTTTCTCCTTTGTACTGGTTGGTTCATTTTGTAAATTGACAAGATGTGGGCTTTGTTGTTTTTCTATAAAGGCAGTTATTTTAGAGAGATAGTTTACCCGAGATAAGAGCTATTTATGTCATAAGCTATTGATTTTTAATTAATGTTGCCTAGGCTCTCACATGTTGGCAGAATTGGTAACAGCTTGTGGCATTTTTTAATTCCTTTTTTCTTTTTGGTATTTTGACAATGTCATTCATATCTCATGGAAAAAGTACCTCTGTCAGGTTAAATGTGTTAAAACACCGAGCAGAAAAGGAGAGGAGGAAACCCTATGCTGCCTGGAAACCTTGATCTGTTGCCAAAGTATTTAAACAATGTCGTGTTTTGGTTTTCTAGTTCCAAGCTGCTTCTCAAATCCCTTGCTAATTAATCCAGTTAATTCTTTGTAGACTCACTGTATGCTAGTGCTGCTATCATTGAGAGCCTTGTTTTGTTTCTGAACCAAACCTAAGCCCTGTTAGCTTGTAGTACTGAAGTGAGTGCTCACAGATGTGAATACAATGTTTGGGGTCTTTAAAAAAAGAGTGTGTGCACAGACGCCTCATGTTCTTGTGTTCTTCTAACTTTAGAGTTTCCTGGATGAACATTTCAACCTGAAAATAAATAAGAGAAACTAGAATATACCGTTTTCTGGTCAAATGCTTCGTGCCTGCTTGGATAACAAAATGTGAAATAAAAAGATCTTTTTTAGAATTTCACAGAAACAGAATTTTAGAGCTGGAAGAAATATCAGAACATAAAGCATTAGTGCTGAAAGCAAAGTTAGAGATGACCTCATCTACTTCCCTCCTTTATACATGAAGAAACTTTGGCCTAGATCAATAAAGTGACTTGTCCAAGGTTACACAACTAAGACATGCCAGAACTAGGATCCGAAAGCAGACATTTGAACATATGGTCAGTCTAGGGCTTTTTCTTATTAGATTTTGTACCAGGTTCTTTTAATGTCTTTGTTGGATTTTTATAAAGGCAAAGACAAAAAGGCTAGTAGTTTTTTTTGTTTGTTTGTTTGTTTTGTGATACTATTATAAAAATTAGATAACAATGACATTTTTTTTACCAAGTCTTTAGAATATATCTATTTTGGTTCGGAAAAATCAAAGCTGAAATGCAGAAAAATTGACATTTATTTATTTTTCTCCAAAGTCATCCTGTCCCATAGAAAAATACAGTAGTGGAGAATTGAATTAGCCATCATTAGAGGCATGCAGTTATGGTAAAGAGAGCCTTGGAGAAAGCAGAACTGGGTTTGAGACCTTCAGTGAGACTGCTATGGACAGTGTCTTCCTCTGCAAGTTAGGGATAATATGCGCTCACCCAGCCTCAATCATAGGGTTGGTGTAAGGAAAGCATGTTACTTTAGAGCACCATAAAAATGACTGGTTCCTTATTATTATAATAATGGAAAAGTATAATATAAATGTGAACTGTTATTTTGAGTTTTTTTTTTTTTTTTTTTTTTTTTTTTTTTTTTTTGCTGATAGTTACTTTTCTTTGGTCAGATCGATCTAGTCTAAGATCCAAGAATTTTAGAATTGTCTTTCAACTAATAGAGCATATATTTGGGGTCAGGTAGGTGGTATAGTGGATTGAGTGCCAGACTTGAAGACAGAATGACTTGAGTTCAAATATGTCATCAGATATTTCCTGGCTGTGTGACTCTGAGCAAGTCACTTAACCCCCAATTGCCTAGCCTTTACTGCTCTTTTGCCTTAGAACTAATAAATGGTAGTGATTCTAGACAGAAGATAAAGGTTTTTTAAAGATAGTGTATAATTTAAAGAAAGTGTAGAATAATCAAGAAAGGAATTTCTCTAGTTTTTAATGGAATTTTGGGTACTTACTGTCAAACAGTATAAAAATATACATTTTTTAAAACATCTGAATAACTCCTTCCTTGACCATCATGGCTTCTAGTTTGGTCCTTCCTTTTTTTTTTTTTTTTCTGGATTGAAGCAAATTACTTTTTTTTTTTGGTTTGTTTTTTGAGTTTAAATATTTTATTTTTTTTAGAAAAATTTTCCATGATTACATGATTCATGTTTTTACTTTCCCCTTCACTCCCCCATTATATGCCCCCTCCCCAATATCCATTGCACATTTCCACTGGTTTTAGTATGTGTCATCAATCAAGACCTATTTCCGTATTATTGATAGTTGCATTGGTGTGGTTGTTTTGAGTCTACATCCCCAATCATGTCTGCATCAACCCATATGTTCAAGCAGTTGTTTTTCTTCTGTGTTTCCTCTTCTGTAGTTCTTCCTTTGAATGTGGGTAGCGTTCTTTACCGTAAGTCCCTTCAGATTGTCCTGGGTCATTGCATTACTGCTAGTACAGAGGTCCATTACATTAGATTTTACCACATTGCATCAGTTTCTGTGTACAATGTTCTGGCTCTGCTCCTTTCACTCTGCATCAATTCCTGGAGGTCTTTCCAGTTCACATGGAATTCCTCCAGTTTATTATTCCTTTGAGCACAATAGTATTCCATCACCAGCATATACCACAATTTGTTCAGCCATTCCCCAATTGAAAGACATACCTTGTTTTCCAGTTTTTTGCCACCACAAAAAGCGCGGCTATAAATATTTTCGTACAAGTCTTTTTATCTATGATCTCTTTGGGGTACAATCCCAGCAATGCTATGGCTGGATTGAAGGGCAGGCAGTCTTTTAGAGCTCTTTGGGCATGGTTCCAAATTGCCATCCAGAATGGTTGGATCAGTTCACAGCTCCACCAGCAATGCATTAATGTCCCAATTTTGCCACATCCCCTCCAACATTCATTACTCTCCCCTGCTATCATTTTAGCCAATCTGCTAGGTGTGAGGTGATACCTCAGAGTTGTTTTGATTTGCATTTCTCTAGTTATTAGAGATTTAGAACATTTTCTCATGTGCTTATTGATAGTTTTGATTTCTTTATCTGAAAATTGCCTATTCATATCCCTTGCCCATTTATCAGTTGGGGAATGACTTGATTTTTTTTATACAATTGATTTAGCTCCTTGTATATTTGAGTAATTAAACCTCTGTCAGAATTTTTTGACTTTATTTTCTTCATGTTTTTGTGTTTTGAAAGTCTTCTTCCCCATTGTGATATAGCCAAGTCCCAAGTAGCTGGGGAACTGTGAAATGGACATTTAACTTCTGTCCTTACTTCCAGTTGTCTAAGGATTGTCTTGGAGGTTTTTATAAATCCATTTTAACTCTTTCATTTTTTTTTCAACCAAGGTCACCATACAGACGTCTCCACCCAAATAGACTTTCTCCCCACATGGCCTCTCCACTTCCTTAGAGGTGTTCCCTGACTTCACTGACAGCTTTCACCTCTTGCAAGTATCTTTTTGTGTAAAGGGGTCTCAATAGTCATTCAATCTAATGGTTCTCATAGGTTTTCTCTAAAACCCATTTTTTGCCATGTGCTTTGGAAAATCCCAACACTGTAACTGAGGGTTCTATCAAGCCTACAACTTCCTCTCAGCAATTTCTATTCACTGTTCCTAATTCTTATTTCTAGGGTCAAGCAAATACTACTTCTTCCTCTCTTCCAGCCTGATAGTGTGACCAAGTCTCTAGAACACTGGTTTTTGAGTCAGGAAGCACTGGGTTCAGAAAGTCTTGGCTCTGTTACTTAATACTTTGTGAACCTGAACAAATCATCCCAGGCAACTCTGTAAACTGATAAGTTTTAGTGAAAGTGTTCATCTGCCTTAGTAGAGGAAGTTTTCACCAGGCAGTTCCTATACCTGGGAAATAATAAGTTTGGGTTAACAAAGCAAAATAACCCAATATAATAACATCTACAATTTCAGTTCACACTTAGTATAAACTCCTTGCATTCCATTGTACCATGGCACACCCTGTTAGCATCTTTGATATAGTTCTACCCACACTCCAAAAAGAGTCCCCACTGTGACATTCTGGATAAGTGATCATTCAGTGTTTGCATGAATCCCTCCAAAGAGGGGAAATCTATGTGTTAACCTTCTCCCCTCCCCCCACAACCCGCAAGTCCATAGAGACCATAACATAATGAAGCCTAATTGTCACAAAGTTTTTCCTCACCTGAAGACTAAACTTGATTTTAACTTGCATTCATTACTACAGCTATGTGAGGGCTTTAGGGGGAGGACTTTCCCTGCTTCAAAAACATCAGAAGATGGTATTTCTGTAGATAGAACATCAGGCCCAATTACTTTTAAAAAAACAACTCTACTTTCTGTCTTAGAATCAATATTGTGTTCTAAGAAAGAAGAGTGGTAAGGTTTAGGCAATTGGAGGGGTGGGTGGTAGAGTAAGTGACTTACTCAGGGTCACACAGCTAGGATCTCTGAGGCCAAATTTGAACCCAGGACCTCCTGGCTTTAGGCCTGGATCTCAATCCACAGAGTCATCTAATGGCCTCCTCCCAATTCCCTCTCAAGTCTGGTTTTGGTAGCACTTAGCAAGAGTTAGGGGTTGGATGAAACCACAGTGAATTTGACATCTTTGTTTTATAGTAATTATGTAGTGAGTGGATTGCCTTTCTCATGAAATCTCTTCTTTTATAATATTTCATATTTTGAATAACACTCTAGCTCTCTTCTCATATGAGTTTTCTCTCTGAAAATATATGTCATTACATAGGAAATATAACCAATAGAGGAAAAAATTCCAAATAGCAAAATAAGATGAGTTTTGTGTGGGTTTGTATACATAATACATAGTACATAAAATCTATAATTAATTCTGAATGTAAGAATAATTAGTCTTGAATCCTCCCACACAATTAGGAGTTTTACTAAGTGCTCTTTCATTGGAAAGAGCTTTAAACCATCTATATTCTGTGTACTATTGGCTTTGATTCCCGATAAGAAGGTTCTACATATGTGTAGATAATATGTAATCAAGGTAAAAGAGTTATTTTTGATAGGTTATAATTTGGGAAATGTTTTGCTATGAATTTAACCTTTCTCTATTGGAGAGGCAGCTAGGTGTTAAGTAGATAAAAGTGTCAGGTCTAGAGTTAGGAAGACTCATCTTCCTGAGTTCAAATCTGGCACCATATATGTATATTAGCGATGTGATCTTGGACAAGTCATTTAACTCTGCTTCAGTTCCTCATCTGTAAAATGAGCTGTAGAAGGAAATGATAAACTAATCTAGTATCTGTGCCAAGAAAACCCCAAAATGGAATCAGGAAGAGTCAGATATGACTGAAAACAACTACAACCACAAATTCTCTACTGGAGTCCCATTTGAGTGTTAAAGCTCTGGAAGGCTCTGCCAGTGGAATGTAAAAATTTCTAGAAAATTATAATTCAGGAAAATCTTTAAGCAATGTGATGGAAAAAGCACTTGACTTAAGGCTGAGAACCAGTTTTGCTGTTTATTAGCCATTCAACTATGGACAAACTCTCCGAACCTCTGTTTTTGTTTTTCTTTGCAGTAAGAGCAATTATATATGAACTATCAGTCCCATAGAGTTGCTGTTCCACAAATATTCCACAAATATTTTATTAAGCTCTTAATAGTGTGTACCTGCTCTGCTAAGGGTTAGGGACACACACACAAAAAAGAGGTACAGCCACAGAAGCACTGTTCTTGAGGAAGTTACAACCTAAGGGAGAAGGATACAAGGATATGTTCACAAATAACTATGATATAAGGGGTAATGAGATATACAGATACTTAGACTGCTATGAGAATTTTAAAAGATTTCCTTTGAAAATCAGACCTAGAGATGGGAGGTCTTGGATTCAAATCTCGCCTGAGACACTTCCTAGCTGCATAACTTTGGGCAAATCACTTAACCCTCATTGCCTAGCCTTTAATGCTTTTCTGTTTTGGAACTAATGCACGGAACTAATTCTAAAACAGAAGGAAAGGGTTTTTTATAAAGAAAGGAAAAAAGGAAGGAAAGAAGGAAGTATTATTTACACCAAGTTGAATAAAGACTTGTTCTGTTCTGAAGAAATTTATAACTTAGAAATTTAAATGTGATAAACTAATAATGATAGTCATGATACTTCTATGCTTTATTGGATTGTTTTTCCCTTTGAGAGAATAAATTTTTTTAGAGACAAGTGTGGTAGAATGGAAAAAATATTTGTTAGAGAGAGTTGTGCTATCTTGGTTCTGGCTCTAACCATTCCCATATCATCTTTTGTGATCTAGAACTTTATGATTCTGGGGAGGTAGTGAAAACATGCTGTTCTAGAATCAGAAGACAAAAGATTGGAGCCTAACACTGCTCCTTAAAGGACATCACTTTATTTCTCCAGATCTTAATTTCTTTGTCTATAAAATGAACAAGTTGGACCATATGACCTCAAGCTCTAAAAATGTGATCTTATAAGGTTCAAGACTATTGTTCTCTAGATAAAAGAAAGGGTATCTAATGAGTCATAGACACATATTAGGACCACAAAAGTTTTGGTTTAACTTATAAAAATCAGTTTCCTTTCATCTTACATAGGAAGGAAATTTAAGTAAACAGTAATAAGATTTTTTGGGTATGTTAGAAAAGGCTCTGTGATATATTGCACGACCTATGTAGAATGAGTCCTATGGTACTTAAAGCAAGCCACTTTATTTTCCGAAGCCTCAGTTTCTTGATCTATAGATTAGTATAGACTATCCCCAAATTCACGTTCAGCTCAATTCAATAAGTGTGCCATCTGGCAGGCCTGAATTCCATTAACTTCCTTTTTAATCATATTTTTCATGGCTTATCGTACTGGTTAAATGGATGAAAACCACATTTCTCAGAAGGGTGCCATTAGAAAGTAGCATTGGTTCTAGCTTTGAGCTGACTTTATTAATGCTAACCTAACATGTAACTGATTCGAGATAGGCCAGTAATACCAATGTATACACACTGAAGTACCCATCTAGGACTTGATTCTGTGTAGTTAGTCAACTTTATCCCAAAGGAGAGAGGTCATTGTTAAGAGTAGGGGTCTTTGGTTAATCTTACTCTCTATAGATAGTCATAGCCTCCCTTTTTCAAACAAGATAACTGCTGGAATCAGTCCTGATCAGAAGACATAATTATTATAAAAAGATTCAAGGATCCCTTTTGGAAGAGTATTTTTACCTTTGTTTTAGATCTTCCTTTCCCTCTTCCTAGAACAGTGATGGGCAACCTTTTGAGCTTGGTGTGCCAAAATTCGCCAAAAAACCGAGCATAACTCGGATGGTGTGTCACTTTGAGAAAAAAAAAAACAACATAATTTTGCAACATTTTTAGTTTAAATAACAAAAATGTATAATTGTAATATATAACTGTATTTAATAAATCAAAACAGGTAAATTAATATAGGTAGAATTGTCATCTGTAGTGCACAGAGTGTCTACACTTCAGCAAATGTTTCATCTCGGCATGTGGCCGTGTATCATTGAAAATGACTACGTGTGTCTGACATGCATGTCATAGGTTTGCCATCACCGTCCTAGGGCCTCCTAAGTTTTGATGGTACTTATTCAATAGTTTACTGTTCAAGGAATCATGGTTTATTTTGTGTTATCCACCAAGTGGAAGTAGATTATAACCCCTCTTACAAATTAGTAAATATATTTGAAGCATAATTTATCATTGACTAATCTGAGCCTCTTAAACTTATCTAGGTTGGCCAAAGACTTTGAAGTATCTGAGGCTGAAGTTTTAGTTATATTAATAAACTTCATTTCTATAGTGTTATAAAGTTTTTCAAACATTTGCCCACGAACAGCTTTGAAATATGAAATGCAAAGATTAGCAATTCCTTGAGGAGGAGGCCTGCTTGGTCTTTGTACCTTCAGTAGAAAGCATAGTACCTTCTCCACAATAGGTATTTAGGAAATTATCAAATTGAATTCTCCCCATTGTAAAGAAGAGGAAACTGGTGGTGAGAGAAGTTGTGACAAATCAGGGGGCATTTGAGTGGTAAGTAGGAGAACCAGGATAGGAACTTAAGTCTTCTAACTCCAAGTCCACTCTTCCTAGTCTATTGTGCCGCCTTTCTCTTATTCTTGTGTTTTTTTTTTTTTAAATAAACTTTAACTTTCTGTCTAAGACAAAAGAGTGGCAAAGGCTAGGCAGTCAGGGTTAAGCAACTTTCCCAGGTTTAAACAGCTAGGAAGTATCTGAGGTCGTATTTGAACCCAGGACCTAATTTCAGGCCTGCTGCTCTATCCATTGTGCTACCTAGCTGTCCTTATATGTGTTCTTAAAGATTTTTAGGTAAGTACAATGGGTAGTTGCTGCCCATTAGAGTTGTTCTGAGCCTAAAAATTCTGTGAAAGGGAGAGAAGTCTAGCATTGAGGCTAGGAAGCCCTATATTCAAAGTGATACAAAGGTGAATGAGACAGTTCTTGTGTTGTTATTTATCATTATTGATAACAATTCACATTTATATAGTGCTATATGATTTTAAGAACATTCCTTACAACACTTTTAAACCTTCACAACACAACACTAATCCTGTGAAATATATAGAAAGCACAGAGGTTATCCCCAGTTTACAGATAAGGAAAGTCAGGCACAGACAAATAAGTTTTATCCAGGTTCATATGTTAGAGAGTGGCATATTTCAGGTCTCATATTCAGATTTCTTACTTAAATACTTTCATGGAGCTTAGAGTGAGGGTGATATGACATGAATGTAGAGAAATTAGATGGAAATTAGATATCATTTGCAATCAGTAAAAAATATTCTGAGATGAAATCAAAACAATCAACAATTGTTTATTAAGTACTTCCTATGATCTAGGTTCTGGGAATAAAAAAAACCAAACATGCTCTAGCCTCTATTCTTCTTCTTCTTCTTTTTTTTTTTAAATCCTTACCTTCCGTCTTAGAGTCAATACTGTGTATTGGCTCCAAGGCAGAAGAGTGGTAAGGGTGAGCAATGGGGGTCAAGTGACTTGCCCAGGATCACACAGCTGGGAAGTGTCTGAGGCCAGATTTGAACCTAGGACCTCCCGTCTCTAGGCCTGGTTCTCAATCCACTGAACTACCCAGCTGCCCCCGCTAGCTTCTATTCTTAAGAACTGTTGAGTTGGATTTTTACTTTCACCTGACCTCTGTGCCTTCTGGACAACTCCCTCAGGATCCATGTTTTCTAGCCAGCTAGAGTGAGTCTGGGCTCACTCTCCTGGAAGGGGCCATTTTTGAGAAGATTGTATTTGCAGAAAATTATTCTTGTTGCTAGTCTGCTCTGACAGAGGAACCTTGACTTTCTGAATTCTTGAGGCTGCTGCCAAGCCTGGAAATGTCTTATCATGTGTCTCCTTATGTTATAAGCTTCTATGTTTTGTGGTTTCTTTGTACCTGAAATGCTTCCTTCTAGATGTGTGTAGTAGGGTTTTTAAAAAAATATAGTTATGGATTTTGATTATGATATTCCTAGGACTTTTCCTTTTGGGATTTCTTGCAAAGATAAGTAGATTATTTCTATCTTTACTTTGCCCTCTGGTTGTAATAGATCTCATTTATGATTTCATAATATTTAGTATCAAGAAAGATTATTACAGGAAAAAGAAATAAAGCAAAAGAGGCACCTAAGAACCCAATGACCAAGTTCATTGCCTGATGATACATGTGACTACTCTCATTACAGCTGCTGAGGAGGGACTTCTCCCTTACTGTAATATCCAGAGATAACCTCCATAGAATCTTTACATTCTAGGCAGATGGGGAAAGAAAGAATGCCAGAGGGCACAGTTATTGTTTTTAAGGGCTGCTTAGTGGATTGCTCTTCCAGACCTGAGGGTCAATTCTCTCTGATACCAGGCTCTTCCCTCTGCTTCTGTCTTGGTGACCAAGACATTGCTGTGTCATCCCAAGTCCCTCCAGCACTGAGCACATTTGTCCCTGGAAATGGCCCAGCAATCAATCAATTAATAAACATTTATTAAATGCCCATTCCGTTCTAGGCACTGGGCTAGGTACTGGAGAGATGAAAAGAGTCAAAAGACAATTTCTACCTTTAAGGAGCTTTCATTCTAATGGAAGAGAAAGCATACAAACAAATATATACAAAGTAAGCTATATGTAGAATACAAAAGAAATAATTCATAGAGGGAAGGCATTCCTGGAATTAAGAAGGGTTGGGGAAGGCTTTCAATAGAAGCTGAGATTTTAGGTGAAACTTAAAGGAAGCCAGGGATGTTAGTAGTTGCAATAGAGGAGAGAGAGTGTTCTAGGCACGGGGGACAGGCAGAATGTCTAGAGCTGAGGGATACAGTGTCATCTTCATCAACAGCCAGGTCAGTGTCAGGGGTAGAAGAGTACAAATTGGGGAATAAGATATAAGAAGCTGGAAAAGGTAGGAGGGGGCTAGGCCATGAAGGACTTTGATTACCAAACAGAACATTTTTATTTGCTCCTGGAGGCAATAAAAAACCACTAGAGTTTATTGCCTATAGAGGTGATATGATAGGGCATGCTTTTTAGAAAATCACTTCAATGGCTGGATGGAGGATAGATTGGAGTACGGAGAGACCTGGAACAGGCAGATCCACTAGCCGGCTATAATAATTCAGGCATGAGGTGATGAGGCCTATTGGGATGCCCTTTAAAGGCCCATTTCCTCATATGCTCTATATGCTCCTGTATTCCAATCCAAATCTTGCTACACTATGAAAGATTTAATGTAGAAGGTGGTGCTTGAATTGGGTTTTGAATGAAAACTAAGAATTTTCAAAAGTAGAGATTAGGAGAGTTTACATTCCAAACATGGAAGGTAGCCAGGGCAAAAATAGTCCCTTATCAAACATGAAGACAGCAAAAATCCCAGCTTGGTTGGACCGTGGAGTACATGAAGGGGAATAATGGGTAATAAGGCAGGAGTTGGCAGCTTGGTGGAGATGAATGAAGATGAGGTTCATAGCTGGGCAAGAAGAGTGTCATGGACAAGATGATTTTTATGCTGGGTCTTAAAAGATTGATAGAATGTCAACAGTTGGGGATAAAGAAAAATATTAGTGTAATGCTTACCCCCAAGTTGCAAAGTACTCACTGTATATGATATATGATAGTATTAGCAAATATAGAACATATAGGACCTATGGAAAATATTAATCCTATCCTTTTTCCTTTTTAAAGAATTTGTGTTTAATCTAGAATAGATAGATAAACCTTTTCTCATGGAATCCTAAAACCCACAGGTTAAAAGAGATATTATAGGAGATCTAATCAAAACACTACAGGAATGGAAATCTTTTCTGCATCAGCCCTGACTAATGGGCCTCTGCCCTATGATTGAAGAGCTGTAGTAACAAGGAATTCATTCCCATCAGAGGATTTCCATTTGAGTTTTGAAAAGCCTTAATTGATGGGCAGTTGGGTGACTCAGTGGATTGAGAGCCAAGCCTAGAGATGGGAGGTCTTAGGTTCAAATGTGGCCTCAGACACTTCCTAGCTGTGTGACCCTGGACAAGTCACTTAACCCCCATTGCCTAGTCCTTACCACTCTTCTGTCTTGGAGCCAATACAAAGTATTGATTTTAAGATGGAAGGTAAGTTTTTTTTTTTTTAACCTTAATTGGTAGGAAGTTAAATTGAATTTACTAATATCTGCTCTAGAGTGACAAAATTTCAGAATTGGAGTAATGGCCTTAGAAGTGAGAACCATTTGTTCTAAAAAATGTTTAGGAATTCCCCACCTTTGCCTATTTGCCTGAGTGTTCAGTGCCAGAGCTTTCTTGAAAGACAGTATTAACAAAAATTATGGGTTCTTCTTCTTTTTACCTTTGTTCTTCTGTTGCCTATTTATGACTTAGAGGTAACCATTGCTTTTTGAAGTCTATACCAGTGGTATATGAGTTCTTGTAGGTCCTCCCAAAATGGAAAGGCTTCATATATGAGCCTGGTTATGGACATTATGTTCCCTGAGTTTCAAGAGACTCATCACTAGAGGGTAGACCACTATATAAATATTTTTTTCTTTTGACCAGAACAACTTATGTAATGAATATGTGGGTGCATGTGTGTGTATATATATGACCATACTTGAAGTCTTTCCTGTTTAGCAGAACTTTTATGTTTGTTGCATATATTGCATCATCAAGGATTTGAAAGGATGTGGTTAGGTCAGTCACTGAAAACTATTGAAAACATATATGGATAGGGGCAGCTGGGTAGCTCAGTGGATTGAGAGCCAGGCCTAGAGATGGGAGATCCTAGGTTCAAATCTGGCTTCAGACACTTCCGAGCTGTGTGACTCTGGACAAGTCACTTGACCCCCATTGCCCACTCTTCCACCTAGGAGCCAATACACAGAAGTTAAGGGTTTAAAAAAAAAAAGAAAAAGAAAACATACGGATAGTCCACATGTTGCACTGGTTTATCCATGATATTAAAAGTAGATTAAGATAGTCATTGCATTGGGTAGATCTTTTATAATGGATTTATGGAAGGACATAGCTCTGCTACTTATTACCTATGTGATCTTGGATAAGTCAAAATTCTTATTTTCCTCATTTGTAAAATGAAGGGCTTAGACTAGATAATACCTAGGATCCTTTCTCCTTCTTAATCCTTAATCCTGTGGTTGCTCTCAGTATTATTGGTGGAGTACCTACACTGAAAGCAATGTAGTAAATAACCAGTGAACATTTATTAAGCTCTTACTACGTGCCGGACAATGAACTAAGCATTGTAGATAAAAAAAAAAAATAAAAGCAAAAGACAGTCCCTGACTTTGAGGAGCATAATAGGAGTCTAATAGGGATGTGATGTATGAACAATTGTATATAAACAAGCTATACAAAGGATAAATAGGAAATAAGTAACAGAAGGAAGGCACTAGAATTAAGAGAAATTAGGAAGGCTTTTTTCCTATAGAAGGTGAGATTTAAATTTGTATTTGAAGGAAACCAGACAAACCAGACAGTGGAGATAAAGAGGGAGAGCATTCCAGCCATGAGGGACAGCAAGGGAAAATTCTCAGAATGGAGACATGGTATATCTTGTTTAGGAAACAGCAAAGAGGTCATTGTCACTAGATTGCAGAGTATGTGAGTGGCGATAAAGTATAAGACTGGAAAAGTAGGGTGTGGGAGTAGGCTATGAAGGGAATTGAATGCCAGAGTATTTTGTATTTGATCCTGGAGGTATTAAGGAACCATTGGAATTTATTGAAATAGGGAGAAGATATGTTCACATCTGTCATGTCAGTATAATGTAGTCTAAAGAGCAATAGTTTTGGAGTATCTCAATTCAGTTCCCACCTCTGTCACTTAGACAAGATGGCTTTTAATCTCTTCTGACTCTAATTTTAAAACCATATGATGAGATCCCATACCTAAGGGTATGTTATAAATACTTTGGTATGCATGCTTATATATGTATTCATGCATACTCATGAATATTTATTTGTATGGGTCTATGATATGATTGGTGTATATGCTTTTTCCATGGTTGAAGATTATCTTAAAGTAATCATTAGTCTATTTCAATTGATATGGCAGGGAAAAAAATGACTGGTAGTTAATTTTTTGGCACTCCACTTCAGTATTTAGCTAGGCCAGTTTTTGGAAAACAGACATACTTAGTTTATTGGTGGATTTATACTTGGAAGATGTAAGACCTATCAATTGCTCTGCCATTATAGACTTTAAAATCAAGACGTTATGGTCTGCCATTATCAAAGGCACTTTCATGCCATGATCAGGCACCAGAGTGGGAAGGAAAGAATAAGCATTTATATAGCTCTTACTATGTGCCAGACACTATGAAGAGCTTTTTATAAATATTATCTCATTTGATGGGATGACTCATCAGGATCATGTCAAATATATTTATATGTTTATTCCTCAAAAGCTATATGTTTATAAGTGATTTACTTCTATTTTTCATATGCCATCCTTTTTTTATGAAGATTTTTTCCAATAGAATATTTAATATAATGACATCTGTATTATATAAAGTTTAGTGGTTGGGCACCTGGAATTTTCATTTAGTATTATCTCTCATGTTAGATTTTTTTTTCAGTAACTCAGTTCATCACATTTAGCATTAGTGCTTCCTTACACTAGTTGAGTTTAGAGGTTGTAGTATTATTAGTTTGATAAAAGGAGGTACTGTATAGATATAGCACAAATGAGATTGATACAAAGCATTTTATAATAGCAGACCCACACAAAGAGGAAAAAAGCATCAGAAGATTAAAATTATACTTGTTATTGGATATTACTAAGTAAGTGATGCAATTTTTCAATGTAATCTTTGGAATGATTAAAAACATTTTGGTAGCATTTATATTTTTTAGTTGTCATTTTCAAATAGTGGTCAGTTCAAAGCCTTTTTGATGCCATTGACTTTCTATGCTGTAATCACTGTTTTAGGCTCTAGTCTCCAGGGATGCATAAATTATGATAATAAGTTGAGGGGGATACTGGAGCCATGGTTGTTGTAACATTATTGTCCCCTCTGGGATGATACTTTGTACGATTATGCTCTGCAGGTTGTTAGGCTGTACAACCAGATCAAGTTCCACACAATGCCATAGATGAAGATTGAATATTAAATGGGTATAGGGGGAGGAGGGAGCAAGCATCCATCCTAAATGGATTTGAACCCTGCAAGATGCAAGATTTGTGGGGGAAAGTGGGAGTTTGGGGAGGGGGAGAGAGAGAAGGAGAGGGAGAGGGAGAGAAGAGAAGAGAATGAGGAGGGAAGGAGACAGATTTAGATTTCTTCTTGTTTTTCAGAGAATTCATTGTCAATTGGCTTTATCTCTTTGCTTTAAGTTTTAAATTTTTGCTTATCACTGCTTCCTGTTATACTTTTTGGCGCATATTGCTAATTATTATACTACTTCAATACTTCAAAAGATCTATGATTGTTTTGGTGTGGCTGGTTACTTCATTGAGGAAAATTTCAATCTTTTCTGATCTTAGAAGACCATCTTCATGAGTTTGCTGGAGCAAAAATTAAAACAAAACAAAAATTATTTGTCACCTTGAGGCTGTTACCATGGTAATGAGCCTTGGTGGTCCAAGTTTCCCCTTACCTTAAAAAAAGTTCAATAGACCTAACTATCCCTTCATTCTCTATAGCTTTCCTCCCTTTCTCAGTCAAGATACTGGAAAAAGCTCTCTATTCTCTCTGCTTCTACTTCCTTTCCTCTCACTCCTAATCCTTTTACCACTTGACTTTCCACTATTTCTGTCAAATGAAGGCACTCTGTCCAAAGTTATTGCTCTTTGAATTGTCCAGATCTGATGGTCTTTTATCAATCCTCATCCTTCTAACCTGTTTGCTGCAGTTGGTGTTATTGACTGCCTTCTCCTAGATGTTCTCTCCTCCCCGGAGGAGTATTCTTTTCTGCTTCTCTTCTTACCTGCTTAATTACTATTCAGTCTTTTTTTGCAGGTTTTTCATTGGTTTCATGTTCTCTGCCAGCATTACACAAGAGTGACCAGGCCGTTTTTTCTTTTATCTCTATTTTTTCAGTGACTTATTTAGCTCCCAAGGCTTTAGTTATTATCTCTGTGCCAGGGACTCACAGGTTGATGTATCTGGCCCTGTCTCACATGAGTATCATTCCATTCCTACATTACCAAAGTGTCTGTTGGACAATTCAAACTGGAGAGTGGCTTGGAAATATCATAGTGGTTAGAGACTTGGGCCTGGAATCAGGAAGACCTAAATTCAGATCCAGCCTCAGATACTTAGGGTGACTCTGAGCAAGTGGTATATCCTTTCTGAGCCTCAGTTTGTTCATCAGAAAATGAAGATAAGAACATTTATTTTGTAAGAATTAAATGTGATACTGTAGATGAAGCACTCTGCAAATCTTAAAATTATAAGCAGTAGCTATTATTATGTTTCATATTATTATTGTTTCATAGGTACCTCATACTCAACATACTCAACTCAAAACACTTCTTTATCTTCTCTGTATCCCGACCCTTTCCAAATTTCCCTATTTTTGTCAAAGGTACCACTATCCATGTAGTCTTACAGGTTCAAAACCTTATCCTTGACTCATTCTTCTTTATCCCACATAACTAGTCAGTAGCCAAATCTTGCCATTTTCATTTTCACAGTATCTCCTGACTCCTTTCTCTCTACTCCTACAGCTACCACTTCACTTGAGGTGCTTATCACCTATTACCTAAATTGTTGTAATGGCCTCCTAATTATTCTCCCTTCTTTAGTTTTCTTCCCACTCCTGTCCAGACTCCACACTGTTGTTGAGAAAGTAATTTTCTTTAAGTGCAGATCTGACCTATTCATTAAACTCCTGTTTGCCCTGCTATTTCCTCTAGGATTATAAACTCCTCTGTTTAGCTTTTAAATCCCTCCACAACCTGCCTCCAGTCTATCTTTCCAACTTCATTGGACATGGACTCTGTGGGATCAAGCCAAATTGGTCATCTCTCTGTTACTCACATAAAGCCATCACCTTCTCTCTCTGTGCCTTTGCAGTTGTCATTCTCCATGCCTAGAATGCCTCCTTTCCTCACCTCTGCCTTATAGAATCTCTTACTTTTAGAGGTGGCACAAACATCACCACCTATAGGAAGCCATTCTTCATCTCTTTAACTCTGATCATCCTCCCATTCATTGTCTTGTATTTAATTACTTTGTATTGATTTATGTTTATTGTCTTTATATTTGTTCTGGATATACTGATACATCTGTTTGTTTCCTATGAATAGAAGAGGATTCTTTTTTTTTTTTTTTAAATCCTTGTACTTCGGTGTATTGTCTCATAGGTGGAAGATTGATAAGGGTGGGCAATGGGGGTCAAGTGACTTGCCCAGGGTCACACAGCTGGGAAGTGGCTGAGGCCGGGTTTGAACCTAGGACCTCCTGTCTCTAGGCCTGACTCTCACTCCACTGAGCTACCCAGCTGCCCCTGAAGAGGATTCTTTTTGAATGGTGAGATCCTTCGGATACTCCTGTTCATAAATTATGTTGTGGTAGCTGCATTGATTCCTGAAATTCTACAAATCCTTCTCAATGAAATCCAGTCCCTTGGAAACAGATTGGCTATCCATAGTAGAAAATTGAAATAAGAGAAAGAGCAGATTATTATGTGCCTTTGGACAGGTAACCCAATGGATTAGTCAAGTAGCATTATATACTTATATCCAAGTTGACATTAAATCATTGATGATTATTCTTAATGACTGACCTTTCAACTAGTTTTGAATCCACATAATTTCCCTATCATTAGACACCTAGTAGTGTCCAAATCCAATAGAAATGAGAACTACTAGACTGTAGGTAATGTGTTTTGAGTTAGAACACCACACACTAACATTATCTAAGCTTTATTGTATTTTTATTTTGTTAACTATTTCTCACTTACATCTTAATTTGCTTCAATATCATACTCAGAGTGTTGTGGGCTGTATGCTTTTCACAACTTTGATCTAACCTATATGTCTCCCTATCTTAGACATCAGAAAAAGCATAGAAAATTTGTAAATCCTTTAATAAAATGTAGGCAAATTATGTCTACAATATTTCCCCAATCTACCAATATAACAACATAGTAAAAAAAAAATAATGAATCTAATCTGGTGTGATCTATTCTTTTTTTTAAAACCCTTAACTTCTGTGTATTGGCTCCTAGGTGGAAGAGTGGTAAGGGTGGACAATGGGGGTCAAGTGACTTGCCCAGGGTCACACAGCTGGGAAGTGTCTGAGGACGAATTTGAACCTAGGACCTCCTGTCTCTAGGCCTGGCTCTCAATCCACTGAGCTACCCACCTGCCCCCTTGATGTGATCTGTTCTTAATGCAAGCCTTGAACATCTCTACTGCTCTCTTTATGGTCCCTAAGTACCCTATAGTCCTGTCCTTGGCCCTGTGCTGTTTAGGTTTTTTCTTTTCAATGGGTTTGACAAAAAGCAGAAGTAACATACTTAAGAAATTTGCAGATAACACAAAGCTAGAAGAGGTAGCTAATGTAGTGGATGACAAAATAATATGCCACAGATCTTGATAAGTTGGGCAGGATCTCATAAAATGAAATGAACAGGAATAAGCATACAATCCTGCATTTAGATTTGAAAAATCAACCTTCTTATATAAGACAGATGAGACATAACTTTGGAAATTTTTTTTTTAAGCCAAAGGGTTTAGTTGTCTGCAAGCTAAGTGATATGTCAGTAATGCTATTATATTTCAGTAATATAGTATATGTCAGTTATATAATTATAGACTATTTAAAGGAAAACATAACATTAAGGATTAGGTATTATTTTCTATTTTGTCTTAGACAATGTATGGAATATGTGGTGTTCAGTTGAGGACAACACATTTTGCATAGGATGTTAATAAGCTAGAGAGTGTCCAATAGAGAAAGAACAGATTGGTGAGTGCCTTAATATTAACATATATGGGAGAAGAGAAGACTTAGGAATCTTAATGTATTTGAAAGTGGAAGAAAGATTGTCTAGCTTACTACCATAGAGCAGAACTAGGAGTACCAGGATGTGGAGGTGGTAGATTTAAACTTGATGTATGGAAAAAGCTACTCCAGAATAGAATAGGCTACTGATGGATTTAATGAGTTCTTCCTCAGAGATATTGAAGCAAAAGTTAGATGACCACTTGTTGGATGTATCATAGTATACATTCTTATCCAGGAAAGGGTTGGACTAGGTGATCCATGAGGTTTCTCCTAATTTGGAGCTTCTTTACAAGTACTGCAGATTGATGGTAAGCTTGAGCAAGAATTGAAGAGTCAGTTAGCCAGTGAGTATTTATTTTATTTTTTTTTAATTTTTATTTTGAATATTTTCCCAGAGTTACATATTTCATGTTCTTTCCCCCTCCCCCAAACCCTTCTAACACCCCCCCCCCTTAGCCAATGAACAATTCCACTGGGTTTTAAGACCTAATTCCATATTATTGATAGTTGAACTAAAGTTATCGTTTAGCATCTACATTCCCAGTAATATCTCCATCAGTTCATGTGTTCAAGCAGTTGTTTTTCTTCTGTGTTTCTCCTCCTACAGTTCTTCCTCTGAATGTGGCTAGTTTTCTTTCTTATAAGTCCCTCAGCCTTGCTCTGGATCCTTGCATTGTTGCTAGTAGAGAAGTCCATTACATTTGATTGTACCACAGTGTATCCGTCTCTGAGTACAATGTTCTCCTGGATCTGCTCATTTCACTCTGCATCAATGCTTGGAGGTCATTCCAGTTCACATGGAATTTCTCCAGTTCTTTATTCCTTTGAACACAATAGTATTCCATCACCAACAGATACCCCAGTGAATATTTCTTGAGTACCATCTATGTGCCAGACCTTGTGCTAAGTAAGTATTGGGGTACAAAGAAAGGCAAAAAATAGTCCCTGACCTTGAAGAACTTATAGTCTAATGGGGGAGGTCAACATGCAAACTTGCTCTATATGGGATAAATAAGAAATAATTAGCAGAGGAAAAGCACTGAAATCAAGGGGAATGAAGAATAGTTTCATGTAGAAGGTGAGATTCTTAAATCTTCCATTTATTTATTTAATTAATTTAGGGTATTTTTCCATGGTTACATGATTTATGTTCTTTCCCTCTTCTTCCCCTCCCCCCTTCCATAGCCAATGAGCAATTCCACTGGGTTTTACATGTATCATTGATCAAGACCTATTTCCATATTAATATTTGCAATAGAGTGATCATTTAGAGTCTACACCCCCAATCATATCTCCAGCTAACCATGTGATCAAGTGTAATAATTAAAAATGCTTTTGACAAATATAAGAATTAAAAAAAAATTATTGTGGTTGCCATTTATAAAATTAACTCTTAAGTCATTAGGCTGTTAGCACTTTAGTAGCTTTGTTACAGCAGGGTAGAGATAGTAAAGAGGGAAATGTAGGGAGGTGATATGGCCTACCACTTTAAGTCTGCTCTGAAGAAATCTAACTTGCTCCCCCACAAAGTTCTAATCTCTGATTTCTTTATCTGAAAATTGCCTATTCATGTCCCTTGCCCATTTATCAATTGGGAAATGGCTTGATTTTTTGTACACTTGATTTAGCTCCTTATAAATTTGAGAAATTAAACCTTTGTCAGAGGTTTTTGTCATAAAGATTTTTTTTCCAATTTGTTGCTTCCCTTCTAATTTTGTTTGCATTGATTTTGTTTGTACAAAACATTTTTAATTTAATGTAATCAAAATTATTCATTTTACATTTTTTAATATTCTCTATCTCTTGCGTGGTCTTAAACTCTTTCCTTTCCCATAGATCTGACAGGTATACCTGTACCTATGTTTACCTAATTTACTTATAGTTTCCTTCCTTATATTTAAGTCATTTACTCATTCTGAATTCATCTTGGTGTAGGGTTTCAGATGTTGATCTAAACCTAATTTCTCCCATATAGTTTTCCAATTTTCCCTGTAGTTTCTGTCAAAAAGTGGGTTTTTGTCTCAGAAGCTAGGATCTTTGGGTTTATTGTATACTATCTTGTTGAGGACATTTGCACCAAGTCTATTCCATTGATCCTCCCTTCTGTCTTTTAGCCAGTACCATATTGTTTTGATGACCACTGCTTTTATAGTACAGTTTAATATCTGGTACTGCTAGGCCCCCATTTTTCATATTTTTTTTCATTAGTTCCCTTACTATTCTTGATCTTTTGTTTTTCCAAATGACCTTTGTTATAATTTTTTCTAATTCAGTAGAAGGTGAGATTTTAGATGAGACTTTAAGGAAGCCAGGGAATCCAGAAAGCAGAGGTGAGAAGGGAGAGTATGCTAGGCATGAGGAGTAGTCAAAGAAAATTGCTCCAGTCAACAGAAGGACTGTCTTGTTTTGAGAATAGCAAGGAGGACAGTGTTATTGGATTGCAGAGTATGTGAAGATGTATAAAAATAGGAAGGGAGAGGGAGTAGATCATTAAGGATTTTGAATGCTAAAAAAAAGACTTGATTTAATTGAGGACTTGCTAGGGAACCACTGGAATTTATTGATTGGGGTGTGGGAAGGGAAGGATATGATCAGACCTCTCCTTTAGGAAATCTATTTGGTGGTCTAATGGAGGATGAACTGGAGTAGGAAGAGACTTGTGGCAGGCACACCAACTAGGAGGCTATTACAGTAATTTATGCAGTCAGTAAACATTTCTTAAGTACTGACTTTGTGCTAAGCATTGTCCTTAGTGCTGGGGATCCAAAGAAAGGCAATAACTGTCCCAGACCTCAAGGACGTCCATTCTAATGGAGAAAAGAAGAGTAAATAATGAAGAACTTCAATATAAATCCTGAGTGCACTAGCATCTGGGGCTATCAGGAAAAACCTCTTGTAGAAGGTAGACTTGAAATAAACCTTAAAGAAAGCCACAAAACACAAGAGATGGAGGTGAAGGGGCAGAGGATTCCAAGCATGAGGGACAGCCAGTGCTGAAGACCAGAGATGGGAAGTAGAGGGTCGTGATGAGAAACTGTCCATAAGAGTGTGTTGCTGGAATATAGAGCATGTAGAGAGGAGGAAAGTGTAATGAGATAGGAAAGATAGAAAGGGGTCAGATTATGAAGAACTTTAAAGGCCAAACAGAGGAGTTTAAGTTTAACATGGAGACCATAGGGAGTTACTGGAGCTCAGGCATTGGGCTGGGGAATGATAACATGGTCAGACTTTTGCTTTAGAGAAATGACTGACAGCTGAGTGGAGGGAGGATAGATTGAAATGGGGAGAGAATTGAGAGTGCCAGACTAATTAGGTGATTCATGTAGCAGTATATGAGAGGGGTGATAAGGGCTTGTACTAGGATTTTAATTGTATTGGTAAAGAGAAGGCTATATATATGAGAAATGTTGTGAAGGCAGAAAATATAAGATTTGGCAATGGAATGGATGTGTGAGAATGAGGAGTCAGTGATGCAACTGAAGTCATGAATCTGAGTGCCTGGGATAATGATGGTGCCATTTATATTACTGGGAGAGACTGGAACATGGGATGGTTTGGGGGGAAGAGACATGCTGAGTTTTGCTTTGGATAAATTGGATTTGAAATATGTACAGGATATCCAGTTTGCAATGTTCTTAAGGTATTTGGTGAGTGACTGTAACTCGGGAGAGGGACTAGGTATGTAGACCTAGGAAATCATCTGAATAGGAAGAGGTATTGAGATGAAACACAACTGGGAAAGTACTTAGCATTTTCAATGATCTGAAGCTCCTTCCTTCCCTCTAAGTCAGTTTTTTAAACCTGTAGTATTCACTAGATGATATATAGCTGTGAATGATAAAACATCACAATCTCAGAAGAATATAATTGCAGGTGATCCAAAGGACAATAAATAGACACATAGTAGCTATAAGTAACCTCCAGCATTTTGTAACAATTACCTGCTGTTTCAGCTTGTTCTGGCTATTTTGGGACTTTTCCAGAAGTTTCCCCTAAAGAGTCAGATTGGTCAATGAATGCTGAAAGAAGTAGGTCTTTATTTGGCATGTTTTACCTAATACAAGGAAGGCATAGGGCTTAACAAAAGGCACCTGTTGGGCATGAGGGGCAATCAAAGATACAACTAGTGAGGTCATGACAACTTTGAATGTGATGGTATTCAGGCAATGACAGGAGGCAGAAGTGGGTCAGTGATGGGCCTGTGAGAGGTTTTCCTCCAGATATGGCATATATACAGATTATCCTAAACTCTCATCTCCTTTTTTTTATCTTTAACTTTAAAAAATTTTCTCAATTACATGTAGAAACAATTTTTGATAATTATTTTCTGACATTTTGTAATTCAGTCTCTTCCCTACCTCCCTCTACCCCTCCCCAAGGTGGTCAATAGGCTGATATAGGCTGAAATGTGTAGAGGATATCCAGTTTGACATGTCCTTATGGTATTTGATGAGTGACTTATAACTCAGGAGAGAGACTGCATCAGATCTATATATTACTTTCATGCAATACATATTTCCATATTCCTCATGCTGTGAAGGAAGACACATATCATAATTACAAAAAAAAAAACCTCACTAAGGAAATAAAGTGAAAGATGGCTTGCTTTAATCTGCAGTTAGACTCCAACAGTTTCTTTGACTGTGGATAGCATTTTTTTTTTTTATCCATCCCTTGGGGTTATTTTGAAACCTTGTTTTGCTGATAATTATTTAGAACTTCACAGTTGATCATCATACAATATTTCTGTTACCGTATGCAATGTTCTTCTGGTTCTGCTAACTTCATTTTACATCAGTTCATATAAATAAGTCTTTTCCTAGAAGTCTTTCTGAACTCATCCTGTTCATTCTTATGATTTCTTATGGTGCAATAGTATTTTATTACAACCATATACTACAACTTTCAGCCATTCCTGAATTGATGGACACTCTGTAAGTTTCCAGTTCTTTGCCACTACAAAAAAGATCTGCTAAAACTCTTTTTGTACAAGTAGGTCCTTTTCCTTCTTTTCTGATCTGTTTGGAAAACAGACCCAGTAGTGGTATTGCTGTATCAAAGGGAATGCATAATTTTATGGCCCTTAGAGCGTGGTTCCATATTACTTTCTAGGCAATTTGTATCAGTTCACACTTCCACTAACAGTGTATTAATGTGCCAATTTTCCCATATCCCCTTCAACAAGAGTTACATGTTGGGAGCTAAGATGGCAGTGTAAGGGACTTTCACTTGCTCAAACCCTCCAAACACACAAAAATAGAAAATAAAGTGCCTCAAAACAATTCTCATCTCTCTTCTCTCTTCTAGCATGATCTAGCATGGGTCCTTCATATTTTCCAAGGCAAGTGTAGTTCAGTGACATGAATTAGGACTATGTGTCTTATAGGGAAAGAGTAAGGTCTTGCCTTAAGGTATCTTACATGATCAGATCTATATTTTAGAAAAATCACTGTGGCGGCTTTGTAGGGTAGGGAGGCACTTGAAGGAGGGAGATCAATTAGGGGAGAAAAAAAAGAGAAGACCATGCCTCAAGGTTCCCTGGGACAAACTCACAGGAGTACAGTAAACTTATGGGGTACCTTGTATTGTTTTAAATTTTCAAAGATGATGTATCTCTTAGACACCAGACAAACTATTACCTTAAGATGTTCAGTTTCAATTTTAGGTAGTGCTGTGTTCTTTTTGATGGTATTCTCCATTGTTTAATATATGTTTTTCCTTTACCTATATTTTAAGCTGTGCCAGTAACATTTTTTTTAAATGCTTACCTTCCATCTTAGAATCAATACTGTGTATTGGCTCTAGGACAGAAGAACAGTAAGGGCTAGATAATGGGGGTTAAGTGACTTGCCCAGGGTCACATAGCTTGGAAGTATCTGGGGTCAGATTTGAACCCAGGACCTTCTGTCTCCAGGCCTGGCTCTGTATTCACAAGGCCACCTAGCTGCTCCCATGCCAGTGTCTTCTGAAAATTTCCCATTTGTTATGTCATATCTGTAATGGGGATAATTTGAGGAAAGGTGTGTGGTAAAAGGGGATTTTGAAAGGAGGTTGTCAGGGACTTGCTAGGTAAGTAATATGGGTTACAGGTAGGCTGGAATAAGGAGATTCAGGATATAATAGGGGCTGAAGTCAGGAGTATAACTCTGAAGGGAACAAAGATCTTCAGGGAGAGGGAGAATTAATCTAAACAAGCAAAGAGAGCAGGGCTTATAGACTAGGACTTAGACTTAAAGACAAACAGAGAAATAGACTGAACTGAAATTAACTACAGGCTTTAGTTAATTTCACAGGAAGGGACTTGTTTTGAAGTTACACCTTCCTTCAAGATGGATACCCCGGCTTCCCTTCAAGCCCAGAGTATGTTGGTTCTTTCCCTCTTCTTCCCTCTCTTACTAATTAAATGACAAAGTAACTAACAGGTCTGTTGAAACACAAAAGGGTTTATTGTCTTTAAGGATGATTTGTCAGGAAAAGTGGATTGAGGAAGCCCTAACAGTTGTTTACAGGAACCTCAGGTGGGGGAAGGGAGGCAGAGATGGAGTCTGAGCTAGGTCCTGCCTTAGCTCAGCTCTCAAGGTGCTCTTGATGTCTAAAGGGAATAAAATAATGACTAACCAATTTCTTTAGATAAAATACTGCCAAATTATAGTTAAACCCCTCACAGATTTGAACTACTCTCTAATTTACTCTCCTTATTAACTCCACAGACATTTAAGGTAAGGGAAGGAAGGTAGGAAATAAAATAAGATATGGAAATACAAAGGGTTTATGTAAACTAACAATTCTTAAATAAATATTCCAAAGCTAGGCTAAATTTCAATTCTTCAGATAGGCAAGGAAGCAGCTCAGCTGGTCTGAAACTCTCTCCATGAGATTCCCAAAACCAACTGAAACTCCCCTCAAGATTCTAAACTCCTAACTGATTTCAGAACTCAGCCAAAGCTTGAAAAAACTGTCATGACCCCCCCCCCCTCTGTATCTTTTCAAAAGCTTCATTTTTGGTGGCTGCTGTCTTAAAAAGCAAATACTGTGCAAAAAACTGTGTGGAACAGGAAATGTGAATAGTGGTATCCAGTTTAATTCCAAGATTCCTTAGGAAGTATGATGGTTAATTATAGTTATTATGGTTACTTAAAAATTTGATAACATATTATTTTTCTTTCAAGTTACATGTATTTTTTTCCAATGTCTACTAGGTTATTAGGACATAAGTATTTATTAAGTTCTTTGGACATAACTATTAAATAAGTGGAACTGGTAGGTATTTCTTTTGACTTAGAAGCACTTTAAAAAAAATGCTTGAGGGGGCAACTGGGTAGCTCAGTGGAGTGAGAGTCAGGCCTAGAGACAGGAGGTCCTAGGTTCAAACCCGGCCTCAGCCACTTCCCAGCTGTGTGACCCTTGGCAAGTCACTTGATCCCCATTGCCCACCCTTACCAATCTTCCACTTATGAGACAATACACCAAAGTACAAGGGTTTAAAAAAAAATCCTTGAGACACTAACAATGTTATGAACTACGGAAGTTTGGGAACTTCTGCTATGGCAGTAGCCCAGAAAGTGTTGATGAAGAGTCTGTATTACAGTCATGCCTTTGTGAACATAACCAAGGCAACCCATTCATTTATTTATTTATTTATTTATTTTCAGGCCGAGCTTCATTAATTAATTAAGAGTATTTTTCCATGATTACATGATTCATGTTCTTTCCCTCTCCTCCTCTTCCCCCTCTCCACAACCCTCCCCGTCCCATAGCCAATGAACAATTCCATTGGGTTTTACATGTGTTATTGATCAAGATCTATTTCCATATTATTAATATTTGTACTAGAATGATCTTTTAGAGTCTACATCTCCAATCATTTCCCCACCAAACCATGTGATCTAGCAATTGTTTTTTTCTGTGTTTCTTCTCTCACAGTTCTTTCTCTGGGTGGGAATAGTGTTCTTTCTCTTAAGTCCCTCAGAATTGTCCTGGATCATTGCATTGCTGCTACTAGAGAAGTCCATTATGTTCGATTGTGCCACAGTGTATCAGTCTCTGTGTATAAGGTTCATCTGGTTCTGTTCTTTCAGTCTGCATCAATTCCTGGTTCACATGGAATTCCTCTAGTTCATTATTCCTTTTAGCCCAAAAGTATTCCATCACCAACAGATACCATAATTTGTTCAGTCATTCCCCAATTGAAGGGCATCTCCTCATTTTCCAATTTTTTGCCACTACAAAGAGGACAGCTATAAATATATTTTGTACAAGTCTTTTTGCTTATGATCTCTTTGGGGTATAAACCCATCAGTAGTATGGCTGGATTAAAGGGCAGACAGTCTTTTAAAGCCCTTTGGGCATAGTTCCAAATTGCCATCCAGAATGGTTAGGTCAATTCACAACTCCACCAGCAATGCATTAGTGTCCCAAATTTGCCACATCCCCTCCAATATTCACCACTTTCCTTTGCTGTCATGTTAGCCAATCTGCTAGATGTAAGGTGGGACCCCAGAGTCGTTTTGATTTACATTTCTTTAATTATAAGAGATTTAGGACACCTTTTCATGTGCTTATTGATATTTCTGATTTTTTTATCTGAAAATTAAGAAGGCAATTTATTTATAAGACATGTTGACATTATTCTCTTCTCATCCCTAATGAAACTCTTCCTAACCCATTGTTGGGAATGAATGCCCTATGCAGCTCGATATTATCATATTCCTTAATTGTGATCTATGTGATGAGTTTGGAGTGAAACTAAAATTGAGAAGTAAGGCATCTTTGACAAAGCTTGCATAATAAATTAAATTTAGGTTTTATGCTAAATATGAGAATTCCAAAGTAATATTGTGGTCACAGATTTAAAAATATTATGGCTTACGACAAAATGACTTTTAGCAGCTTTATTTACAGAGAGGTAGAAAGAGTGAAAGTGGAAAAATGTAGATAAAGATAGAAAATACTGCCTACCTACAATATATCCTAAGTTTAATCCTAATATCTCCAGGCCGAAAATGCGAATCCAAAAGTGAATCTCACCAGAATCCAAAGTCCTAATTAGGAAGTAGAAATCTGAAGAGCCAGGAGATGCTGAAAAATCTGCCAGGAACCTTCAGGGTACATGAGAATCTGACCAGAACTCATGCTGAAGGGAGTGTCCCACCAAAGCTCCAAAGAGCAGAGAGGGTCTCCTTACCAAGGAACCAAGGAAGGAATCACTCTACTCCTCCACTCACCACTGCAAAGCCTGAGGCAGTATCCAGGGAAAGAATCTCCTCCTGCAGTCTGGCTCACCAATGCAGAGAACCTTACTAAATCCTCAAATTGGTCTTTTTAAAGTGTTTTTCTTGATGTTACTTCCTGATGCTTTTTCCACTTTATGGGAACCAATTGCAGCCTTTCAATTTGCCTAGCACTGCCCAGGGCCTCTGGAGTTGTCACCCACTCTAGCAAGTGACTTGCGAACTCTCATATTTAGTGGCTTGTTTAAGTATAAGTATAAAGAGCCTTTGCCAAAACTGTAATAATAATGAGGGAGCCAGCAATAACCAATGTTATTATAGAGGGGAGAGAGAGAGAGAGTCAAATGGGGTGAGACTCTTCTAGCTCTCCCTTCCTGCCAATTATAAACTCTGGGAGATTTCGAGGGGGTGTCACCCCAAAACTGGGTGACCTGGATGGTCGTGCCACCCCACAGGAGTTGGGGGAGAGGCCTCCCTATAAGATGAGGTATGGGGTACCCCAGTCTGATTCTGAACGAGGGCGGGGTTCACTCAAGCCTCCCCTGAGGTCAGCCAACTTCACAGCAGGTGGTCTGGCTTCAGGTTGGAGGCGGCTAGACCAAACTGTAGTTCTCCTGCCCCTTTATGTCTCTCAGACACTCTGGAACGCTATCTGACTAATGAATGGCTTTTATTAATCACAATTTAGGGATTGGGGAAATGGGTGAAGGGCAGAGGGATTTTGGGGTGCCCTCTTTTCCATTTCTATGGGGTCTGTCACTCGGGTGGGAACCTTTGGGGTTCCCACTCCCAAGCTTCTTGAAGTCTTGCTAGGTGAGAAGTGATCAGATGCCTTTGACCAGGGAATCGGGGGTTTCAATGTCCAAAGAAAGATCCTTAGGAAGCTTCCCTCAGGACTGGATCTGAGCTGGCATGTCCACCTCCTCCCTTTCTTAGTCCTCAGCCCAAAGTTCTTCCTTCTTCCTCCTCTGGAGAATTACCCAGTATTCTCTCTGGTCTCAACTGTCACCAACTGTCATGCACTGTCAGCCTCTGGATCCATTTGTCCCATTCCCCTTGCACAAATCCCATCCTTACATAAGTTATTGATTGATTAACTAAAAGTTGCTGATTAATAAACAAAGAGTTTGATTCACACTTTACAGTTGCCATGGGGAAGGACAGAATTTTAACACCTAAAGGAAAGCTGACTTGCCAGAAAGTCTTAATTTTGATTGCTGAGCACATATATTATGAAGGGGTTCAGGGCAGCTATGTGGCACAGTGGATAGAGTGCCAAGCACCAGGCTTGGAGTCCAGAAAAATTCATCTTCCTGAATTTAAATTTGATCTTTCAGATACTTAATACCAGTGTGACCTGGGGCAAGCCACTTAATCCTATTTGCCTTAGTTTCCTCACAGAGAGCTGTCCTCTTATAATAAAATATACAAAAGAGTATATAGTAAGTTCATGAAAGTCTCAAGTGTAATATATTGAAGAAATCTGATGTATGCAGAAATCTATACTCTAAGTCTCAGACCCCTGCAAAGAAGCTAGAGGAAATGCCTTTTTATTTCCATTTGGGAGACAAATTTTTAATTATAATTTTGCAACATTCAGTTTTGAAGGCTTTGTGTTGTTCTGTCCATTTGCATTGTCATTTTATATTATTTTTCAGATTGTACTATCTTCACTTTGTGTCTGTGCATATAAATCTTCCCATGCTTTTCTGTGTTTCATTTCTTAAAGTATAATATTATTCCATTACATTAATGTGCTAGTTTCTTTAGCTATTCCTCAGTTAATGAGTGGCAATTAGGTGGTACAGTGGATAGAGCACCCAGCCTGAAGTTAGGAAGACTCATCCCCTTGAGTTGAAATCTGACCTCAGATACTTTCTAGCTGTGTGACCCTTGGCAAGTCATTTGACCTTGTTTGCCTTAGTTTCCTAATTTTTAAAATGAGCTGGAGAAGGAAGTGGTAAACAACTCTAGTATCTTTGCCATGAAAACACCAAATGGGGACATGACTGAAAAACAAGAAAGCTAATGAGCATCTACTTTGTTTCCAGTTATTTGCTACTACAAAAGATACTGCTATAAATATTTTAATGTATAGGACTACAAAAAATCATTGACTAGCACTGGATTCTCAGCAAAACAGTGTGGGCATTTTAGTCACTCTTTTTTTGCATAATTTTCAAATTGGTTTTGAGATTTTTTGGACCAATTCACTGCTTCTGCAACCAGAATGCCTGTCTTTCCACAGCCCTTTCAACTTAGGCACTTTTCATCTTTTGTCATCTTTGTCTGTTTTCTGGGTTTAAGGATAAAACTTCAGAGTTGTTTTGGTTTCTATTAAAAATCTTGAAGCATATGATTAATAGTAATTACTTGGATTATTCTTTCCTATGATTGTTAATAGTCAGCAATTCTGAGAAATAATTGTTCATATCTTTTGACTTCTTACCTATTGAGGAATTACTTTTGGTTTGTGTGGTTTTTTTCTGTTATGCCAGATTGTTATTTTCTTTACTATTCAAGTTAATTGCATGTAGGTATTGTATTTTAAGAAGAAAATTGATGAATATGTGTGGAGAAGAGGTTGATCAGTATGGTGAGAAGACTGGAGACCCAACCAGATAAGAATCAGTTGAAAGAACTGGCAATGGTTAACTCAGAGAGGAGAAGATTTATTGGACATGTCAAACTCTGCCATTTGGTATTGAAAATTCTTCATAACTGAGTTATAATCTATCTTTCTTAGGCTTGCTTAATCCATAGTTTTCCCTTTCATATTCCAAATGCCAGCCAAACTGTTGGTCCTGGTATTCCTCATACATTCCATTCCATTACCTATTTCCATGAGTTTGTGCAGACTGTTCCCCATACCTGAAATGTACTCCCTCTTCATCTTTTAGAATCATTAAATCCTTTTAAGTTTAGCTCAGTTTCATATCTTAAATAAGACATATTGTGCTTTCCTTATAGAATATTAACTCCTTAAAGGCAAGGACTGCTTTATTTTTGTCTTTGAATCCACCATGTCTAGTTCAAAGCCTGGCACATAGTAATAAAGTATTTAATAAATGCTTTTTAGTCATTTTGAAAACCATAATGAAAGGTCAAAGGGAATGGAAGCATAAATCTTGTTATATGCTATATAGCTGTGTGTTTTATGTAAGATAGCTGTGTGACCCTGGGCAAGTCACTTAACCCACATTACCTAGCCCTTACTTCTGCCTTGGAACCAATACACAGTATTGATTCTAAGATGGAAGATAAGGGTTTCCTTAGCTTCTGTCTTAGAATCAATACCGTATATTGGTTCCAGGAAGAAGAATGGTAAGGACTTGGCAGTGGTGGTTAAGTGATTTGCTCAGGGTCATACATCTAGGAAGTGTCTGAGGCCACATTTGAACCCAGGACCGCCTATCTCTGTCTGGCTCTCCATCCACTGAACCACCTAGCTGCATTCCTGATGTTGCTTGTTTTAAGATCTCTTCCAACTGTACCATTCTGGTCTATTGGAAAGTAGAAGAGATCACAACTGTATCTTATCTTTTTTATTTTTTCATAGAAAGTAATAGAATAAAATTATTTCTTTGGTTCTTATGCAGCTCATAAGTGCTGCTGGCCTGAAGACAGGCTATTTTGGAACAAGAATTGTTTGGGATTTTGCATCTTTTGCTTTGACCAGTTTGTGGGCAGTTGTATTTTGTGAGTGAGTATGTTGTATTTTTCACGTTTGCTTATGATATGGTTATGGATCCCATTTAGACTTGTCAATAGGTCTTACTGATTAAAAAACAGAAGATACATCTGTAGACAATACTTAGATTGTATAAAATTGGTTTGCATTCACATTGCAGGAACACAGGTTATATTGCAAATATTTAACATAATTGTTTTAAAAGTCTGTCTCTGAATAATATTTCATTTCATGGGCAAGAAAAATACTTTGTTAATTGAATAATTTCCTCTTTGTTGATTCTTTACTGGTATACCTTTAGAGGCTATACATTTACTTTGAGCATGATTTTGCCAATCTTGGGCTCATGTATTAATTTTATTTGTTCTCAAAGCGAATATTGAATCCTTGGCAATTTTATAAAATTAATATTCAAAGAGCAAGACAAAATTGGTCAACTCTTTGAAAAGATTCATTAGTACTTACTGGTGATGATCCAATTATTTAGACTAGATCCTATTTCCTAGTTCAAATGCATAGTTGCTTTGTTTGTTTTGGCTTTTTTTGGATTATTATTTTTTTTCTGAAGAAAATTAGTATGCATTGTTTTGTGTTAATAAAAGAAATATTTGTTCTTTGAATTGAGTATATGAATTGCATGAACTCAGGAGTGATTTTTTTTTTAAACATAACACTTGGAAAACTGCTGCTTGGTTAGAGCACTTTTGTTCCAAGCTCTCTTTGAGTCAGTTCCTATTAAACCTGAAATGTGACAACCTGTACAACAATAGAAATATTCTTACAATACAATTCTTGTATTATTATTGTGTGGGTTTGAGGAAACTCTCATAGTGTGCCTAATTGAATTGATTATGCTTAATGAATTTGGAAAACCAAAGGGTACCTTTTGTTTACTTGACCATTGAATTTGAAACTTGGAGCACTTTAGAAAGAAATGCTTTGTAAAAGCATAAGAAGTGTTGTAAAATATATTACTACATAATATGTAGAATGCAATAAATTAGGAAGTTTAAGTCACCCTCAGATAATATTATGGTAATTTCAACGTAACAATTACAAGCAAAGATTATGAAAATGACATACCAAGCAAGTTACCTTCTGATAGATGCTGAGAAAGGGAGGGGGAGGGGAATATTAAATTATTATGTGTTTTTATTAACAGGTCCTGAGAATTCTTTGATAATGGAATTGATCACAGTACATTTCTTTGGTAAATTGTTAATGTCCCTGTTATATGCCTCTATAAGAGTTCTTCTAAAGTAGTATTCAGAAATATATCATTAAAGGAGAATACTATTCTATTCCCCTTTTAAAAAACAAAAAAATTCATGTTTAGCAGCTTGATGCTACTTACATTATGTAAATTATTATAGTCAGTGTGGCATTATGTAAAAATTCCCTAATGTACCTACATGAGGATTTCTTGAAGTAGAATAATGCTTGCTGGTTTCTATAAATTTGTTGAGAACTTAATGGTGATTGTGAGCATACCAAGTAACCCACCTTTTTTTTTTTTTTTTTTTTTTTTTTATGAGGAAAACACTTGCTTTGAAATATAGGTATTTGTCTAAATACCTCCTTAATTCTCCTTTTCCTAGGCCTAAGCTCTGGAAAAGAAAGAGAACTGTGCCAATTTGAAATTGTGAATATTAATGACGGTGACCTGCCATTCTGAAAAATGTTGGTCCCTGAGCCCAAATGAACCTTATATTTCTTGAGACTTTCTATTCTATAAATGTAAAAGAACACTGATGGGTTTGGCCTCCCACCTGCCTTTGTCTAGAATCGTCAGTCTCTAGATAGAATGTTAACTCTGTTTGGGTTAATTTTATTCCTTGTTGGATATAGGTGATGTAGGTCAGTCATATTTTTCTTTTCCTGCTGTGCCCAGCGAAAAATCAGTTGCATCCACTGCATCCCATCCTGTGAGGCATCAGCAACCATTGCTTGTCCCATTTCAATGATAGCATGAAATATTAGTTAACCCTTTCTTTGAACATTTGCAGGACAAGGAGGGCTTTGCTAGCTGCTAAGAGTGAATAGGCTGTCACCAGGCAACTCCAGTGTCTGAGATACAAAGAGCTGAAGGAAAAATGAATGTGACTATTCATGGATTGAGCACTTAAAATATATCTCCATTAACTTCATATACTAGTTAAAAGGTTACAAGGAAATTGACTTGTCAGAACTAGAAATTGAAAGAACCCCCTCTGTAAATATTCCTTGGATAAGGTATCAAAAGCCCAATCTACTTAAAAATTTTAATTATCTTGTGTATTTGGACCAACTACATGGTGATATACAGAGACTTCATAAGAACATTTGGTGGTAAAAAGGCTGCTGTCTCTTTTTTATCAGAAAGTGCCTCCCTTTTTTTTTCCCTTTCCCCCTCCTTTTTAAAAAAGAAGCTTTAAAAAGGGAGACTTGAAGAGTTGTGGTAAGGAGAGGCCGCATAATATAGTAGACAGAGAAATGAACTTGGGGTCAAAAGATCCGAGTTTGAATCTTGGTTCTAACACATTTTAGTCATGTGACCATAGACACACATATTATTTTAGCTCTGCCTTTCAGTTTAATTGTCTGTATAATGGGAAAAATAAGCCTTGTACTACCCTGAAAGGGCTATTGTGAAGAAAGCACTATATTAACTCTTAGAGTTTGTCATATTTGATATAAATATAATGGTTGTTATTAATATCAACAATACTTAAAGAGGGGAGGCAGAGGTTGTTTGAAAAATTGAACCATGGGTACAAGGAAATGGGCAAAAAATCCTTAAACAATACTCCATTCTATAGTTTGTCTCAATTTAAAAAGATTATTTTCAAGTGGCAATATTTGTAGTTTAATTTTAATATTTTAGATTGAGACCAAAGCCAGGAATTCTATTATTGCATATCTTGGTTTCTTTATTCTTTATTCTTCTTTATTAATGCCAAAATGTTTCATCAATTAATTGGTTGAGGGATACGAACAGGCAGCTTTCAGAAGAAATCAAAGCTATCAATAAACATATGAGAAACTGCTCTTAATCATTAATAATTAGAGAAATGCAAATTAAAATAACTTTAAGGTACCACTTCACACCCATCAGGTTAGCAAAGATGACAGAAAAGGAAAATGACAAATGCTGGAGGGAATGTGAGAAAATAGGTATACTAATGCACTATTGGGTGAAGCTGTGAACTAGTCCAACCATGAACAGTTTGAGATTATACTTAGAGAGTTCTAAAGCTATGCATACTCTCTGATTGCTCTTATTTCTATTAATTATTTCCAACTTATCATATATATTTATATATATATAAATTTATATACATTTAAATTGCATTGATCCTCAAAATGCTCTGCAAGGTAAGTATTATTATTATCTACATTTTACAATGGAAAAAATGGAAACAAACAGATTAAGTGTCTGACCCAGGGTCACACAGCTAAGCAGAAGCTGAATTTAAACTCAGGTTTTGACTCTAGACCCTAGCACTCCCCCTATATTGTGCCATCAGCTCTTTCTACATAACTTCTTTATGTAGCTTGTTTCCTAATAGGTGTTTTCATGTTGTCTTCTCCCATTAGATTGTGAATTCCTTGAAAACAGGGACAGTATTTTACCTTTCTTTTTATCTCCAGTACTTAGCACAGTGCTGGATACATAGTAGGCACTTAATGAATGTTTATTGACTGACTGACCATCTATAAAGTGAGGAGCATGAATTAGATGACCTTTTAAGGTTCTTTAAAAAAAATTTTTTTTTTAAACCCTTAACTTCTGTGTATTGGCTCCTTGGTGGAAGAGTGGTAAGGGTGGGCAATGGGGGTCAAGTGACTTGCCCAGGGTCACACAGCTGGAAAGTGTCTGAGTCCGTATTTGAACCTAGGACCTCCTGTCTCTAGGCCTGGCTCTCAATCCACTGAGCTACCCAGCTGCCACATTAAGGTTATTTTTGCCTCAAAATCCATTATGAGCTTGAGACTTGGATGGCATCTAAGAGAAGTCATCTCTTTAAAAAAAAAAAAAGAGGTCATGCCCTCAAGGAGCTCTTATTTTAATTGGGGAAGACAACAAGCCTGAGAGATTTCATCTGTGGAAAGCTAGGTTTAGAGGTGCTTAGGGTATACACTGATAACAGGAATATGAATGCCCTAGTACAGTGATTCAAATCTATGTCATGGGTACCAAAGATGGCACACAGAGTGTTTTCTGTGGGCACTATTCCACCTCACCCCCCCAAAGTTCGTTATTAGAAAGTCTGAGTGACTTAGGTGGACCTGCTCCCTTCCCCCTTTCCACTGTGCCTCCCTATCCCTCTGTCCAGCAGCCCAATGGAAGAGTACAGGGAGCAAGGTGAATAGCACATAGGCGGCAGAGCTGGAGGGGAGAGGAGTACTGGGGCCACTCCCCTCCCCCTCTCTATGCTTACTGAGAACATTCCTCACTTCACCCACCCCTCTGCCCAGTAGCCCAATGGGGGCAATTTCTTCCTCCCCTGTGTAGGGCAGGGGGGGCCATGGCTTGTGGGTCTCTAAAAGGTTCATCATCATTGCCCTATGAAAGGGTAGATGCTGAAGACTGATAGTTTTTAGGACACTGTGAAGGAGCAGATAGTGAGGTTTTAATTTTGTTGTAAGGATTGCATTTGGCGTCACACATCTGTATGGTGTCAGTAGCCATTTCTACTTTGAAGGTAGGGGACAGATGAGATGTTAGAATGGAAGGACCTAGCCCATGAATTATTAAGGAATAAGGGAGAAGACCTGAAAATTAGAATGGAGTTCCTTCCAGCAGGAATGTACAATAGAAGGTTTGTGTCCAACGAGAAGTGAAAAAAGAAAATAGGGTATCTATAGGAAGAAGCTTATAGGGATAAATTTCCTGCATTGCTTGTTCTTCTGGATCTGCCCACCCAGTAGGATCTGATATAGTGGGAAAGGGTGTCTTACAGTGTCTCCTCTAACTTGATAGCTTTTTTATTGATAAGTCCTAAAGGGGTGAAATATCTTGCTTAATTAAGTTACTTAAGAGTGAATTTGTGGCAGATGATATATATGTATGTGTGTGTATATATATTTTTAAACCACATCACCAGTAGATCAGGAGTTTTTTGTTTGTGAGGATCCTGAGCCATTTTGTCACTGGACTGAGTAAACCTTAATTTAAAAGCTAAAAGCATTCATAAGGTTTTCAGGGTCTTTTTGACCCAATTGTTTGATTCCTTGCAATTTGCATATATAGTGAAAAACAGTCTTTTGGATGGAGATTATATTTTTTACAGTCAAATATAGGGATAGAATTCTTTCATCAAGGAAAAATCAATTGGATTTTTTGGCATATTGTTCTTTTCTTGTGCACCCCTCTCACTGTATGGCTAAAAACTTTTCCTCTAACTTCCTTTGTTAGTGGGTTTGTCTTTCAGCTATTGTCTTGAATTAACTTTAAAACCACTCAAGCTTGCTTCCTGAGGAACAGAAAGGATTTCAATAGTACCTTCAATATAGACTTTTGTTTGTTTATTTTGGATGGGAGGAGAATCCCTGAAGAACTAGGCAGAGACAAATCTTTATTCAAAGAGACTGACAAGATTCTTTCAGAACAGACTTATAAATGAATGGAATCATAGTCATGAAGTAGAGTTCACTTAGACCAACTCCTACTTGAAGGACTAGATCCTCTAATATCTTAAGAAAATGATTATTGAGCCTTTGACTGGAAACTTCCAGTACTAGAGAGCTTATTACTTGTCAGTACAATTCTGTCATTGTTGTATAGTTCTAACCATTTAGGAGTATCTTTTTATTTCTACATTTTAATTTCTTTTGTGTTTACATCATCTCCATTTTCAAATATATCTGTCTTCCATCCCTTAGCCAATGAACTATCCCTTATATAGAGAAATTAAAAAAAAAAAGAGGAGAAAAGGCAACTCAGTAAACGCAATCAACAGGTCAATGGTATATGTCAGTGATGGCAAACCTATGGTACAGGTGCCAAAAAGACCATGCAGAGCCCTCTCTGTGGGCATGCCTGCAGTTGCTTGCCAGAATTTGTTACTAGAAAGTAAGAGGGATTTGGGGCAGAGTTCGGGATAAGTTGAGGGAGTCAGGGGGCAAGTGGAGGGGTTTGGCATTTGGGCTGGCTGGGGTGGGCATGGCATTTGGTCTGGATGCAGTGGGGTAGGGGCAGGGCCTGGCACTTCTTCTCTAAAAAGGTTCACCATCACTGATATGTAAAAAATTCCTGTACTCACTGGCAGGAGGTAGATGCATTTTTTTTTTAAAGTTTTGGGAATCCAAATTTGGATGTTAACATTTATATGGTTACACATTATTTTGTTACTCCTTTGTTCCTTTCATTTGCATTATTGTTTTTATTTTGCTGTTTCTGTTTATTTCACTGCATCAGTTTATATATCTTCCTGAGCTTCTCTGAAATCTTTATATTAATAATTCTTATGACCCAGTAATAACTCACTACATTTCTATATTATGATTTGTTTAGCCATTCCCAAATTGATGGAACAATTGCTTCTTTGTACTCAATAAAAATCTGCCTCCATATATTATGGTCTCTCTCTTTATTCTCTCCTATTCTGCTCCTTGGCTCTAAACAGAGCTAGTGTGATGCTCCTTTTCTTTGGGGAACTGAAGCAGTTTTTGTGAGAGTGGGGGAGTGACATTATAAAATAAGGGGATTGTCCTATATGCTCTCTAAGGTTTCTTCCAAGCATAAAATGCTGTGATCCTAAATGGGATGGCTTTGAACGCCTATCCTTTAGGATCAGAGCTGTATTGAATATTTTAAAATAGTATTTAAAATTTCTAAAATATTACACTTGTGTCAGCATTCAAAGAGAAATGGAGAGAGCCCTGACAGGAAGCAAGAAGATTTGTGGTTTAGATGGGGAGTGATGAAGGTATGGTAGTAATGACCTAAGATAGAAATGTAAAAGATAAGAGACCCTTCTAAGAAAGAATGAACAGGAATTATGTTACTGATTTATGCTTTTTAAAAATTCTTTCGAATAAAGGAAAAGAAGAGCCAAAGATTATTCCAAAATTTAATGTCTTGGTGATTGGAAGAATGGTGGTGTCCTTGAAGAAAGCATAGAAGTTGAAAGGGAGGCTAATTTTGGGGATTGAGCTAGTAGGCTTGGTTTTTCATTAATGATAAGGTCAACTGGCAATTGGAGAAACTGCATTGGAACAGGATTTCAAATATAGTCTTGGTAGTCATTTGTAAGAAGGGTAGAGATGTGAGTCTCTGAGAATGAATTGTATGCTTCAGTGGGGGGTAGCTTGATATTGTGGAAAGAGTTCTGGCTTGGGAGTTGAGAAACCAGAATTCCAGTGCCAGATTGAAGTGCTACTCACATTTACTTCATAGCCTTGAGAGAATAATTTCTTCTCTCTAAGCTTTAGTTTCCTTTTCTTGAAAACTTGACATAGGGTCACCTTCATTTCTAAACTTTAGAGCTATGTAGAAATACTACCTAAAAGCCTATGATTCTAGTTTGTGGGAATCAATCTTTTCATATAATAAATTCCTTAATATAACAAACATGTAATATAAACATATTTAAAATAAATAAAAAAGTAAACAAACATATACATAAATATATAATAAACGATACATAATTTCATGTTTAATATTTTTGGAGAAATTATGCAAGTGTCAGCATTTTCTCAGGGAGCTCCATCACATCACAACATTCATGTGTTGTAGAATAGTTTGGAGAACATTGCATTAATAATGATAACTTATGTTTATATATGCTTGGAATGACATCGAAGCATAACAGATAGAGAGCCAACTTGGAAGCCAGGAAGACACACACTAGATGTATGACCCTGGGCAAGTCACTTAATCTCTCATTGTTGCAATAATTCTCTAAGACTATATGTTGTAGAGAAAGTACCAACCTGCGGTGGTAGTTTGCTCAACAGGGAATTCTCTACCAATGAACTCACAGGTCCAATCTCTATCCCTATGCATGGTATATGATGCCTATTATTTCTTACTTCAAAACATTTTTTTCTTTATTCTGTATTTAATAAAATTGAACATTGCCATGTACAAAAGCGATTGTGGTGAGAATGAAGAATATATTTGGGGATGCAAGATAGAGAGACAGAATGGCAACAGTTTTTAATTAGATAAAGAAATTTTAACATTCATGAATGTAATAGTAGAATAATTTTGCCTCATGGCCAGGTTATGGGTATGACTGTCTCTATGGGTAGCTGAGCTAGAAGTAGAGGAGGAGGCCTTTGAAAATGAGTCAGTTGAGTAATTGCAAAGTTAGGGTGTTTGAAGAAGTATTTTCATGTATATTGAAGTATAAGAATCTCTTGGTGTGGAACTCTCTCCATAGGTGCATATCAGTTATTCATTATAAGATCATTGATTGAGAGCTGAAAGAGACCTCAGAGTCCATTTAGTTCTATCACTTCATTTTACACGTGAGGAATAGGCATCTAGGATGTTAAGTGACTTTCTTAATGTTATGTACAGATATTGTCAGAGGCACTGTTCGAACCCAAATGCTGTTTCCAGGGATGGTGCTCTTATTGCTTTAAAGAGTTATTTGGCAAGGAGCATTGAGACCTTAAGTGACTGGTGTGCCATCTTAAAAGTGGTATGTGTTGAATGCAGTTCTGGAATCTGGTCTTTCTGACTCACTGCCTTCTATTCCTTATATCTGGTTACCTGTCTTAGACACTTTTTATAAAACTTTAGTCTTTGAAACATTTTTAAAATGCAGATATATATTGTAAAATACTCCTTTATTTTACACAAGGGTGAATTTATTAACTGTTACTAATATATTACTAATTAATTATTATTATTTAAACCCTTACCTTCTATCTTAGAATCAATACTGTATATTTAGGCAGAAGCATGGTAAGGGCTAGGCAACAGGGGTTAAGTGACTTGCCCAGGGCCACACCCCTAAGAAGTGTCTGAGGTCAAATTTTAACCCAGGACCTCCCATCTCCTAGTACTGGCTTTCAATCCACTGAGCCACCTAACTGCCTCCTAATTTATTATTTGTAATCTTGAGCTTCCCATATGTATTAGTGTTTAGAGATCATTAATAGAGTTGTTGAGAACAGGAAATTTTAGTTTTAAATGTCTGGAATCACTGCCCATCAGAAGATATGTCCTAAATGATGATAAAAGCCTACTAAAATAATATGACATAGGGAATATTGGTTCTTAATTATGTAAATTAATCTTACATTTTTTTTAGTTTCATCGAGGTACAACTTGATCTGTATTAGGACTAGAATATAACTATGCTTTAGTAGATGATTGTTGCATTGAGGTGGTTGATTTACTATTTAAGAAACACCATAGGGGCAGCTGGGGTGCTCAGTAGATTGAGAATCAAGTGTGTATTCAGGAGGTCCATGGTTCAGATCTGGCCTCAGATACTTCCTAGCTTTGCGACCCTAGGCAAGTCACTTAATCCCCACTGCCTAGCCTTTACCACTCTTCTGTCTTGAAATCAATACACAGTATTGATTCTAAGATGGAAGGTATTAAGGGTTTTTAAAAAAAAAAAAAGGAAGAGAAACACAATGACATAATAGCAAAGCCTCATAGAATCAATCTAATCCCTTCATTTTATAGATGAGGACACTAAGGCCCATAGACATTAAGTTACTTGTCACTTAGGCAAAAAGGCACTGTCAAGATTTGAATCTAGGGCCTTTGATTCCAAAGTGAATTATGTAAAGAATTTCAGAATTTTGATTTGAGAAGAACCTTGGAAGTCATTTAGTACAAACCTTCTTTCAAAGATAAGTAAATAGAGAGGGGAGCTTGGTTGTGTAACATTATACTTGGAGCTACAAATTTGGTTGTTTTTTTTTCTAATTAAATTTTGTTCATTTAACAAGCATTTGCCCCTTTTCCTTCCCTTTTCCCTTTCTTCCCAATGGGGGAAGAAAAAATAAAACCCCTTGAGGAAATATACAGAACCAAACAAAAGACATTTCTACATTGGCCATGACTAAGAATGCATGCATATCTAGTCCATCCACTCATTGTCTGGAGGGGCTAGCATTCAGTTTACATCATCAGTCTTCAGGAATCATGATTGATCAGAATTGCTCAGAGTTTTTATATAATATAATACAATACAAAATGCTTCTTTTTTATAATGTTAAACTATGAATTGTTTCTGTGCATGTTTTCAATCATGTTTAAGTGATTAATGTTCCTCCTCCTACTGCTTCCCTGTTTATTAGACTTCTATTTGTTCCCCACCATTATGTGAACTGTACCATTCAAATTCCTCCCCACCTCCTTCCTTTCTTTTCTCTACTTGAGAGTATTAAAACATAAAAAACACTCCCAAGTTTTCCATCTTATTTTACTTCCTTTACTACCCCTTTCCATGTCATGGTTCCTGAATCACTCTCTCCATACCCTACCCCCTCCCCAATTAGGATACATCATCCTAATAAAATCTTTTCAAATTATTGTCGTTTATTCATTTCAGTTGTGTCCAACTCTTTGTGTCCCCATTTGAGGTTTTCTTGGCAAAGATACTGGAGTTGTTTGCCATTTTTTTCTCTAGCTCATTTTACAGATAAGGAAACTGAGGTAGACAGGGTTAAGTGACTTACCCAGAGCAACATAGCTAACAAATTTCTGAGACCCAATTGAACTCAGGAAGATGAATCTTTCTGACTCCAAGGCTGGCACTCTCTCCTGCACCACCTAGGTGTCCTAAATGGGAGAAGAGAACATATCAAAAGAAAGCTAAAAAGAAAGTGGGAAGGTTACCCATGACAGGTACATGCTAGAGAAAGTTTAGAGAGAGGAGTCCAGGAGAGCCTGAAGAGGAATGAAGACAAGGCTAGCCTTTATACTTTCTTTATAAAGGAGGTTCTGGGGGGAAATGAGCCACTCAGAGGAAGGAGCCACAGCGGGGCAATTTTTGTTCATGATTTCTTGAGATATGACAGCTAGGTTCTTTCATTTTTTATTTTTTTCTCATGGCTTTCAGGTCATCCATCTATTCTTAAATTAACCTCTCCTTGATCTGTTTTCCAGTTCAATTGTATTTGTTATAAAGTATTTTATATTTTCTTTAATTTTAAAAAATATTTTAATTTTTCAGAAAATATTTCTTTTTGTCTGTTGAGTCACTAGCTTTTGTTTGGATCATTCTAATTTTTGGTGAATCTATTATTAAAGTAAGAATGTATGCTGCTTGAGTCCACTTATTTCTTTTTTGTGATCTCTTCTCTATATCTCACATTTATTTTCAGATTCTTTCCTTTAGAACTCTCATTTCATTTAGAAGACTGCTTCAAACTCATTTCTTAACTCTTGCATAATTTGGAATTCCAGACGACCTTTTGTGGACATTTTATATTTCTCTTTGGGCCTTTGTTTAGGGTAAAAGCCTGGAAAAGCAAGTTGGAGTGCTATGCATGATGAATATCAAGTTGGTCAGTATGACCTGACTATTAAGAGTCCCTCTTGGAAAGCAGTGTATTAAAAAATTGAAAAGATAGGAAAGGACAGGTTGCAAAGAGCCTTAAATGCCAAAAAAGGAATTTATATTTGATTCTAGAGGTAACAGGAGCCATTGGATTTTATTGGGGGGAGTGTGGGGGAGAATTTGACCATGCCAGCCCTCAGAGAGAGAAAGAGAAGATTAATGTTAGTTTTATATTTGTTTTCATTAATAATTGTCCAATTCTATTTCAGTAGTTCAGGTGAGGGGTGATGAGGATGTAATCTAGGGTGATGGTTATATGAATAGAGAGAAGGGAGATATCTGTGAGTGTTACAGAGAAAGATAATGTAAGATCTGGCACCTGATTATATGTATGGGTTGATCAAGAGTTAGGATGATACTGAGATTGCTCACTTTGGTGACTGGAAAAATGGTAGGTGCTATACCTTCTATCTTAGGATCTCTGACTATTTCTTATGTTACCTATCAGAATACTAAGGCTCTGACAAGTTATGCAACTTCTATAAGGTTTCATAGTTTTGTAAGCTGAAGAGAGATGATTGAAATCCACATTTCTTACCAAAGTACAGAGCTCTCTTGCTACCCCACACCACCAGCTCCAAGACTGTTTTTAACTGTAGTTCTGAAGAAATAGCAAAATGTAGTATATCACTGTACTAGGCATTAGAAGCTCCAGCCTTTTGTTTGGGTTATGCTATTTACTAATCATGTGATCTTGGCTAAGTCATTTAATCTTTCTAGGTTTCAGTTTTCTTATCTGTCAATTGGGAATAACCATACTTAGCTATAGAATCAGATGAGACAATTTTGGTGGGGGTGAGGAGTAAAGAGCCCTGGATTTGATTTCAGGAGTGCTATATTGGAATTATGACCTCTATTTATAAGTTTTGTGATTGGATGCAAATCCTTTTACTTTTCAACCTCAGGTTATCCTGTGTAATACAAACATCATGCTGCTTTTACTACCAATTTTTTCAAATATACAATATAATAACACGCTATATATGTACATATGTTATATGTATGCATGTGACATACATACATGTGTTACATCATCAAAATTTCTCCCAGTATCCCCCTTGTACTGTCTCTCTAGAGAACTGTCCCATATAACATATGTACAAATATAGGTATGTGTATGGCCTTTCTATTTATTCAGTTGTATAAGGAAAATGCTTGGTAAATCGCAAAGTATTATAGAAATGTGAGTTTTGGGTATCATGTGAAAGCATAAAATTTGTAAAATTTAAGTATTGCTATTACTTGAGATGTCTTTTTAGTGACATGGGTGAACAAGGCTTGTTCATTCACTGAACATAAACTTTTTGAATGCCTACTATGTGTAAGGCAATCACTAGCTATGATGAATGGTAGAAATGGTCCTTGCTCTCAAAGTTCAATGTAGTTTGTTTCAGAATATGAAATAAAGACTTCATATAGGATATGTTATCTAGTATGCAAGTATGTGTGTATGTGTGTATATATATACATATATATAGTATGTATATATCTAGTATATAGATTATATATCTATTATGTAAGTATATATGTATGCAAGTAATTTACTGTTATCCTTCTTTAGCAAATGACAGATGTTATATCTATTTATAATAACCATATGCAGTGATTTTATGTTTATAATACATGAGGGACACAGCTGTCAATTGAGTTAAGTCTTATCTATAGTAATTATAAAATGAGTGGATTGGAACTAAATAGATCTCTAAGGTCCTGTCCACTTCTGATGTTCCTGTTTGTGTTCTTATGATTTAATACTTTCTTTACCATGGATATTCTGTTTTATAACTCCACAAGTTGGTATAATATTGTGATATTAATTGTTACTGGTATTAAGTGAATAGAGGCAAATGGACAGAGCCGCTCTATCTAGAAAGCAAATTGAAACTTAAGGGACAGGATGCATTTTAACAAATTTCTACAAAAAGTTTTATTTAATTACATAAATAAAAAAAATTATGTATTTGAAAGAAACTACGTTGGCATTTATCTGAAAATGCAATAAAATTTAGGAATTAGGAGCAAGGTATATATTAGTTTTTAAAGAAACACACCGCTTTTAAATATTTAAACTCTAAGAATAAACATCCAAGCTAAGATTTTTTTATTGAAAATTCTTTGACACAAAGACATCTGTATAAGCAAATTCCTTGGTCAAAATTTTTGGTTATTTTCCCCCTAATGCCTTCACCCTTTTCATGTTTTTGTAATTCTCCTTGCAACTCTTTCCTCATTCCATTTTCAGTATAACTTGTCAGGGCTTCTGCAGCATACAGTTTGGAGAATTATTAGGTGTCCATTCTATTTTAAGACTAAAAGAGTTATGGAAAATATTTCAAATTATCAGTAATCTTTTTGGCATTCAGAGGTCAAAAATCCATCAACATGCCTAGGAAACAAAGATGAACATCCCTCTTGTACCTCCCCCCTCCCTCCCCCCCAATTTTATTGCCTAATGTCAACGGGCTCATTATTTGTACAACAGCTGATGTATTTAGTACTTGTTGATTCACTTAATTGGTAACTGTACTACATTCATAACAACTCCAACAACGGAAAACAATAGGTCAGTGTCTGCTATTTATGCATAAATAGTCACATAGAGGCAGAATATGTCTGAAAGGCAGAATATGTTATTTTGAAGAGTAATCTGTTACATGAATGAGGCTATTGCTTATACCATGCTGAGGTAGGTTTTATATGTTCCTGTATTCAATAATTGTCTGTATGTTTACAATCTGGGAAGCTTGTAAACTATGCTTAAGATATTAGGTTAACTGTAATACTGAATGGATATTAATATAGTTGAAATGCCAGTATTGGAGGAAATATAAAAAGAAGAGCTTGTGTGGACAAACATGATTTTTCAGATTGGTAATAACCCAGATATTTTTATATCTGCTGTATTCTTTGTGTTTCAAAGTGCTTTGGAGCCTAGAATTTTTTTTTTTTTTGGTTTTGTTTTTGTGAAGGGTTATGTTTTAAAAAGTTATTGCTCTTTTTCTAGCTGCTGAATATACATTTAAATGTTTTGTTATTTACTTTGTTTTAAGTAGAGATATTAAGAATCTGAATTTTGAATTGGAAATAACTGTTCAGTGTGATAGTAACGACTCATTTATGTGACATTTTGACTTTCCACCCCAAACAATCTTGTAACATATTTACCTATTTTAAGTGGACTAATCACAGATTGTTTTTCTTTGTTTGTTTGTTTGTTTTTGCACGGATAGGGGGAGGAGGTTAGAGAAAGGGAGAATCTGCATTGAGAAGCTTGAGAAATTGTTTAGAATAATAATAATAATAGCTTCCATTTTCATATTTATAGTATTTTTGGATTTTGTAAAATAACCCTGTCAGGTATGCAATGTCATAGTCTTAAAAGAAAGTTGTCCGTATTCCCTTGGTTTAAAAAAAAAAAAGATAGCTTGAGTTATGAAAGGCAATGGAAAGAAATACTGACTGGGTTTTTTGTTTTTGTTTTTTGCTTTTAAAGTATTATAAATATGCCCCTTCAAAAACTATGTAAGTCCTGAATAATCCAAGTTTGGAGAATTAAAGTTATAAAAAAAGATATGTCTCTAGAAGAGTTGTGATTATTTAAAAAGGCTGAACTAATTATCCAGGCATTTTACAATTTAGAGTAAACAAAGCCGAATTTTTGTAGCTGAAACAGTTTCTTTGAAGGTTTTTTATTAGTATAATTATAGTTTGTTGCAGTTTACTGTCTTGCTATCAAGAAACTTTTTTTGTTTTTTTTTCCCACCAAAAATTAGTGTTTTGTTTTTTTTCCTCTTTTACATACAACTTTTAAAGTTTAATTTTCTATATAAGATTTTAGAGACTTGGTTAAGAAAGAGATTTTAATTTACCTCTGAAATGCGTAGCTTCTGTTGTGTACTTTGTATTTTGAATTTATAAAATCTGGTACTATCGTGATGATTCAAAAAGTAATATTATGGACTTATATCCCATTTGTAGTATATTCTCATCCTCTCATCTAGAAAATTAAATCAGGTACATTGTGGATTAGAACTTAGGTTGTGGGGAAAGGAAGATAGTATCTCAAATGCCATGAAACTGAACAATGAGATTATAGTTTGCAGCTAATTGCAAAATTCTTTTTTGTGCTGTCTTTCAAGATGTGTGATTAGGATGGGTTTCTATAATACAACATATTAAATTCTCTCTTATTGTCTGAGACATTATTTTTTTAACCTAAAGATAGTGTAAAGTGTAATGACCTCTGAATTGATACTTGACATTTTTTAAAAACTGAGGTAGGCCTCTTTAGTCACATTTTTAACATTTTAATTTTAAAGTTCACAACAACAATAGATATTAACAATTATAGGATTTAGTATGCTGTTAGAATTGTAGATTCACCAAGTGGAAAGGGAACTCAGAGGCCTTTTTGTCTGTTACCAGAGAAGCCAGAATCAAAGCTTAGTTTTTAAACTGTTCGTCAACATATCCGCAAAATTAAGTCTTATTATTTATTTAGTATCCAATGAAGAAAAAACATTTGGAATTTCTGCATTTTTTCTTAATTAAAATAAATCACTTTTCTTAAATATAGTTGCATGTGTCCTGAGTAAAAATTTGAACTCCAAGTGATGTATAGATAATGGCACTACTAAGCTGCAAAACAGACCTCATAAGTATCTACTGAAGCCTTACTTTTGCATTTCTGGTTCAAGGGAACAGTGCCTGCCATGTTTTCCAGGAACATTAAGCCTAAGGCAAAACTTGGGGTTTTTGGAGCCTGTGTAAAATAATTTATAGCACCTCCCCAGCATAACTGGCCCAAACTCTTTTTCTACTAATTAAACATCCTCTGGCAAATTCTAGTATATCTTACAGGTCCAAAAAGTACATGTTAGAAGAGTGGTAAATTTGGAGTTAAGTGAAAAAAAAATTGCCCCTTATCCTCCCCCCCCACCCCCCCAATTTCTGGATTCTTCCTCAATTTGGGACTCTGGAATACTTAATCTTTTAAAGTACAATAGCATTCTTTCTCTTAGGTGAGGTTGGAGTATACCATGTCTTGTGAAAATGCCCACATTAAATTTGGAGTAACCTACTGTTCTTTGTGTTAGCAAGGTACTTGTGGAGAAGAATTGTCTTTTCTTTGGATGGCCCCATACCAGAGTTAGTCTGTTGCATCTAAAGACCACCATTTTAGGAATCTAGGCCTATCAAAGGTTAAGTGGTTGATAGATACTTTGGGGCTTGTTGGTAAGAAGTTGTGACTATTATACTTTCAGTTGAAAAGTATTTTCTTGAGAGATTCTGGTGTTGATTTTGAAGTTTGCAAGTATTTATCATTTACATAAGAAATAAGTTGCCGATAGAGACAAAACTAAGGGGGATAATAAGGTAGGGAAATATAATCATATCATATCTAAGACAGTTTTTATGATGTTAATATTTAAAGGATCTATGCTTTCATTGATAGAGGGCAGCCAAAATTTTTTTTCTTTCAGGCAGAATATTTGGTGAATGTCCCCCCCCCCTTTCTCTCTCTCCTCCCCCTCTCCCCCTTTTTCTCTCCTCTCCCTCATTTTCCCTCCCTGCCTTCTGTCTTAGAATAGATACTAAGTAAGGTAGTAAGCATTAGGCAAATGTGACTTGCTTAGGTCACACAGCTAGGAAGTGTCTGAGGCCACATTTGAACCCAATCACCTAGTTGCGCTTATGAATATATTTTAATTAGTAATCTTAATTTTCTAATTGTTGTAATTATTCTAAGGCAGGGATCTCATTCTAGACTTCATTCTATTCTAGTGAGAAAGAATTTCTGTATATATTTGTCTTAACTTTCCAAACCAGAAACCAGGATATGTGTTCTGACAAAGGATGATATGTTTGCAAAGTCTTATTAAAAGTATATTTTCTTCCTAGAGAAGGGAGGTCCTAGGTTCAAATCCGGCCTCAGACACTTCCCAGCTGTGTGACCCTGGGCAAGTCACTTGACCCCCATTGCCTACCCTTACCACTCTTCCACCTATAAGTCAATACACAGAAGTTAAGGGTTTAAAATTAAAAAAAATTTAAAAAAAAGTATATTTTCTTTTCTGGAAATCATACTCATCATAGAAAATCCAGAATGATCAGATTTGTCATTTATCTATTGGTATTGATTTTTTATCATCAAAAATAAACTTTTTCCTTGCCATAGTTTCCCTGCTTAGTAGATCTTTATAATGAAAGTTCATTGCTCATGACCATGCATTTTGGATTGGGGAATGTAAGTGTGAAGTGGCATTTTGAAAATTAGCAATTGTAATAGTGGATGATGGTTGAAGAATTAGAGATATAAGTGTTAGACTGATGTACAGTTTTCCAGTGTATGTTATTTTCCACATAAAGATATAGAACATTTCATAAAATGGTCCCAGACCATTTAAAACTCAAAGAAATGCAGCTGACGCAATGAAATACATAGAGTACTTGTAAAAACATACAGACACGCAAGTGGATTGCTGCCAGACAGAAAATATAAAGGCGGTTTGCCTAACTGCAGGGTGCCGAGTTTTGTACATGTGCCATGCCGGTGCTGTTAGTACAGAGTATGTTGTGTTGCTTGGGGGAAAGCAGATTGCATTTGGACCTTTTTAGCTTGAGAGTCTTCTGCAGATCTTTAGGTGAAAATTATGGATTAGCACAGAGTGGAGAAGCCATGCAAAATAGGTATTTTGTGAAAACATCAATGGAACTTATTTCCCTTTTCAGTATTAATTTTGTAAAAACTATCACATAATATTATTGATTGCCAACTGCCACTAAATCTTCTTCCTCCTCATTTTGTCAGAAGCCCCTTAGGTTCTCAAAGCCTGATAGAAGAGTGGAAGTTCTAGGTGTTCTTCCATGCTCAGAAGGTTGATTATATAGAGTCTAGACTGAACTGAAGGGCTGGGGGGGGTCTCTTGTTAAAGAATCAATGAAGCTAAGTACAAAGAGGTTCAATACTAGAATGTTCATCATCTCCTGTTGAAATTTTTTGACCACAGTAACTTTAATAAGGATAATTTACAATAGCGTAACATGCTTGCAGTCTGTATCAGTAAGAGAACTCTTTGGTGATAACTAATGAAGTGCTGATTGGTTGCTATATTGGATATTTGTGGTAACAAGAAGAAACAGTGTTCATTTAAATTGATCTAACGTACTATGTTATGTAAAAACATTGTTAGTTGGACTTTTTAAAAAAATGAATTGCAAGTTGTAATTTAGAGGGCATGAACATTTCTTTGCTATCGTAAGTAACATTTATTAAGGGATAAGGAAAATCAGAGCTGCAAAAAAGCTTGTAGACTGATTGTAGCACATGATAAATTATTTATTGCCTGGAAACTTTTGTCTCTAAGAAGTCCAGAATCTCTAGTAGGGTAGCCTCAGGAAAGGTGAGTAGATTGATTTAGTAGATTGTGTTGTTATTGCTGAAATAAAGCAGGATTTCATGGACAATCTAATTCTTATATATGAATCTTATTGGTTCATGAATTCTGGAGTAATATTTTTAAGTAAATTGATGCTTCCATCACTATGATCAGTTAGTTTCTGCTTATTTAGTAATGATTTTTTTCAGAATTATTGAATTTTCTGGTTTATGAAGAGATTCTAGAACAGGGGAAGTTAGAACTGAAAGGAAACATGATTATTTGCTTATTGATCTCCCTCCAACTCCTGTCTCCCCCAACCATATCCCGATTAGAGTCCAAGCTTCATGAAGGTAGGGATTGTATTATTTTTCATCTTTATATTTCTGACATCGAGCATAGTGCTCTGCATATTATAGGGACTTAATATTTATTGATTAGAATATTTGAAATTAGAACAAAGAATATAAGAGATGGTAGGATCTGTAGCTGACAGTATTTCAGGAAATCTTTGAAAGAAATTATTTATATGTGTTAGATTTTTAAATTGCTACTTCCTTAGAGTTATGGTTAAAGCCATGAGTGCCATTTATATGTTTAGCTGACTTTCTGCCACCATCCAAAGAATCAAAAGTATTTTTCAAAAACCTAATAGCATTACATATGTGAATGTAAAGTGGCTGCTCATAATTGTTATCAATGGGTTGATAAGAGACACAAAATTCTTTGGGGACTGAGAGTGAAATGAAGGAAAAAGAAGAAAAGATAGGAGTCAGCTATTATGGTTGATTACTTTAAGGGCTTGCTGTGGTATTGTTCTTTTTTCAGAGGTTCTTATTTTTTAGGGGGCTAGGAATCTGTGGACCCCTTCTCAGAATATTTTAAAAGGCTTATTAACATATATAAGATCATAAAAGGAATATTATAAAAATATATAAAAAGAATTTCACAGACCTTAAGAACTCCTGCTTTACAGAGATTTTTTCTTTAGGGGCATTGAATTTATATTGATTCAAGTTGTCAGCCATGTATATTTTAGAAATTATGGCAATTAGCATTTTTTAATTCCTTCGCATAGCAATAATGATGTAAGTTCACATTTACATTATATTTTTAAGATTGATCTAGTAGGTAGTGCAAGTACTGTGATTCTTACTCATGTACAGACAACTCTAATGAGGGGATGGGACTTACATGCAGCTACAACACAGAATGAGCTTTGGAATCAGGTCTCCTGACTCTAAAGCTTAGTGCTTCTGTTACTGTACCACATTGCTTGTGAATACATAGTGCACTTTAGAAGAGCTTTAATGGATGACAAGGCAACTCCTTTGCATGCTAATCCTTGCTTGTATAGGGCCTTTATACTCAATAGGCCACGTTTACTGATGTCTCTAGAGGTCAGATGCAGCAAACTTATTCCACTCCTGGAAGATTGCTATTCCTGAGATGCAAAAGAGTGTTATTCTGTGTTGGTAGCAATGTCACAACCAGTTTTAAAGAATAGTTGGTGCTTGCGTTTTGTACTTTTCCACAAACCTTGGTTTTTACTGCACTCTCGTTAATTGAAGGACAAGAATTCTTTCTTTCATTAACATCCTTCTCCTTGCCTTACAATAGTATGGTGGTTACTTTGGGTTCTCCATGAGTAAGCCTGACGTGCATAAACTCTAGGTAAATCATACCAAGCCATAAAGTTGGCAAATAAAAACCTGGTGATGAATTTTTTGTCTAACACGTGGAAACTAGCTTATCTAAACCTGAAGAGGTTCATCGTTGAAAGATTGGCTACCAGCTGATGAATTCTTTTCATCATAGCAAATTGTGCTAAGGTGTGGAGGGATTGCTATTCCTCTCCTGATGTATTGAACACCCATAAAGATGAAATCATTAGTCTTTTTTGAAATGCTAAATAAAAATAAATATTTGGGGAGGTTGTTTTTACAAATCTTATTAATGAAAATTATCAGAATTTCAGCATATATAGATTGGAGGGAGACTAGCATTTGTTAAAAAAAAGCATTCAAAATGGCAAACTTACAGGTTGAAAGAGCAAATGCAAATAGTTGAATTCATTGTTTCTCTAATATAAATATTTTGCAAAAACAAACTATACCGATGATCTTCCCTTAATGTCCCTCTAAAAATAAACTACATCCTTTCTATTTTTGAAAAGTTGGCTTTTACTTATCAATAGGAAATGGCATCCTAACAGCTTCTCATTAGAAAGCTGTGTTATAAGGGAAAGAAGGCTGGATTTAGAGTCAGAAGATCTGCATTTGAATATCAGCTGTAACTTCCTACTTGTATGACCCTGGGCAAATCAAGCATTTTCTTTTTTTGTCAACTTAGCCTATCTGATAGGTATGAGGTGATACCTCTGAGTTACTTTAATTTGTATTTCTGTAATTATTAGTGAACTAGAGCATTTTTTTTTTCGTATGACTAGTGATAGCTTGGATTTCTTCCTCTGAAAACTGTCTGTTCATTTATTGAGGAATAAATAAGTATTAACCATCTTCTATGTGTCAGTCACTATGCTAAACACTTTACAAATATCTCATTTGATCCTTACAACAACCTTGGGAAGTAGATGTTATTACCATATATAATATAGGAAACTGAGGTAAACAGAGGTTAAATGACCTGCCCAGGGTCATTCAGTTGCTAAGTATTTTGAGGCTGGATTGACAACCAGACTCCTATCACAGCACTTTACCTACTGTGCCACTTAGCTGCTTCATTGGGCTGTTGTGAGGAAAGTATTTCACAAACCTAAAGCTCTATGTAAATGAGAGTGCTAAATATTGTTAGTAGTTCATTTATCAATTGACATATTGACTAGAAATTGGTTGATCTAGAAAAGTATAATTTTATAAAGCAAATAAACTTTTATAATTTTATTGGAAATAGAGTATCATAGATCCTATTTTCCTCAAGGTTTTTGGAGAGAGACTAACTGTATCAGACAGAACATAATTTCTTCTTGCATTTTACTATCATGTTCTTTATACTGAAAAACCAAACTAGTTCTATTCTAAAACATTTGATAATGAGCTGAGAAGAGAGACTATATTCACCAGCATCTTTAGAAATGCTTTATAAACATTTGGGAGAGTTTTCATAATAAAAGCATGAGCCTTATTCCTTCTATTTGAATTAGCCCTGAAAGGATTCAACCCTTTCTGTGCTCCCCACCCCCGAATAGTGTGAAAGGAGATTTCTTCAGCACACATCTGTAGTTGGGTAAATGAGGCTTCTGATTAAAGTTGAAAAGTCAAAGCAGATTTGGAAACCATTTTGTGTGTGTGTGTGTGTGTGTGTGTGTAGAGAGAGAGAGAGACAGAGAGAGAGAGAGAGAGAAAAGAAGAAGAAGAAGAAGAAGAATATTAGAATTATATATACATAAAGCCCTTTGTAGCTGGTGAAGTTTTTGCATTAGGTAAAAGCCCAAAGTTAACAGTAATGTCAGATCTTTAATTTTTTTTTTTTTTTTTTTTTTTTTTTTTTTGGTATTTCTGGAGGAGGGTAAAAGGGAGTTCCTTGAAGAGTCCTTCCTTGTGCTTATCAACATAGCAGCCTCATCTGCCCTCCTTGGATCCCCTGCCAGGGTTGCTATCATCTTCTGATCAAATATTAATGTGTGATTCTCTGCCTGCTCACTAATCCAAAGCCAATTAATATTATCTGTCAATTATTTACAGGTCCTGAGGTGCAGAGGCAATTCCCAGAGGACTACAGTGACCAGGTTTGGAATGCGTAATTAATTTTTTTACATGACAAAATTTATTTCAGGGTTGTTCAACACATTATTACCATTTTTTAAAAACCAAAAGTGGTAAAGTGGATTTTTAGAAGGGAAGAGAAGCAGTGATTAAGAGCTAACAATGAAGAAGCCAAAAATGTACCAGTCCCAGAAAATGCTGGTACTAGATTTGATAGTTGAATGATGGATACATAGTATAGTGGATAGGATACTAGGTTTAAAGTTAAGGGATCCAAATTTGAATACACTTTCTAGTACTTATTAGTTGTGTGACTCTTGACAAGTCAGTTTACCTTGTTGAGGCTTGGTTTCTTTATTTGTAAAAGGGGGTGGAGAGAAGGGAAGAGATCATTATTTATATAGTACCTACTATGTGCCAGGCACTGTGCTGAGTGCTTTGCAGATGTTAATAAAATAGGGTAAATTCCTTCATTCAAAACATAGTTATGAAGAAAATACTTTTTACAAACTTTAAATTGCTATAGAAATGGAAGTTACTATTATTAATATTTTTAGTAATAACAAGAAAGAGAACATTTCTTGGACATTCTAGTTTGAAGTATGTAGTGCTTTGCTATTTATTATAAATTTTCTTTGACTGTTTGTTAACATTTTCATCTCTCTGGGCATCTTAAAAACTGTCCTGTGATATTTTCCCAAATTTGAAACAGATTACAAAAAACCCAATAATGATCAATGGAATTGAAATAGGAATACAGCTATATGAAGGAAAAATTCTTAGAAAGTTTTGTGTTTAAGAAAGTTTTAGCTGAGGAGTTGATGAAATAAATATAAAGTCAGGCTCATTCTTTCAGTTTAAAGTAGATTCCAAGAAGTCACTTTAACCAATAAGATAGTTACATCGAATGCTAAAGTTACATTGTTTCTTTCTACACCTTTACTTTCTATTTTAGAATCAATACTAAATATCGACTTCAAGCAGCAAAGGTTAGACAGTTCAGGTTAAATGACTTGTCCAGTGTCACACAGCTAGGAAGTATCTGAGTTCAAACTCGAACCCAGAACTTTCTGTCTCTAGACGTGGCTCTTCATTCACTGAGCCACCTAGTTGCCCCTCATTATTTCTTTTACATATAACCTCAAAGATTTAACATTTGACCTAGGGTATGAATTTGTGGACCCAATTGCAGCCTTTTTTACTTTGTTGTTAAAAAGGAACAGGACAATCATCAGACATAGTTTTTTTTTCCCCCTTTCTGTTTATTCTTTTAACTTGAATGGGATGATATCATTGCCTAGGCCATGAATCTGTTTAGAAAAGCATTTTTAATTTCATTAATGAAACCTCATAAAGCTTTTCTCTTTACCCCACTGCCTTGGGAGAACCTGTGCATGTCTAATTCTAGCTCTGCCCCTAATTTGTTTTGTGCATTTGGATGAATCATTTTACTTTTCCCAACATCCCTTTTCCTCATCTGTTAAATAAGGGAATTAGACTAGGTGATCTAGACCAGTGGTGTCAGAATTAAATAGAAACAGGAGCCACCAAACTGTATCTAAGGATCCCTGTCAGTCACCATGTAATGACTTGATTTTAAAATGTAATATTATCCCTATTTTGCGGCATTTTTATTTATTTGTTAAATATTTCCCAATTACATTTTAATCTGGTTTAGGCACTAGTGAAGAGAATTATGGGCCATGTTTTTGATACTTCTGATCTAGATCTTTTAGCTCTAATCTTTTATGTTCTGTACATTCTATGTTCTAATGACCTTTCTAGTCATATTATGGACTAATAATCCATTCTTATATCACTTCTAGTGCTAACATTCTGTGGTTCAATACTAAATATGATGTTATACAACATGTTTTTGAGGTATTTTTGTTGAACTCAACAAATACTTTTAAAACTCTGTAAGATAGTACTTCGAGTTGAGAATACAGAGATGAAAAATGAAAGTCCCTGTATTTGATATTCTTACAAGTTTATAACCAATGGGGGGAAAAGTTGGGAAATTAGTAAAATGAGTTAAAATAGCAAACATAGTTGAACCTAAATATAGTTGAACATTGATGTTGGGAGATGAAGCAATCATGTAAAATAGGCTTATTATTTTTATTGGGCAAGATATCATATACATGCCCATATATATGGCATATATGTGTATGTACATATGTGCATGCACAGATATATACATATACCCACATGCAGAAGGCATAATTTGACCAATATTATAGCTAAGACATTGATAATAGGAAATTCTGTGAAATGGGATTTTATTGTACTGCTATAACATTACTGTGACTAGCATAAGTCTTATAAGATTAATACATTAAGCTGCAGCAGTCAGGTGGCTCAGTGGATAGAATGCCAGACCTAGAATTGAGAGATCCTGAGTTCAAATATATCCTCAGATACTTCCTAGCTGAGAGCCTGGGCAAGTCACTTAAACCCAGTTGCCTAGCCCTTACTATTCTTCTGCCTTGGAACAGATATTTGGTATTGATTCTAAGACAGAAGGTAAGGATTAAAATATATCTATACATATATTAAGCCCAAACCCTTTTGTTCCAACCTGAAATCTCACTACAGAATTATTTATTGGTCACCCATCTCTACTATTTATAACATTCTTTTAAATCTAATAGTCCTTTATAATGATTCTGTTGACCAAAAAAAAAAAAAAAAAAAGAACCGGTTCCTAATATTAGGTGGAGTATGTTTATGTAAGAATCCTGGAGCTCAGTGGGGAGGCTGGTAGGTGGTGGTGGTGCATGGAAAGGGTGGTATCAAGAGGGAAGAGGGGAACAACTGTCATAGTCCATTTTGTCCAAGATTATAGGATTTAATCAGAATTAAAACATTAACCTATCCAACTTCCTCAATACTCCCAAACCAGATCTTTCTTCATTGTGGTTCTGAGCACACTATGCTATGGAAAGTGTATTAGATTTAAGAAGATTTAGATTTGAATCTTTCTTCTGCCACTTAATAGCTGTCTTACCTTTGGCAAATCACTTATCCTCCCTGAGCTTCAGTTTTCTTGACTGTAAAATGAGGTTTGTAGCACATAACGTTCCCTTTCTTCCAGAGATGTAAGAAAAGTGCTATATCATTTGTAAGCACAAGCATGTTATATACATGTGTGTTAATGTTATATATGTACATATAGAGTATAGTTTTAAGCTCCTCTGAGCCCTAAGATCTTATTAGATTCTTATGAGAATATCTCAATAAAATAGTATTTTTCTCTAAATACTATCAAAACAGTATAAAACAAATTTAAAAAATTTAAAACAATGTTGAATTGAATGTGAACCTTTAGTCATTAAAGTTGTTTATATTTGTATGTGTGTGTGTGTGTGTGCATATGTAAATTAAACTTTCTGTAATCCAAGGACCTGAGTAATAAAGAAAATTGTTGTAGAGAAAATACCCCATATCATAGCTGAAACATGAGGTAACTTCTTTTGGCTTTATATCAGGTTAGATTTTAACATTTTTGCGTTAGAGTATTATAAAAACTTTGAATGCATTATAATATCCTTAGTGCGATATTGATGTTGAGTGTAACGCAATGGCTCTTTGCTTGTCCTTTGAATTATCTTTGAGTGCTTTGAAGGGTATAACATCCCTCTGAGGTGATAGTATTAGTATCCCCATTTCACAGAGGAAGAACCTTAGGCTTAGGAGGGAAATGATTTATACCCAAGGCTACCCAGTTAATGTTTTTTAACCTATATTTAGAGTTTAGGTTTTCTGATTCTCTCTCCAATGCTCTTTCCATCGTACTACACTTCCTCTCAATAGTATGTACTTCTTGGGATCTAGTTTATTTTTATAATTATATACCTTAAGTCTTCGAGGTAATTGGAAGCATTGTGGGAAATACCTGTTGTGGGAATACAAGCTCAAACTATTTGAAAAGTGTCCTTTTTAAATCTTTTTTAAAGATTTCTAACCTACTGGGTTAGAATTTAGAAATGATTTAGGGAATGCAGGCACATATAATCCACAAAACTATTAGAGAAACCTTGACTTGATTTTAGGAAGGAAGCTTCTGGGATTCACAGATTATTATTTTTTTCTTTTTATTTTTTTTTTGTGTATGGAATGGTTAATGCCTATTGGTGAATGAATGAACAGATATTAAAATTTAAGAGGAGATTCATATTTTCTAAGTGCCTATTTCTATTTGGTTCTCATAGGTATAAAAATTCAGAGCTAGAGTGATCTTTAGAGCATAGTATATTAATCCTAAAAGGTACCTTTAAAAACAGAATGTTAGAATAGGAAGACACTTTAAATATCACCTGGTGTAACTCTTGGATTTTGTAGATGAAGAAATTGAGGCTCCAAGAAAGGAAGAAACTTGCCTATGGATACATAGTATATAAACTGGCAAAACCTGGAATAAAGCCAAGGCCCTTTTGGCTCTGGACTGTGCCATGCAGCCAATCACTGGTTTCCTGACCAAGTGAATTTAACTTTTTTCTCCTTTTCTATCAAGAAATGCTTCAGAGCCAGATCTTTCTGCCCCTTTGTGAACTATTACAACAACACAATTCTAAGATGTTTCTATTTACATATAATGCTCACATTCTCAACATATAGTGTTTCTTATACTCAAACATTTATGATCAAATCCATAAGGAATAGTTGAGTTAAATCAACACAAAGTAAAGCACTTATTGGTACAAACCTCCACCCACCCCCCCTTCCCCCCCTCCCCGCCTGTTTCCCCTTCATTCGTCTAAACTCTCAGGGCTTGTTTTTACATACAGTATATTTCCCATGTACCAGCACATCTGATCAGAGACGCTTGCTGCTGCTAGATGTTTTATTCCGTGTGTTCTTTGTACCTTACAGTAAAAGAATCTGTCACAAATTATTGTGGCCTACTGCTTTAGAAACCAAGAAAAAAGGAGGTTAGATTGACATCTGTGACTGAATAATGATGACCAGCCTTTTGGCTCCCCTTGAGCCGCAAAGCTAGCATTGCCTTTAGAGTGGGAAAAGAGGCAAGAAGAAAGAGGAGGGATAAAAGAGAGTTACAAATCTGTGGTCCTGGAGATGTATTACTGTTGGACCAGTTGTCTGCATGGTATGATAATCCATTTTGATCTTCTCTGTCTTAATTGTCTGTTAAAGACAAAACGGGCAGGAAAAGTTCATCAGTTTCATCTTTGTGTCTCTCATTTAGAGGAAGAATAAACGACCCACCAGTATAGAAGAAACCTTTCTTTCTGACACGGAAGTAATGCAGACCCAACACGTTTTATTAAAATATTTCTCCCTCATTATTTCAGCTTTCTCAGCTATGATAGATCTTCCTGTTTCATAAAAAATGTAATCTGAAATGTAAATAAGGGTCTTGATAGTGAGGAAGTAATGAGGAGCTGAAGCCACATTTTAGGAATCTTGATTATAATTACTGACAAAGTAAATTCTCAGTGTCTTGATTCTCCCTCCACAATTGCAGCCTCCCCTCCCCCCACCAAGTTGTCTGTGACACTCTCAGACCACAGTGACATCTGTGCTTTAAAACCATTAAATCACTGTAACTCTCAGTATTTCATATGGAATCTCAGAAGTCTCCCATCTTTGCAATTGATGTTAGAGCTTCAGTAATTTCTTAAAAGACACACAGCTTGTTTATATGTGCATTTTTTTTGTGTGTGTTTTAGAGTAAAAGTGAGGTCTTTTCAGAGTTTGCTTTTATCTACACATTGGTTTAAAAGACAAACAACAGGGATAGAATCCTAGTTTGCCAAAGACATTTTCGAAAACAAAAAGCCAATCTCTATGAAATCTGATAAAATAATATCCCAAATAATTCATTTGAATTTAACAAATAATGATCACATAATCATAAAATGTTAGAATTCGTAGGAGCCTTAGGACGTGGAATACTAAATCATAATAGCAATAACTCACAGTTTTTTAGTTCTTTCAGATGAACTTTCCTCATTACAACTCTGGGAGGTAGGTAGTGGCAAGTATTATTTTCACCATTTAATAGATAAGTAAACTGAAGCTTAGAGAGATGAAGTTAATTACCCACGACTAAGCAGCAAAGAAATAATGGAACCTGAAATGAAAACTCTGTGTCCTAAACAAGGGCAGTCCTTTATTGTTGTTAAAATCATTATCAGCAAGATACTATAAGAATCTCAGGCTTTCCCCATTTGCAACAGAATGCTAGGTTTGGAAAGACTTTAGCGTACAGACTGTTATAGAACATAGGTAGAATGTAAGCCTCTTGAGGACAAACATAGTTTTTATTTTGTTTTGTTTTGTTTTTTGGTATCCCCAGTGCTGGCTCAGTATTCTGTACATGCTTGGTATTTGATAATGCTTGTTGAGTTGGATGTAATATGAGAGCTTCAAGAAATCTTTACTATAAACTGTGAAGATATAGAATGCAGAACATCAAAGCTGGATGGAACTTTAGAAGATGGCCTTTTAGAACTGAAAGCAATGCCAGAACACAGAAAGCTTGAAGGGAATTTAGATCTGAGATTGTTATAATATGGAATGTTAGGGCTACAAAATATTTGGACTGAAAATTTCCTTAGTGATCAAAGATAACATGAAATAGGCTAACAGGAATATTAAGGATTAAATCTAATTAACTACACATATTGGAATTTAGAGTTATTTTGTGTTTTTGGATTTTAAACAGATTTCTAATGTTATATGATAGTGGTTGATAATATGATTCAAAAGACAGCCTGCCCACATAGGAATTTTGTCTTAAAAAAAGATAGAATCACAACAATCCTATCTAACTCCAATTTCTTGACAAAATTTCTAAGAAAATATCAATATGCTAATGAATTTTAAAAAAACAAGCCCTACACAATCAATTAAGTCTTTTCTATTGCAAACTGACTTGTAATTAATTAATAGGATCTGTAATTGTATCATGTTGACTATATTCATTCATAATTATGAAAATAATTAGTAAAATTTTACTCATCATGAATAATGTGGCTTTAATGAATACTAATTGAATTAAAAGAGATAGGATGCTTAAAATTACATATTAGTAAATTACCTAGGCCATATTCACCAAAACCCCATCTTTGGTGGTAGGGCAGTATACAGATTTCAAGTCTATTATTTCTTTTTAAACTTCCAGTAATTATAGTGCTTGGCACACAGTTGTTTGGAACAAAGAATACAGTAGTAACCTATCTGGGGGATGGTTTCCATAAATAATCTTGTAATGTGTGTCAAGTATAACAGGCATTTACAAACAACATTTTAACAGATATTACTTATAATGCTATTATATCCTATACTAAAACATCAGTAATTAATGATTTGGTCCTATCCAGTTGTACTTTTTACAGTCTGTTTGTTCTAAGAGCAAAGATGGGAAATAAGTATGGTTGAAGCTCCCTTTACAATGAGTGAGTCTCTATTTGGATGAAATATTGCCGGTGTCTCCCAGCCCTTTACAAAGGAACTGAGCTCTGTTGTTCTGCTGTTGCTTATGTAGATTTCCACTTTGACTTGCAGGTAATTTTTCTTTCCACTGGCACTGAAACAGAGGTTATAATGAAACCAACCATCTTTAAGCATTTATAGAAACTATAAAATTTTTATGGAAATCTTTATATAGAAACTAACAGTGTTTCTTGTACAAGCCTTATAAGCAATGTAAAAACATGGTGCATTGGGAAAAATAAGAAATAAAAAAATACCATTTCTTCATAGAGTTTCATGGTCTGTGTGATTTTGGAATTTCAGGCTGGCCAGTTAAGCAAATTATAAAAATCTATATACCAAAAGGACATCAAATACCTAGTTTAGCTTGGGCTAACTGTGATAGAAATGGACATTTCTGGGTTGGGTTTAATTGCTTAAATATGGAGTTTTTGTCTGTTCACACTAGATATACTCTGAGGGAAATGTTTCTTTGGCTCATAATTACTCTCGATTTAACACTTCCTTTGGGAAGTGGATGGAAAAGTCTTATTAGAGAGTAGCAGTGATAGTTTACTAAGACATTCTCATGTTTTGTTTTGTTTTCATAAAATGTGGGAAGATGTGGTTGTCTTATTGTCTAAGATTTTTTTGGATAGAACAAAAGGTAAACTTTGCAGTTGCAACCTAATTTGTAGACTTCTCCACTGAAGAAGTTATTCAATAAATTAGACTAATAATTCCAGTTGTTTCTTTTTCTCTATTGCTTTAAGTTTTGCAGAATGTTTCCCTTATGATACTCCTGTAAGATTAGTAATGGACATTTTATTATTCTCATTTTGTACATGAATGGACAAAGGCTGAGAGAAATTAATTTCAGTTACTTAGTGAAAAAAGTTAAATGCATAATGATATAAAATTGTATATCAATTAGTTATAAGCACTTTCTATTGGCCAAGCACTGTGTTAAGGGCTCGGAATACAAAGAAAGGCAAAAGTTTTGCAATGAACTGCCACTGAAAGAACCCATGTATAATATGGCAGAGGAAAATGTAAGCAAATGATAACATCTGGCTGAATTAAAAAGGATGAGGGTGGGAGAAGACTGTCTACATGCATCCCCAAAATTAGGTACTATAGAGAAGAGACACAAATGAAGGAAGAACAATAGTAGCAGAGATCCCCAGAAACTCCCAGTTCAGTTTGAATCCACATTATACTAAGCGGTATCTGTCTTAGTTGGACCCCATCTAAGCAGTTTTAATCATTGCATTATCAAGAGAGCAATCTTCTGAGGCAATTTCATTTAAAATGCTTGCTTGTATGTGAAAGGGTGTATGATCACAGGACCTTTGGTGTTATGTTAGAGTGATGTTAGATATTATGGCTCTAAGTGTAAAGTATCATGAATGGAGTGAACACTAGACTCATAGTTGGGAAGTATGAATTCAGATTCCACCTCTTCTACACACTAGCAATGAAAACATGGGCCAGTCTTTTTCTTTGGTGGAGAGAGCCTCAATTTGTTTTTTGACCTGTAAAATATGAATACTAAAATGCACTGACTATTTACAGGCTGTTATGAGGGAAATACTTTTTAGACTATAAAGATTATTTTAATATTAATATGACCAGTAGTTTCATCAGTTAGCCTACATTAAGTAACCCATTTAATGGATAGCTGATATATGCTTTAACCTAATAAATAATAAAGTTGTGATGCTTCCTCAAATCTTTTTGGGGGGTAACTAGATAAGCAGCAGTGTAGCATAAATGAATAAAGAGCTGAGCAGGAAGACCTGGCTTCAAATCCAGCCTCTGAAATGTATTGGCTGTGAACTGGGGCAAGTGACTTAACCTCTTAGTGTTTCAAGTGGTTTTCTAAGACCAAGTTACATAAATTTTGGAAGAGAGATTACCTAGAAGTTCTCTTATTTTAGTGAAATCTCAGGTTCAGTTCCTATGCCAACTAGATATTATTAATATTTGCTCTTATATAATGATGTCACTTTATCTTTTTCTTCCATGAAAACTGTTTCTCTAATAGTTATCATAGGCCTTGGTAATTTAATGGAGTTAGATTCCCAGGTGAATTTTTCCTCCTACACATAATAAAAGCTCCCAATCTCTGCTATCCCTAAACCTCTGTGGTAGTCTTTGGTGGACAGCAGCAAAGCATTCTTTGCTTAAAGAGCTTTCATCAAGTGGTGCTTTCAGTGTCTAAAATTATCTATGTATATGGATCATCTAGAATGTTCAGCCAGATGCTGGGGGCTAGGGTATGAGAAAGGTTGTACCTTTCTCAATGCATCATTGATAAAATACAGATGGTCTAAAAATTCCATTTTAGAGTTGAAATTGTTTGAAGAATTGATCTGGAGATGAGTAGAAAAGATGATATCCTCAAGCAGGGAGGAATTCTGGATCTGTCACTCACTCCCTCTGTATCCTTCAGCAAATGAGTTCCCCTTTCTTGGCCTCAGTTTCTTCATCTGTAAAAAGGAGGGAACCCTAAGGTCCCTTATATTTTGACATTCCATGTTCTGAGGTCTCAAATGGTGAGTCACAAACTAGAACTTCAGGTCAGATTTCTTGTTTTTTCTTTGTCTCAGAATTTTCATTTGATGGAATATATTTAGTGTAATAATTTCTGATTTAAAAAATATGCCCTCTTTTAATTCCCGTGACTCAGTTTTTCTTTTACTTTTGAAGAATTTTTGTTTGGGATAGAGAGAGTTTGACTGTTGAGGGGAGAACCATATTAGAAACAAGATTTCCTGATTCCCAGTTCAGTTTAAATATATATTGTTTTAAGGAGTGTCTGACTTCATTGGACTCCACATAAGGGGATTTAATTATTGAACTATCAAGAGATCCATCTTAGGAGGCAATTTAATTTATAAACGTGGGTCATGAGGTGGGATAGCATTGATTGATTTCTGGTATGGCATTATAGTGTTGTTTAAATATCCCCAACTAATAGTCATCCAGCCTTTCCTTAAAGGTCTTCAGTAATGAGTAATTTACTCTCTGGCACTGTCTTGCTCTGTGATCATTGGTAGGTCATTTCTTCCCTTGAGGCTTGATTTCTTCGTTTGTTTAAAAAAGGGGATAAGAATACTTGTATTGTCTTTTTTCCAAAGTTTCTATGAAGATTGAGATAACATATGCATAGTACTTTATAAACTGTATCTACTTTTCTTATTACTATTACAAATAAAATGACCTAATATGCTCAAAGATTGGTAAGTTGTTGGAGAGGATTCATACTCAGGTCTTCCAACTCAGAATCTAATTTCTTTCCACAATTATCACTAATATAAAATGATAACCATTATATCTTTTTAGCTTCGTATTAAGGACCATACAATACTGTGATTTCATCCTTTATTATTTCACAGACCCTGGAAAGATTTCTGGCCAATTCTTTCACTTGAGGATACTATATTTTAGAAGGACTTGGACAAACTGGAGGATGCTCCATAGCAGGTCCACCTGGATGTATGGTGTCCTCAAGTATAAGATTTCTTCTTCCCTGCTGAATTTTATCTTCTCACTCTTCTTCTACCTAATCTTATTAAATACCTTGGTGGCACCTCTTTTTATCTACTTATACAACCGTTTTGGTTGGAGGAACTAGGCATATTTGACTAATAGAAGAAAGAAATTAGTGGGGATATGACATCTATCTTTAAACATTTGAAAAGAGTGGCCGTGGTTGTTTTATTTGGCCTAGATGGCAGAACTCTGAGCATTTTGTAGGAATTGTAGAAAGGTAGATTTATGTTTGATATAAGAAAAAATCTTCTAGGATTTACTTGGTATATATTTTGTATACACTTAAATATGTACATTTTATTTCTTCTGATAGGAGGCAAACTCCTTGACTTCAGGGACCATTTCATTTTTGTGTTTGAATTTACAGTGTCTAGCAGAGGATCTGGCATATAATCTGGTCCTTAGTAAATCTTCCTGGTGTGTGTGTGTGTGTGTGTGTGTGTGTGTGTGTGTGTGTGTGTGTGTGTGTGTGTACTTCTATTATTTATATCCTTGGACTATGTCCAGTAGTAGGTTCATTGGATCAAAGTTTAGTAAGGTGTTTTTTTGGGGGAAGGACATAGCTTTCAGTTGAAATCCATAATAATTGTATTAATAGCTCCACGAACACACTATTGGTGTGATTTTTCTTTTCTCCTACTGGATTTCTCACACTGCCTATTTCTTCTTTTGCCAATTTTGCTAACTTCATAGGTGTAAGGCGATCACATTTATTATTCCAAACCTATAAATGGTCATGCATCATTGAGTTTGAGACTTTCCATGTATAAAAATTTAGAAACTTAATTATTTGTTATATATATGGAAGACACAATGTACAAACAAGGTACATATAAGATAAATAGGAGTTAATCAATAGAGGGAAGGCACTTGTATGAAGGGGTGTTAGGAAGAATCTCTTAAAGAAAATCAGAAAATCAGATTGGCACTGTCTCGATCTGTGATCATTGGCAGGTCATTTCTTCCCTTGAGGCTTGATTTCTTCATTTGTTGGGGGAATGGCTAAATAAGTTGTGGCATATGTCTGTGATGGAACACAATTTTTTAGTCCTTTGGGTATACTTCGAAATTGTTAGTTCACAATTACACCAACAATGCATTAGTGTCCCAATTTTGCCACATCTCCAACATTTACCACTTTCCTTTACTGCCATATTAGCCAATTTGATAGGTGTGGAGTGGTACCTCATCATTTTAATTTGCATTTCTCTAATCAAGAGTAATTTCAAACATTTTTTCATATGATTATTAATGTTTTTTATTTCTTCATTTGAAAATTGCTTGTTAATATCCCTTGACCATTTGTCAGTTGGAGATAGCTTGTATTCTTTTATTTTTAGAAAAATTTTCCATGGTTACATGATTTATGTTCTTACTCTCCCCTCCTCCCATCCCATACCCCTACCCCCCATAGCTGATACACATTTCCACCTGTTTTTAATTGTGTCATTGATCAAGACCTATTTCCATATTATTGATAATTGCCCTGGGGTGGTCATTTAGAGTCTACATCCCAATATCTGCATCAACCCATGTGTTCAAGCAGTTGTTTTTCTTCTGTGTTTCTACTGTCATAGTTCTTCCTCTGAATGTGGATAGCGTTCTTTTTCATAAATCCCTCAGAATTGTCCTGGATCACTGAATTGCTGCTAGTAAAGGAGTCCATTACATTCGATTGTACCACAGTGTATCAGTCTCTGTGTATAATGTTCTCCTGGTTCTGCTCCTTTCACTCTGTATCAATTCCTGGAGGTCATTCCAGTTCACACGGAATTTCTCCAGTTCGTTATTCCTTTGAGCACAATAGTATTCCATCACCAGAAGATACCACAATTTGTTCAGTCATCCCCCAATTAAAGGGCATACCTTTGTTTTCCAGTTTTTTGCCACTACAAAGAGTGCAGCTATAAATATTTTTGTACTTGTCTTTTTTCCTTATGATGTTTTTGGGGCACAAACCCAGCAGTGGTATGGCTGGATCAAAGGGCAGACAGTCTTTTAAAGCCCTTTGGGCATAATTCCAAATCGCTATCCAGAATGGTTGGATCAATTCACAACTCTACCAGCAATGCATCAATGTCCCAATTTTGCCACATCCCCTCCAACATTCACTACTTTCCTTTGCTGTCATGTTAGTTAATCTGCTAGGTGTGAGGTGGTACCTCAGAGTTGTTTTTATTTGCATTTCTCTAATTATAAAAGATTTAGAACACTTTATCATGTGCTTATTAATAGTTTTGATTTCTTCATCTGCAAATTGCCTATTCATGTCCCTTGCCCATTTATCAATTGGGGAATGGCTTTATTTTTCGTACAATTGATTTAGCTCCTTACATATTTGAGTAATTAGACCTTTGTCGGAGTTTTTTGTTACAAAGATTTTATCCAACTTTGTTGATTCCCTTCTAGTTTTGGTTGCATTGGTTTTGTTTGTACAAAATCTTTTTAATTTAATGTAATCAAAATTATTTATTTCACATTTTGTAATTTTTTCTAACTCTTGCTTGGTTTTAAAATCTTTCCTTCCCCAAAGATCTGACAAGTATACTATTCTGTGTTGGCCTAATTTACTTATAATTTCCTTCTTTATATTCAAGTCATTCACCCATTCTGAATTTATCTTGGTGTATGGTATAAGATATTGATCTAAACCTAATCTCTCCCATATTGTTTTCCAATTTTCCCAGCAGTTTTTGTCAAATAGTGGATTTTTGTTCCAAAAGCTGGGATCTTTGGGTGTATCATAGACTGTCTTGCTAATGTCACTTACCCCAAGTCTTTCCACTGATCCTCCCTTCTATCCCTTAGCCAAATTTCAGGGGACTGAGGAAGTGAATAAACAACTTTTCTTAAGAGCATGGCTATGAAAGGAAGAAGAATTGAAGTTGATCTATTGGAAAGAAGTGGTAGGGTTAAGTGAGGATTTTTTGAGGATGGGGAGCATATAGGCAGCAGTGAATGAACACTAGATAGGAAAAGATTGAAGATTATTTAGAGAGAGAATGATTTCAAGATCTGTCTGCTAGAGGGAAGACAAAAAGGGGTATATTTAAGGGTATAAGTAAATAGTTTGTTGTTGGGGAAGAGGGGCTACCTCTTCATCAGAGATGAATGAAGAAATAGAGAATGTGGAATGATGTCAAATAGTTTTGACATGTATAATATGGGAAAATAGACAATTCATAATGAACTACTTCCATTTTTTCAGTAAAGTATGAAGCTAGTTCCTTTGCTGAAATGGTGGTGGCAACCTTGGAGAGGAAAAAAAAGTTTGGAAAAGTGATTAAGTGCTATAAAGAATCAATTTGGAAGGAATAGGATTCTCTTGCTACAGTGAATGCCCACAGTGATATCAGATAACAAAATTGTAGTGTTTCCAATTAGCATGGTCCTGGGGCTTCCTCTTGTATTATTCAGCCCTATTGCAATAGGATCAGAAGCCAAAGATGATAGGGAGCAATCCAGGGTTTGATTTGTCAAGGCAAGGATAGGATGACTGAGTAGGACAAATGTGCAAGGGACTTAAGAGTAGAGAACAGTATCATGTTGAGTTAGTTAACTATTGGATCAAGATACGAAAAGAAGGAAAGTAAAGTTAGTAAAGGGTGAATATTGGGTGAATATTGAGGAGGCAAGGGAACTAGAGGTATTTTAAAGATGAAGAAAAATGGAAGAGTGAGTCAAAGGGAGTGATGGAATGATAAAGTTATCAAATGAAGAAGTTTCAGAATTCTTAATGATAAAAGTTTAACACCTGTGGGTAATGGCAGGCTCAAGAGTGTGATCCTTTCTTTATATGGCTGAAATGAAGCAAAGGAGAATGTGAATTGAGGTAGAGGAAGTAGAGAGCAAGGGTATTTGAGGAAACTCCTAAAATAAATGCAAATAGGTTGAGGAGAAGAAGAGTAGGTAAAGGTTATGGCCAAGTTAATTAGGGAGTAGAAAACAGGAAGTAGTGGTAGAAGTGAGAGGTTTTCACTTAAGTATCTAGGAATCCTATCATAGGGATTGGAGAAGAATAAATAGTAAAGAATTGTGACTCCATATCTTTTGTCTGGGGCTCTCACCCTCAGTGATTCTTGTGAATGACAGAGGGTGGATCTCTTATGCTTCAAATTATAAGGAAGAAGAGAAATGGGGATTATTATTGACTTTGTAATTGCTTGTTCAGCCCTTTGTGCCTCCATTTTTTCACAGAGATTCTAGAGTGCTTTTGCATTTTCTTCTCCAGATCATTTAAAGATGAAGAAATTGATGCCAACAAGGTTAAACGACTTGTCAAGAGTCACATAGCTAGTAAATGTCTAAGGCTAGATTTGAAATGAGGAGGATAGGTCCTTCTGGCTCCTGGCCTGGTACTTTTATCCATTGTGCCACCTAGCTGCCTGGCTGTAGATTAGGTGCTACCTCATTTTTGACTACATTATTGAGATGAGAGTCAGTTATTGGAATCTCTGGTCTTATAGGCAAGGGTTCTGGTGCTTGAGTCCCTGATCCCAGAGGTGAAAGACTTGGTGTGTGAGGTTCATTTGTTAAATACTGGACAAATATTCATTTAGCTATGGTTTTTTCCCCCTTCTCCAGAGTATTTTTTTATCTTTATTTTATTCCAATAACAATTTTACACTTAAGTTTTCCAAAATTACCTGATTCAAGTTGTTTCCTTCTTCCTTCCCCTCTCTTTGAGCTGACAAGCAATTCAACTGGGTTATACATGTATTATCACTCAAAACATATTTCCATATTATTCATTTTTGTAAGAGAATCATATTATAACACCAAAACCCCAAATCATATGTCCAAATAAACAAGTGATAAATCATGTTTTCCTCTGCATTTCTACTCCAATAATTCTTTCTCTAAAGTAGATAGCATTCTTTTTCATAAGTCCTTCAGAATTGTCATTGATCATTGTGTTGCTGTTAGTATCAAAGTCTTATCACATTTGATTGTCCTACAATATTTCAGTTACTGTGCGTAATGATCTCCCGATTCTGCTTATTTCACTCTACATCAATTCATGTGGGTCTTTCCAGTTTTTTTCCCTGAAATCATCCTGTTCATTATTCCTTGTAGCACAATAGTATTCCATCACCATCATATACCACATTTTGTTCAGCCATTCCCCAATTGAGAGATATCCCTTTACTTTCCAATTCTTTGGCACCACAAAAAGAACAGCTATAAATATTTTTGTACAAACAGGTCCTTTCCCATTTAAAAAAAAATCTCTTTGGGATACAGACCTAGTAGTGGTATTGATGGGTCAGAAGTTATGCAGTCTTTTAAAGCCCTTTGGGCATGATTCCAAATTGCCCTCCCAAATGGTTGGATTAGTTCACAACTTGACCAGTCATGCATTAGTGTACCAATTTTGCCATGTCCCCCTCCAACATTTATCACTTTCCTTTACTGTCATAATGGCCAATCTGATACATGTGAGATGGTATGTCAGAGTAGTCTTAATTTGCATTTCTCTAATCAAGAGTAATTTAGAACATTTTTTCATATGATTATTGATAGCTTTGATTTCTTCATCTGAAAACTGTCTCTTCATAACCTTTGACCATTTATCAGTTGAGGAATGACTTAGATTCTTATAAAAATTTGACTTAGTTGTTTTTATATTTGAGAAATTTGTTATACATTCCTCTCCCTCCTTCCTCCCCCACCCCCGTCTTTGTTGCTTCTCTTCTAATCTTGGTTGCATTGGTTTTGTTTGTACTTTACTATTTACTATAATCAAAATACCTCATTTTACATCTTATAATGTTTTCTGTCTCATGTTTGATTTTAAATTCTTCCCTTCTCCATAGATCTGACAGGTAAACTAATCTGTGTTTCCCTAATTCACTTAGGATATCACTCTTCATGTTTAAATTGTATTTCCATTTTAATTTTATCTTGGTACAGGGCAGCCTTGGCAAAGTATTGGCATGCATGCTCAGTAGGGGCAGGGTGAGGGGTGGTGTGGTGATGGCTCCTCTGTTCCTTCTCTTCCCAGTGCATGAGGACATTGTTTTTGCATGACCTGCCCCTCTGTCCAGCCACCCAAAGTGAGCACTTCCTCCTTCCACTCTCTGGGGTAATGTGGGGGGCTCACAAACTGCTCTTTTTATTTGAAGGAAAAAGGTTAAACCACAAAAACAATTAGGAAAGAACAGTATAAGGCACCTTTCACAATTGTGAATTCTTAAACCAAATGAGACAGTAGAGGTGATTATAATGGATAATAGAGAAAATTTTGACTGAATAAAAATAAAAAGCTTTTTTGTACAAATAAAATTAATGAAGACAGAATTAGAAAAGAAATAACTAGGTATGGGAAAAATTTATATCTAGTATCACTAATGAAACTTTGGGATCATGGTAAAATGAGTTTGGATTTCAGAGGACTCAGTTTCATATCTCCAAGTTATGTTTAACAAGTTTCCCAAATTTATGTTATTTCTTCTGCTTTGATTGAATGCTTAAAATTTTTTTTGGTTTAATTTTTCTTCCTGTTGGATTAGCTAAAGGTTTATGTGTTTTGTTAGTCTTCAATGAACTAGTTTTAATTTTTATTTCTATAATTATTTTGTTTTCTATGTTAACTATTTTTTTTTAATTAAAAAAAAATTTAAAGCCTTACCTTCCGACTTGGAATCAATATTCTGTATTAGTTCCAAGGCAGAAGAGTGGTAATGGGCTAGGCAATGGGGGTCAAGTGACTTGCCCTGGGTCACACAGCTAGGAAGTGTCTGAGGCCAGATTTGAACCTAGGACCTACAGCCTCTATGCCTGGCTCTCAATCCACTGAGCCACCCAGCTATCCCCATAACTTTCTTTTTGAGTCTTAAAGATTCCATTTTTGGTGCTCGTTTTTGGTTTGCCTATTTATAGTATAGCATTTTATTGTATGCTCAGTTCTCACCAGCTTTATTTTAAAAAATTTAAATGTATGTATTCAGAGATTATTATTTTTCCCTTACTGAATGCTTTTTAAGCTTCATAAGTCCTTTCTCTTGGGATGGTTTATAGTTCTGGAAAGTACAGCCCTATCTCAGAGAAGCCAATCTCCAACTGTGCAAATTCTGATTTAAAAAAACCCCAAACATGAGGAAATTACAATACTTTTTTTTTTATGTTTACTTTTGGATTAGCTCCCCTTTGCTTTTTACCTTCCCTCTTTTTATTTGGACATCTGCCTACTGTATTATACTTCCCACAAAGTTTAACTGGGAAGACAGTATAAGGGAAAGGACAGAGGAAAATACAATTCTCAGAGATTATGGAACATTGGCAATAAAATTACAGAATGGATCAAAAGAGAAAAGTTTTAAAAGATTATATTAGAAATAAAATTAGGTTGGAAAACAGAGCTATAAATGTAGGATTAAAAAAGAAAAACATAATCTACCACAATCTAGAGCAGGGGTCTGCAACATATGGCTCTTGAGCCATATCTGGCTCTTTTGAGGGACAGATATGGCTCTTTCTGCAGGAGCCATAAAGTCAATTTTTTTTTTCAGGCACTGTTACAGGAGCGCGCACTGTGAGCACTGTATGGCTCTCACAAAATTACATTTTAAAAAATGTGGCGTTTATGGCTCTCACAGTCAAAAAGGTTGCTGACCCCTGATCTAGAGCATACAAAATACTATAGTTTCTCCAAAGAAGTAAAGGCTCTGAAGGAGAGAAAAATAGATTTAGAACACAAAAATACAGAAGCAAAAGCAAATATGTCTGAAGTATAAGAAAAGGCAATAATTACAGAGGGGGTGTGTGTGTGTGTGTGTGTGTGTGTGTGTGTGTGTGTGTGTGTGTGTGTGTGTTTGTGTATGTGTATGTGTGTCTGTGTCTGTGTCTGTGTGTGTATGCCTATTATTGATGGACAGCTAGGTGATGCAGTGGATAGAGTGCTGGGCCTGGAGTCAGGAAGATTCATCTTTCTTAGATAAAATTTTACCTCAGCACTTACTAGCTGTGTGACCTTTGGCAAATCATTTAATTCTGTTTGCCTCAGTTTCTGCAGCTGTAAAATAAACTGGAAAATAAAATGACAAACTATTCTAGTATTTTCCCCCAAAAAACTCTAGATTCTTATTAAAACCAACACTTTATATGCTCTAGGATTTGCCAGGAATTGAAGTCAAATTCTTTGGCCAATAGTTTCCAGATTCCTCTCTGTTCTCTTTATTGAACCAAAGTCAGGAAGACTTGAGTTCAAATTTGGCTTCAAGATGCTTATTTAGTTATATTACCTTTGGCAAGTTATTTAACATGTGTTTTCCTCTGTTTCTTCATCTGTAAAATGGGGCTAATAACACCTACGTCCCAGGATTGTTAAAGTGCTTAGCACAGTGCTTGGCTCATAATAGGTGCTATACAAATATTAGCCATAGTTGTTGTTTGGCCAAGTTGTGGTTATCCACATCTTGAGGCACCTCTCTCATACTCTGTCGTCTTGTTTGGAGCTCATTTAGTATCTAGGGTGATTATGTATTTGGGCCTATTAACCTGTACTTATTAATGATCTTCTGTTTTCCTTCTATTTGTTTTAGGTTTCAAATCTGTATTTACTATTTTTGTTTGGTTCTTTCTAAATTGAACATTATTTTCCTTGGCTGAGAAAAGAGAAGTAAAATAAAAGTTGAGTAGTTCCTTCTGTCATCAGTTATCATTATCCTTTCCACTCTTTATCCCTTCTTTAATCTTCCTAGCTTAAAAAAATCTCTACGTCTTTATTCTTTTGGCTTTCCTTGCAGCCTACATTCATTCTGAGCTTTAGAACCTGACATAGTTCTTAAAGAATTGTCACACTTTTGTGACATTTATTCTGTTACCTGCCTTCTTCTTTACTGCCATCTTCTGCATTTGTTTCGACATCCCATGGCTCCCCTTCCCCCACCATCATGTCTAAGTTCCTTGCCTTATGTTCACTGATAAAAGAGAGGTCAATTGCAGAGAGTTGATGCTATTATTTAGTTGAAATTTCCCTTTTTGAAGTTACCAGTAATTTCTTAATTGACAAATCTAATGGGTTTTCCCTCGTCTTTCTGGACCTTTTTGCAACCTTTGATACTATCTGATACTGTGATTGCCTTGATACAGGCCCTCATTTCACATCTGGACTATTTCAGTAGCCTGTTTTTTAATTTGCCAGCCACAAGTCTCTCTACACTCCAGTTCAACCTCTTATAATTTTCCCAAAGTGCAGGTCCAACCATGTTGCCTTCCTACTCAATAAACTACAATAGCTCCCTATTACCTCTAGAATCAGATTCTATTTGATATTCAAAGCTCTACATAAACAACTCTACCCCACTACCTTTCCAATCTTCTTAAATACTTTACATACACCACCACCCTCTAAATCCATTTGATCCACTGACTCTGGCCTCTTAGCTGTTCTTCAAATAAGACCCTCTATCTTTGAGCTCTGGGTATTTTCATTGGCATTCAACCCATGCCTGGACTGTTCTCCCTTCTCATTTCTACTTTTTAGCCTCCCTAAAGTTCCAGCTAAAATCATAACTTCTACAGAAAGCCTTTCCCAATTCCTCAGTGCCTTTTCTCTGTTTATTATTTCCTATTTATCCTATATGTAGCTTGTTTATACAGGATTGTATGTTCTCTCTTCCATTAGATTGTAAACTCCTTGAGGTCAGGGACTGTCTGACTTAGTATTTATAATGCTATTTCTTTTGCCGTATTATTAAGTAAATGATTATGTCTAAGTTGTAAAAATGTCATACCTACTTTGTGTCAGGCACCATGCTACATATAGGATACTGCCCCCAAAAAGAGACAGTCCTTGTCTTGTGGAGTTTAAAATCTAATAAGAGAATTCAATATATAAAAGGAATCTGAAAGGGCAGAGGTAGCGTGGGGTCACAGAAGGTCCTCAGTATGTGGAAGACATCATATTTTTGGAGTGAAAACCAGAGTAACGGATAAGAAAATTACTAGTTACCTGGGAAATTCTGTACCTTTTACAAAAGGACAGCTCTTGGGAAGAGTGTATTTCTCCACCCTGCAGTCCTCCAATCAGAGGGGAAAGGCAGATGATGGTGGGTGCTTCATTTTATGGTTAACTGTTGTGTATACAGAAAACCTAGGGGAGGAAGATCAAGAGTGGGGAGTAGGAGAAATACATTCCCCCTCAACAGTATTATCCCTAGAACTTTGAGAGAATCTGAATGTAAATGCTTTGTGGTTCATCTCTAGGAACCTGGATCTCCTAGGGTTGAGAAAATGTTTGATAAAGTGAAGTAACCCAGAGAACAGGGTAATATAGACATAGAAAAAAAAAAGAAGCCTTTCTTTCAAGAAGAGATTGCAAATTTGAAGAGAGAATGAAAATGACTGATTAGGGATATTCTTGGAGGAGAAAGGATGGGATGGGATCAAGGGTATGATCATCAGGGTTGTTATTAGAAAGATCATTTTATCTCACAGACTAGTTGCAGGAAAAACACTCAACAAGTCCAAAATAGCTCATCATTCTTTCTCAATCAGTTCTACCTTTTTTTATAACATTGACTTCATTTTCTAATGTTGAAATATTAGTACCGTTTTAAACTCTTTCCTCTACCTAACCTATTTTCATAACATTTCCCATGTCATTCTCATCACTCAGAATTATCTCTTTTCTTTCACTAGATTACTGTAATAAACTCTTTAAAATTATTTTAAAAGATAATGTACTTGACAATTATATATTTCTTCCCCAGTTTAGGCAGTTCTCACAAAGTCTTCTACCACCTGTCTCAGTGAAAAAGTTTTTATCTTGGTAATTTTGTGTATCTAAATTTATATGGAGATATTTCTCACCCCAACTTTGCATCTCCTGCTCTGCCTAGTTTCAGCTCCTCAGAACAAGATGTCTCTCCCAGATTAAGCTCATCATTTCTAATCCCATCATCATGCTGCTAACTTGCTGCTTGATTGACATTACTTCCTGCAGTCTTCATTCCTTTCTGATTAGAGAACTGCAGGGTAGAGTACAAAAAACTCTTCCAGGTTCCTTCCTTTATAGTGGGCAAAAACTAGATTCTCAGCTCACTCCACTTTGTATCTACTTTTCTGCCTGGCTTCTACTCCATTGATTCCTCCACACCAGTTACCCGTGTTCTTCACCTTATTTTCTACTTCCTTTTGTGTGTTGTTTCCCCCTTCCACTCCCCCCCCCCCCCCCAATTAGATCATAAACTCTTTGAGGTCAGGAACTGTCATTACTAATTGTATCCCCACTGTTTAGCATAGTACCTGGCACACAGTAGGTACTTAATAAAGGGTTATTGGGTTGGATGTATTTACTTTCCTTTTAAAGAAATTTGACTTTAGAGCCATGACCTGCATTTGTGCCCATGATATTACTTAAGTTCAAGTGAAATGACTTATAGATGATCATAGAAGCATATTATAAACCATAACCAGACTTTATAAATTAGTTGATCTACTCTCTTTGTCTTCCTGATGAGCAAACTAAGGCCTGGAAAGATTAAGCAACTTTCTTAGGCAACCTGGCATAGTGGATAGCATATTAGACTTGAAACAAGAAAGAAAGACTTTAACTTTAATCTTTCCTTGACACTTTCTAGATAATATAACCACAGAGGTAAATCCCTTAATACTTTTGATCCTCAGTTTCATCAGCTCTGAAATGGGGCTAATAATATTTGTGATGCCTACTTTACTGGGTTGTGTTAGAGGCTTAAATGAGATAAGATTTGTACAATCTTAAAGCAGGGGTTTTTAATCTTTTTTTATATCTGGATCCCCTTGGCAGTGCCCTTTCTCAAAATGAAATTTCTACATGTATAAAATAAAATACATCAGATTGTAAAGGAAACCATTTAACTTGAAAAGATGTAACACTTCCCCCTACCCCCCAAATCTTAGTTCATATATCCCTTGAAATCTATACACATATTCCTTAATGACCCATGAATGGCTGCAAATGTTTTTGACTGGACTTAACTCAGGCTAGCCCCTTGGTAATTTAGGTTTGATAGAGGAATTATTATTCACTCAATAGTTAATACAAAATAGATTTACTTAATCATAGAAGGAGAGATATATTGAACAAGGTTAGGCATTGTGGAGGCACCTTGAATTGATTTAGATGAGGAAAGCTCCCTTGCTTGTATAACTTATGGGTGATGTATCAGCCTAGTTTGAAAGCCTCTGCAACTCCTCATAGTTGTTTTGTAGTCAGGTGAAAAGGAAATGATGTCAGCAGTCTGAGCTTTTAGTATCACCATTTCGACTTTTATCACAAAATATAAATTACACTTTTCTATGTATTTCCACCCCACTCTGGCCTGATATAAATCACCCCTCAGGCCCCTTTTTTTCACCTCCCTATCTCTTAATTCTCTTTAAAATATTTTCTCAGAACAACATCTGTAACTCCGTTTGAAAAATATTGTCAGGCTTGGCTTCAGCTTTGACCTGGACAGAGAATTTAGTTCACACAGAAATCATATAATTTATTTTTTTAAACATTTATTAATATTCATTTTTAACATGGTTACATGATTCATGCTCCTACTTTCCCCTTCGCTCCCTGCTCTCTCCCCACCCATGGCCGATGCACATTTCCCCTGGTTTTAACATGTGTCATTGATCAAGACCTATTTCCAAATTGTTGATAGTTACATTGGTGTGGTAGTTTCGAGTCTACATCCCCAATCATGTCCACCTCCACCCATGCGTTCAAGCCGTTGTTTTTCTTATATGTTTCCTCTCCTGCAGTCCTTCCTCTGAATGTGGGTAGCATCTTTACCATAAATCCCTCATAGCTGTCTTGTGTCATTGCATTGTTGCTGGTACAGAAGTCCATTACATTCGATTTTACCATAGTATATCAGTCTCTGTGTACAGTGTTCTTCTGGCTCAGCTCCTTTCACTCTGCATCAGTTCCTGGAGGTCTTTCCAGTTCACATGGAATTCCTCCAGTTTATTATTCCTTTTAGCACAGTAGTATTCCATCACCAGCATATACCACAATTTGTTCAGCCATTCCCCAAATGAAGGGCATACCCTCGTTTTCCAGTTCTTTGCCACCACAAAAAGTGCAGCTATAAATAGAAATCGTATAATTTAGAGATAGATCAATACTCAAAACACATGCTATCTATCTTAGTAGGGATCTCAGATTATATAGTGATATGATATTAGATGTTAGAGCTGTTGAATGCCATAGTGCATATGATGTGAGATCTAGAAAGGACTTTAGAACAGAGTGTTAAAATATAGATTGTTAGACCTGGAAGGATTTTTAGTAATTACAAACAGTTCTTACTTTACATAAATTCTCATCATACACATTCCAATAAAAGCCAATTAACTTTACTGTATGATACTGTGTGCTCTACTTCTCCCTCTGCCTGCCTGCCTCCCTGTCTGTCTGTCTCTGTCTCCTCTTCCTTCCTCCCTCCTGCCCCTTGGCTTGGTACTTCATGACCTCCACAGACTATAGGAGAGAAAAAAAACCCTAACCTCCAAAAAACCCCTCCAAATCAACAGATGAAATCACAAGAATGGACTAAAGGAGAGAGAGCTACTTCCAGGATTGGAGGCTTTACTTGAAACTTCTGATGCTAAAAGAGGAGGCCTTTGCCTGACTGCCCACATGCTTGCTGATATGTCTGTCAAGTGTTTTTCCCTAGCCCTTGTGTGTCACCAGTCTTCTTCTGTATGTATCCTTTCTTGCCTATGTCTGTGTCTGACCCCTACATGTTTGTGACTCCTACTTATCTGCAACCCACTGTGTTCTTCCTCTCAGTTCAGGCCAGGCCTCTGCTTCTGCATATTCTTCCTCCTGATTTCACTTCTCTGTCCTTAGCTCCACATGTCCTTGGACCCTCCATAGACAACTGCCTCCTTCCTATTTCTCTTCCTTCCCAAAGTCCAAGACCAAATTCAAACTACATAAAGTTTGCTTTATGTAGAGGTCTGTGGGATGGTCCACTTACATAAGAGAAGAACTGCCTGTACTGGACAGTACTTTGAATAGTTATAATTGAAAGGGACTTTAGATATCATCTAGTTCATCTTATTCTGTAGGTCAGGAAACAATGCCTAGAATGCTTAAATGACTTGTGTAAGGTGATGTACTCAGTGTCAGAGATGGGACAAAAATTCAAGTCTCTTAGCCCCTAGTCTTTTGCTGATTTTTCCATCATACCATGTTGTTTGGCGTATTTTTGTTCATATTCTAATACATGAAAGTGGAGACTGAATGCTAACCATTTCCAAGGGTCAAATAAATGTCTCTCTACCTGCCACTTGATGCTGGAATATTCCATAATGATGTGTACCCGGGCAGTGACCACATTCTGAAACTCATTTAGATCAAGGCAAGCTATTTTTCTGAATACATTCTGCATTTTCTTGACCATCTCAGTATCCTGTGTACTCTCTTTTTAAAACAATAACCCTTACTTTCTGTCTTCTAAAGCAGAAGAGCAGTAAGGGCTAGGCAGTGGGGGTTAAGTGACTTGCCCAGGGTCACAGCTAAGAAGTGTGTGAGACAAGATTTGAACCTAAGACTTCTTGTCTCTAGATCTGGTTCTCAATTCACTGAGCCACCCAACTGCCCCTCGCCCCATGTTATTTTTAAATTAATTTTATTTTCATTAAGATTCTCTCTTATGTATTCTTTTAAGAAAGAAGTGATAACTTTTGTCTGTTCTTCCAGGTTTTATTAAAATGTTTCCTTCCCATGAAGCCCTCCTTTCTTTCTTTCCTTCCCCCAACTTCCTGAAGTGATAAGTGGTCATTTCCTTATCAAGCTGTTAAAATTGTTCCTATGTACAGTATTTATTTTTTGGTGTAATATTTATTTGTTTATATGCTTTACTACTAGATTCTTAGTTTTATGAGGGCCAGGACCAGATCTGTATCTTACTTGTCTTTGTACCTCCTTCTCCTCTCCTTTAGTAAAGTTGCCTTTTATTGTTTCTTCATAGCATAGAGCTGGTCTTGGACTTGTGGCACTCAACCTGTGACAAATACTACTAAACTAGAAAGGCTTTCCTTGTATCCAAGGACTTGAAAGTTGGTCACTAAGTGATTTTTGTTGTTGTTGTTATTATAATAGTCCTAAACACTTTGCTAAGGTTTGACATAAGTGAATTTTGCTTGAGTGGAGGGCGGACCTACACTGCTGAAATTTCTCCCCTATTAGATTCTGAGGTTCTTGAGGAGTTATATTTCATCTTTTTTTTTTTTTTTTGATCTTCAGAAGAGTTCCCTACAAATAGTAATTACCTAACAATTTCACTTTACTCCTTGCCCATATCCTCTTTGGTCAGCTTGTTTCTTTTGATAACTACCTTCATTTTGGGACCAAAGGCCATGTACTTGGGGTCTTTAACACTTTCATCTGTGGACTTTCTGCTCTAAGGTTTCTATCCTCATTGTGTCTTATTATATTAGACCAGGCCAGTTCCAGTCATGCCTCACTTTCCTCTCCAGTCATGTATTACACATTCCCTTTGTGCTGTATCTCTTGTCCATTTCTGGTCATTTGTAGTCAAATTGATATTGTAATTGCTACTAGACAGTATATATCCATCCTTTCTATCTCTGTTTACTATCTCTGTAATTTTATAAACCAAAATATCTTTCTAAGACCATCACTCCCTTTTACTAAAATTGAAGCTACTTGAGGGAAGAGACTCTCTTCACTTTTATGTTTGTATTCCTTGCATTTATTAACACATTGTGATTTTTCATTCATTCATTCATTCATTCATTCAATAAATATTCAGCTGAATTCTTTTTCCCAGGCCCAGCTAAACATAGTGAATTTCATATAGGTGCTTAATTTATATTTATTGAATATATGGAAGAGTGAATGAGTCAGTCAATGAATACATCTGATTAATAGCAGGTCCTTGGTACTTTGAACAGAAGGATCATAGATCTAGAGCTAAAAGGTACCTCAGAGGCCATCTAGGCCAACTTCTTCATTTAACAAATGAAGGACCTGAGCCTCAAGGTGGGTGGGAGACCACCATTAGTAAGGGAGAAAGGGGCACAAAAAGGAGGTTAGGAGTATTAGTTACAAATGTATATCATTTGTGGCTTTCTCAAAGCCTAGTTACCTTCAACTATACATAGTCAAAAAAAATATGTAAAGGTATTTTTATCCTGCTAGGCCTTGTCTGGGTATAGCTTATTGAGAACTTTACCTGCAGCTCGCTATTTAGGTGAAAAAATAAAGTTTTTAAATTTAAGTTTTAAATTCTTTGGACTTAAGTAGGGGAACATTTATTGAACTTCCTTTGGGTACAAAGCATCGTATTAACTTCTGCATTGAAATGGAACATGGCAGATACATCTGGGTGGAAATAGTATAAAGAATATTGACTCTGGAGGTAGAAGACCAGACTTATAATCAGAATATCAGACATATTCCTGGACAAGTTAATTGTCCTCTTTATTTCCTCATTTGTAAAACTGATACAATAATTTTGGGCTATCCATTTCACAGGGACCTTCAGAGGTATGAAGAGACATGCCCATGTACATTATAGCAAAAGTTTCTTAAGTACCAGATGTGCTCAGGCATCAAGGATATAGAAATTTAGATAAGCTATGGTCTCTGTTTTATCCCTTTAGTAGTTTATATGTTCTCTGTAAGCAAAGATCAATATTACTATACCAAAAATCTTTTCTGGACCTCTCAACATACTTTCAATTAGTAATCTCAACAATGCTCTTGGGTTAAATTACTAGCTCTATGCTGATGATTCACAGATATAGTCCTAGTATCTCTCCTGATCGCCAGTCCCATATTACAAAGTGTCTTTTGGCATTTCTGGATTTCTCATAGGCATCTTAAAGTCACTATGTCTAAAACTGAGATAATTAACTTTCCTTCCAACTATTAATCTTTTCCGGACTTCCTTTTTTCTACTAAGGACACCTTAATTAAGGATATCATCCTTCCAACCACTTTAGGTTCCTGAATTAAGACCCATTTTAAGATTTTCATTCTCCTGAAGCCTTCATAACCACCCAGTTGTCAAGGTAGATATTGAATGTACTTCCACATCTCTTGCATTTGATTTATTTTCTTTACTGATAAACTTACTCATCACCTCTTACCTAAATGATCTCAATAGCCTCCTAATTTGTTTCTCTTCCTTTAGATCTTCCATCTTCTAATCTAATCTTTCTAATCCATCTTCCTCATACATGCCAAAGTAATATTCCTAATTATGCCACTCCTTTCACTAAGAATTTCCATTGTTTACTTTGAGGATAAAATGAAAATCCCTCAGTTTGGGACTTAAAAGTCTTGTGGCTCTATCCAGCCTAGGTTGTATTTTCTGACTTATTTTGCATTACTTCCCTTTACTCATTTTGTGTATCAGTCACATTTGCTTTCAGTTCCTTATACAAGGGTACATGTGTCTCTGTGCCTTTTCACAAACTTTCCTTCACGCCTGGAATGTTTTCCCTTTTTTACCACACGTCTTAGAATCCTGAGCTAGACAAATGCCATTCTTACATGAGGTCTTTTCTGTTTACCCAAGCAATTAGTGGATGCTCTCCTGCCAAGTTACTTTGCATTCACTTTTTATATCATTTGCATTTATTTACATGCCTAAATATTATTTAATAAACATTTGTTGATTGACTAAATACATAGACACTTACCATTTAATAATTTCTTCTAGAATTTTGCTGGGGACAGATCTGAATTTATCAATCTAGTTTCAGGAATTCAAATGATATTTCATTTACCATGATAAATTACCATGAGTAGAGGGCAATTCAGTTGAAAATGTTCAGCAAACAGTTAAGAATGTGGAAGAATGTGGAATTGGAGTGAAGGAGAGATACCAGAGTTGGAGATACAAATTTGAACATCATTTGCGCAAAGCAATGTGATGTATTACAAACACAAGCACTTGATTTTGAGGCAGAAAACCTGGGTTATTGGTTTTGTTATTTAGTGACTATGTGATTTTGGACAAATTGTTCTCCCCTTTAGGTTCTCAGTTTTCTCATGGATAAATATAGTCCTAAATTTTGTGAAACCTATGATCATGATATATGAAGCTGTGAGACATGAGGAGACTTGGGGATGAGAATGGAAATGGAGTAATGACTCATTTGGGGTGCCAAGAAATGAAGAACAATTGATCAAGGAATAGAGGTTCTGAAGTAGGAGATGTCTAATGTGAACTTGTTTCTTCTATTAATGCAACAATACCATTAGTTGGGAAATAGGAATGACTTCTGTGTTTCCTTTATACATGGCCAGGAAACAAATCTCTAAATTTTTATCCATGAGGAAGAAGGGATATGGCGAAGAGAAGTTTCCAATGTATTAACCAAATTATATATAAAATATTTCTAATTCTTTGCAGAAAGATTGTTAGCAGGGTGAGTGTTTCTAATCTCCTAGAACCACAGGATAGCATATTTGGATGGGAGCATCAATGATAACTTTGTCTAATATCTTTATTTTGCAGATAAGGAAACAGCAGTTCATATGGGTAAAGTGCCTTTGCTCAGAGTAAATGCTACTTATTGGGCAAATCCAAGAGTCAACTCAGGCCTTCTGGCTCCAGAACCATGGTTTTTCCTGCCCCACACTGCAATATATCTGCCAGTTATTATTATTATTACTTTTTATTAAAACATATTTTATTTTCCCAATTACATGTAATAGCAATTTTCAACATGTTTTCCAAAGTTATAAGATTCAGGTTGTCTCCTTCCCTCTCTTCTTTCCCCCCTCAGAGATGGTAAGCAATTTCAACTGGGTTATACATGTATAATCATGCAAAATGTACTTCCTGACTAGTCTGTGTAGTATGAGAATATTCCTATAAAACCAAAACTCACAAATAAAATGATCATTAAACTAATGTGGAAAATAGTATGCTTTGATCTGCATTCTGAAACCAACAGTTCTCTCTCTGAAAGTGGATAGCATTCTTAGTCGTAAGTCCTTCAGAATTGTCCTAGATCATTGTCTTGCTGAGAGTAGCTAAGTCTTTCACATTTGATCATCATACTATATTGCTGTTACTCTGTACAATGCTCTCCTGTTTTTGCTTATTTTGCTCTGTTTCAGTTTGTGTAGATTTTTCCAGCTTTTCTTGAAATCATCTTGTGTATAATTTCTTATAGCACAATAGTATTCCATTAACAGCATATATCACAATCTGTTCAGCCATTTCCAAACTGATGGAGATCCCCTCAGTTTCCAGTTCTTTGTCACTACTAAAAGAGCTGCTATAAATATTTTTAGTTAAACATGTAAGATCTTTTTGGTATACAGACCCAGTAAGTGGTATTACAGCATCAAAGGGAATACACAGTTTCATAGTCCTTTGGGCATAATTCCAAATTGCCCCTCTCAAATTATTGGATCAGTTCACAACTTGACCAGTCATGCATTTGTCCCAATTTTGCCACATTTCTCCCCAACATTTATCATATTCCTTTAATGTCATAATAGTCTGATATGTGTGAGATGGTATCTCAGAGTAGTCTTAATTTGCATTTCTCTAGTCAAGAGTAATTTAGAACATTTTTTCATCTGATTATTGATAACTTTGATTTTTTCATCTGAAAATTGCTTATTCATATCCTTTGATCATTTGTCAGTTGGGAAATGACTTGTTTTCTTACAAATTTGACAGAGTTCTCCATAAATTTGAGAAATTAAACCTTTATCAGAGAGATTTGTCATATAATTTTTCTACAATTGTTGTTTCCCTTCTAGTTTTGGTTACATTGATTTTGTTTGTACAAAAGCCTTTTAATTGAATATAATCATTGCTATTCATTTTGCATCTTGTAATGTTCTCTGTTTCTTGTTTGGTTGTAGATTCTTCCCTTCTCTATAGATCTACCTGGTAAACTATTTAATGCTTTCCTAATTTACTTATGGTATCACTCTTATGTAAATCATATATTCATTTTGATACTGTCTCAATTATAATGATCTTGCATGCTTTGAGAGATTTTGGTTTTATTGATGGAGCAGGAGATCCGAAGTGAATATTTTTCTTTCTGCCTTAGTAATTTATCAAGGTTACTGTCCTGGTTTTCTTTATCAGATGGGTACAATAATAACGACATTTGCATTCTATATCTCATAAGACTGTTGGGAGAATAAAATAGCATAATGTGAATAAAGCATTTGCTGGCATTGTTGAGTTGTTTTTTAGTTGCCTTCAACTCTTCGTATCCCAATTTGAGCTTTTCATGACAAAGATAATGGAGCAGTTTCCCATTTCTTTCTTCAGCTCATTTTATAGATGAGGAAATTGAGGTAAATAGTGTTAAGTGAATTGCCCAGGGTCAGACAGTTAGTATGTTTCTGAGGCCAGATTTGAATTTAGGAAGATGAATCTTCCTGATTCCAGGCCTGGCATTCTATTCATTATGCCACTTAGCTGCCTGTAAAAGCATTTGAGCAGGTTTTAAATCTTGATTACAAATTTATAAGTTATAAGTCACCATGTAAATGACATTTATGATTGTAATTTTTTTGTATCAAAGAAGGTAAAATCTTTATTATGAGGCAAATGAATATAACTTAAGAGTTTATATATTTGGAACATGACTGTATAGAATACTGATCATGGAGTCAGGATGAATTCAGTTCTTATTCTCGTTCTGATGTTCCTTATTTGTAAAATCAGAATAATAATAAGCATAATACCTATTTTATAGTTTTTCTTTAAGACATAAATGAGATAATGTATATAAATGTCAACCTTAAAGTTAGTCAGTCAATAAATATTTATACTACGTGCTAGGCACTGTACACTGGTGATATGAAGAATGTCATTTTCTGCCCTCAAGAAACTCACAGTCAAATGAATGATAGAATATGCAAATAACTATGTATTTACAAGCTATATGCAGGATTAATAGGAAGTTGTCAACAGAGGGAAAATATTAGAATTAAGAGGGATTGAGAAAAACCTTCTACAAAGTGTGAGATTTTAGAGAGGTCTAAAAAGAAAGTCGAGGAGGGGGAGAACATTACTATTGCCATCAATATTTCAAAGTTAAATAATTCCCTGTGTATAGATAGATAAAGCATTTATTAAAGCATTTATTCTGTACCATTCAATTTGTTAAGTACTAGAAATGGAAGAACAATAAAACAACACAATCATTATCCTCAAGGAACTTACATTCTGATGGGGGAAGACAGCACAAAGACTAGGACAAGATTAGGTGACCTCTTTTGGGGGTGGGTGGGTGAGCTAGACAACCAGTGTGGAAATGGAGTAGGCTAGATATTAATAAGATGAATTCATGGTTATGCTCCTTTACCTGCCCCTTTATTTTAATATCTTCTTTGATCTGTCCCATCATCAGTGTCACATATCTCTTTAATGCTAGACAAATAGAATTTTTGTTAAAAAATGATAAATTATTTTATTTAAAATGCCTCTAATATCATTAGCATCATCCTCCTAACAGTGTAGGTCCTACACTTTTCCTTCCTTTTCATATGGGTCTCTATGGTCTGTGGCTAAAAAAATAAATCGTGCTTTGTTAATCACACTTTTGATGATGAACTCTTGAGTGATTCTCCAATCCACATATATGGTCTATCACCCATCTGTCTCCAAAATATTTCTTGCCTTTCCACCAGATCATAACTCCTAGTTTGTATTTGCCAATATTACCATCACAAGTATATTATCCCCTCAATGCCAAGGTGGCATTTAGAAGAAAATATTAGTAGGAGGCAATATCATTATATAATCTAAGAGCAAATAAAAGAAGATGTAGATTAACATATCACGATGGTGTTCATTTTGGGAATCTGGGGACCTTTATTAACATGTCTAGTTAAATGATGATTTTTCAGGGCCTTATTGGGAAGTACACTGGATAATTTGTGTAAACCATGCAGTACAGATTCCTTATTTTAGCACTAAGACTTACAAAGGCTTCTTTTAGCGGGCCTTTAATTTTGTACTTATGTATGTGACATAGCCTGTGGCTGTGATAGCTACTGTGAATCTGCAGTTGTTTGGGGATGAAAGGAGGAGGCAGCTGGAAACTCAGTAGCTACATCTAGCTGTCTACCTAGAGAAGGCCTTGATTTGGAGTTTATCTAAACAAGCCCCACTAATCCGAGCTATCTAGGGGGATCTACTGTCAAAACACGCAGCGTGGCCCTAAGGCAAACACAGCCTCACTGAAATGAATTCAGGGGCTTCCAATACTCCAATGACTACATACTGGAGGCTCTCTCTTTTTTTCCCTCCTGAAAGAGGGTAAGAGAGGTAAAATTTGCATAATGCCTTTTCATTGGAAACTTTTGGAAAGCTGACAGAGCCCCAGCTTATAGATCTGTATCCACAATACAGAGTGTATAGGAGAATCCTTGAATGACCTAACCATATTGAAAGAAAATATAAAAGCGCCCAAGTATAGCCAAGTGAGAGAGGAAAAGAGGCTGATGCATTGTCTAACATCTGCTCCACTTCTCGTTAGTTTTGTTCTTTGCTATTCTATGTGGACTTTGGAGAAACCTAAGACAGCCGAACATGAATCCTATAATCTTCCTTGTGAATATTTATGCAGCATGGCGGGGGCCCCTAAGCTGTCCTTGGCGTTTTCCGACTTCCCCCTCTCATTTCCATGCCCTCAAATGAGGCCAGCATTTCAAAAGCTAAATAAATGTTTGTGAATGTTTATAAAAGATTTGCATAAATTTGGCCTTGTTTGAGAAAGATCACTTTTTTTTTCTTATGCCATTTTGGAGGGGGGGATTTTTTTAAGGTTCTTCCCCCAGCCCCCTATCCCCTTGTCTTGACAACAAAGTCCTGCCTACCAGAACAATGATTGCTGATTAAGTGGGTCTGCCATTGGGACTGAATAGGGCTTTCGAAATGCTGGGTTAAAAAAGGCCTATCATCTGAAGGCAGAATTATAGAATTTGGAAAATGTTATCCCATGTAGACACTTAAATCTATTTTTTAGTACCATGTAATTACGTTAGACAAAGAGTTCTGAGGAGTTGTAGAGCGCTGTAGCCACTCATGGTTTAAACAAATCTCCCTAGGGTAGTAGATTTTAATAACCGGGAAGTTCGAATAATTCATAATAGTCCTTTCCTTTTCTAAAGTTAAGTAAGCTTCAAAATAATTGTTAGCCTTTGTGGTTTTTTGGAATTCCCCAGTTCACTAATAGTGTCCATTCACATGGTGACTTTTGGCTATGAAATTACCTCTGATCTTATATTCATATTATCCTTCCCTGTTTCAGGCATCTAGATATAGCCAGATGAGAAAATATAGTGGACAAATAAAAACTGTATGAAATATGTTCTAGGATTTATATTTTAAATACTTCTGCCCTACTGCCATAGCCCCAGCAGAAACTTGTAATCTGCCAGTGTATTTGCTGAATGTATTTATTTTTTTAAATTGCAATGGTTTTTGTGGGGCTATAGGAGATGTGTGGATAGAAGTGTTAATTTCATTGGGGAGCTTGACACTAGCAAGTGGTAGCAGTTTGTCCTGTTAGTACTTTGGTTGTACTGGTTTAAAGGTTTAAGTTGTCATTAAACCACAAACTCCAGCTACTTTCTCTGACACAATTTTTTTTTTTTTCAATCACATCTGCTAGGCCTGGGTCCCAGGAGGAGCCTTAGAGAGCAGTGAATTCAACACGGGCCCATTATCGACTGCTTTTTCGTATGTGGTGAAAGGGCTCAGACCTCAGGGAGGCTTGGAGCCTCCTCCCGTGTAATGTCCAAGTCAGATTTGAAGGACTGGTGGCAGGAAAGCTTTGGCCTTGGGGTGTAAATTCTAAGAAATAGAGGCACAATTAAGTTTAAAAAATTCAAGGACTTTGAGCTTGGTAATGAAAGATTTTTTTTTTAGACTAATGTGAGCAGAAAAGTTGCCCATCTGTGCACAATTTTGTGTGCATTTAAAATATTTAAATTCTGACAGCTTTTAATATGCTTACAAAATAATATTTCTATCAATGCTCTTTTTCTTAGGACTAGAGGGAGAAGAAACTAAATAGTATCAACACAGGGCAAGCAAATTCTTCACCGAAATAATGTTGTTTTATTAATTTGAGTCCTCGTCTTAATGTGATATTTTCCTTTTGTATTTTCTGAAATTCATTTTCTCTTTTCTTAATTATACTTAACTAATGCATATATTGTTAGAAATAATACTCATTTAAGTATAATTTCAAGAAAATGTATAAGTCACAATATATCAAGAGTTGTACTTTATTACTCTTTTGTATGGATGTTTAACTCAAAGAATTACATTATTGATATTCTTAATGCAGATTGTAAGCACTTAAAATAATACTTCACGGATTTATGATTTCATAAATGTGTCCACTCCATCAATAAAGATTGCAGTTCTCTCATATCCCAGACAATTTTATGAATTGTGGTTGTAAAAGAAAACAATGTTACTAATTAATTTTTGAAGTATTTTGAAACAATGTTAAGATTTTTAGTGATGTTTAATGAATATAAGTTTCAATTCCGCCTTTTTAAACCCATATCCTCAAAATTCTAAACCAAGAAGAAGAAACAATACAAGTTGTATGATGAAATTCTGCTTTGTTTTTAATTTTTTGGTTAAAAAAGAAAAGAAAAAGGATGAAATGAGTTTTCCTTTTTATAAATACAAAACCTTAGTTTTCTTCATTAATTTTTTGGTGGGGATTTTACTCATTAGATCACAGTATGATAAATTTAGAATTTATAAATGAGAAAACTTAAGTCTTGAGAATTTACTTACTTAAATTTGCTTACTTACTATCACTTGGATAGTAGTAAGCAGCAGTGTCATGCTGTGGGCCTAGAGCCTCTGACTCCAAATCCTTCCCATAAGTTGGTTCCATTTGGACTTATTTTTAATATGACATTTATATGTAGGATGCTTGTTGAAGTTTAAGATTTCTTTTTATGGCCAAGGACTTCATATTTAAATCCATGGAATTATTGTGTGTCAGGTCTAGAAGGAACCTTAGAACTTAGTACTTAGAATGATAGAACAGACTGTTGGAGAGGGACCTTAGAGTTCTGCTAATACAATTCTAATGTTATAGATCAAAGAAATTGAGGTTGGGAATCACAGCACTGTTTACATTATTTCTATTATAATTAGTGCCTATAGAATAAGTTCTTTGACACTGTTTGGAAAAGTTGTAAGAGACTTTGAACAAATTTTGGGGATATTCCTTCTCCTTTAAGAAGCAGCATATCAATAGAATTAGTCAGTGATTTGATAGGAATTTTATGTTCAGATGAAGATTCAAGGTATAAAACTGCTTCTTTGATCAATGCTTTTTCCCTATAGAAGAGACAGTTTGGTGCATAAATATATTGTAAATTTTTAATTTAATCAAATATTTTAAATCATTTACTTATTCAACAAATATTTATTAAGTGCCTTCTATGTTCCAAGCACTTATTTTTGATTCTAGGAATACACAGACAAAAATGAAACAACCCCTACCTTCAAGGTATTCATATTTCCATAGCTCTCCTATAATTTATAAGGACAAAGATTATATTATCTTTATATTATATATGGAAAAATTGAGACAGAGTGAATTGCCAAAGTTACAAAATTAGTAAATATCAAAGCAAGTCTCCTGACTCCATATCTTATATCCATTCCTCTGCACCATGCTTAAATTGGAATAAAAAAATTGCTCTTCCTGTTTTTACATTTAGGAAATTACTGTTCTTTAACATTCTTGGTGATGAGAATGAAAATTTATTAAAGAATTTCTAATTTATATTGTCACAGCAGTTCCTAATGCTCAATACATTAAACTTCTCTTAACTTCCAAATAGTTTCCTCTATTAAAAGTAAAAATGATTAAAACTAGACATTTCTAGATAAAATCAAGTGTGTGAGTATTTCTATCTTTTTATTTTTAATTTTGCTTTTAAGATGATCAGTTGTATTAAAGATAGATGTTTTTTTTTAGTTGTTTATACACAGTAGAAATGTAAGACCTTGGGGGTCAGTATATCTTTATGCCTATTTGAATAGAGAAAAATTTTATGGGTCAGAATGTAGCATTTCAGGCTTAAAATTATGATCCACATAGTAGTGCATCTTCATTTAAAAAGAAGTAATAGAATAGAATTTCTTTTTGTTTCTCCCCTATGAATCTATCATTCTGTCCATTTGAACTTCAAGAACATAGAATTTTAGAGCTGGAAAGTAACCTTAGATAATGGAATCTTAGAAATTGGAACATAGAATGTTAAAGATGGAGGGGACCTTAGAGCATAGATGGAAGAGACCTTAAATCATTGCTTCTTTTTGTACACAAAAGGGACCTGGCCACATTTCCCATCAACCTTCTTTATATTATGTCCTGATAGAAGATCAGTTTTCCAATAAATCATAAAGAGCCACATTTTGCTTGCTGGAATGATCATTACCACCTTTTTTTATGAATTTATCTCAAGTATTTTTCTTTTTCTTTTGAACCTGTTAATAACTTGTTGGAATTTCTTAAATATCAACTCTTGGTTTTCAGAGAGGATACAAAATATGAAAAAAATGAACTTTTAAAAAAGAGCTTAATCAAAGTATTGTACTTATATGTGTGCATGTATGTGTGTTTGTATGTTCAAGAATACATGTAGATGTACGTGTGTGCTCTTCAGCTGCCAAACTTATTTTTCTTCTTTATCAGTTTCAATAAAGCAAAGCAAATAAGGAAAGTAAAAGGTAATAATGTTGATATCAGGATCTCCCTTCCCCCTTCCAGGATGAAATAGTATAGCTTTCTCATTATTAATGATCCTAATTAACTTCAGTGAATCTAGCCTTCAAAGTTTTGCTTCCAGACAGGACTCTATAATGTTGTAAAAATTATAAATTAAAAACCCTTCACTTAGTTTTGTGGCTAGATAAGAGAACCATCCTTCTAGAAGGAAGAATAGAGTAGAATGCCCTGTTTCCCACCTTTTCAAGATTGTAATGACCTCAGTTGCTGATTCCTCTGCTCAGATAATTGGGGAGAATGCAAAGTCGAGGGAGAAATCATCTTGAGAGATATGTGTGTACCATTTGCAAATGTTGCATTCTTTGTAGCTTAAGGTTTGGTGTGTGAATTTTTAAAAATTCTTTTCATTATACTGTGGAAACAGCAGTTTTCATAGAACTGTGGAATTATAGGGTTGGAAAGGGTCTTAAAAATCATTTAGTTCAACTGCCAACGCCAGTGTGGCATAGTGAAGGGTTTTGCATTTGGGGTTAGAGGATATGGGTTTGACTCCCAACTCTGACTCTTATTACCTATATGTTATTAGGAAAGTCATTTAGCATTTTTTTGCCTTTAGTTTCTTCATCTCTAAAATGAGGAGGAGGGCTTAAATGACCTCAGGTTTTATAATCTGTGCTTGAAACAGGAATATGCTCTGCAACATTCCTGCTAAGTAGTCATCCAACCTCTGCTTGAGGGTGTGGTACTCACTAGCTCTCTCAATCCCATTCTACTTTTGGACAGTCTATTTATTAAGAAATTATTTTTACATTGAATCAAAATCAGCTTCTTTTGTACATTCTTTCTTACATTACAGTAAATCAGTACATTAAATACTCAAAGGTGGTGATTATTCAATTTCCTCATAAGTAAGATAAAGGAGCTGGGCTAGATTTGTCTCTCAAGTCTATTTCAGTTCTTCATTCTATAATTCAACTTTCTCCCAAGTTTTTCCTGTGCTAAATATCCCTAATTTTTTCTACCTATTTGTATATGGAGATTTTCCAATACCTTTCACTATCTTCATTGATCTCTTTTAGATAAACTATCCAGCTTATTATTGTTATTCCTAAACTATGGTTCCCAGAACTAGATAATGTATTTCAGATGTGATTTTACAAGGGCAAAGTTGCTTCCCTTGTTCTGGACACTGTACTTCTGTTATTGTATTCTAATAGCACGTTAGCCCTCTTTGATTGACACATCAAACTCTGGACACATCAGATTTTATTGGAATAATCCATAGTTTAAAGGCAATGTATTAGCACTAGAACTGACACCAAAATCTGCATCTGAATCCTGGCTCTGCTGCTCAGTGACTATAGGTAAATCATTTCATCTGTCTGTATAGACAGATCTCAGTTTCCTCAACTGTAAGATACAAATGATACCTGTGCTACTTAACCCTAGGATATGTTGTGACAAAAGTGTTTTGTAAATAGTAAATGCTTCATAGAAATATGAGTTTCTATTACTTGTAAAATCTTTCTTCTTTCCTCTTCTTCCCTCCTCTTGCTTCTTGTTCTGGCTTCTTCCCACTTCAGTGATTGTCTGTTTTGTGACGGGGGAAAGCCCTTTTGGAAATTGCCCATTTCATAAATTGTCTTATGACACAAAGGGGTTGAATGCTGCATCCTTGTCTCATTTATTTTGAAAACTTTGCTAGGGAACTCAACTTAATCAATGAGCCCACTGTTGTCTCCAATAAGTTATGTGTTGGCTGTATTGATTGAGGGGGATTTTAGCAAACCCGTGCGGGGTTTATAATGTCAGCAGTGTTTTGATTATGAAAAGAGTTGGAACCTGGGGACATGGAACCAGGTGGTGTATGTCCTAAAGCCAGTAGTGACATGGTGGGCTGCCTTCCCCTTGGGATCTAGTTCATGCTCTGCACTTTAACTGTGGTGACTGGAAGCTATAGATTCACTTTTTTTTTTTTTTTTTTTTTTGGCTCATTAAAATGTTAAGAAATCAAGCTGCACATAAAAAAGCCTTGTGAAAATATAAATTCTGGGATTGATCCTGGAAACTGGTGGATGCTGCTCTTCGCCTTTGCTTACACTATCTCCTCTCCCTCTCCCCCCGACAGTTGGTTCATTTTCATTTCACATGTGTAGCACATAGGACCATAACATATTAGAGCTAGTAGAAGTCCTCTAAATTTAACTCTTCATTTTACAAATAAGAAAATTGAGTCTCATAGATGGGAAATGATTCGTCAATCAACTGGAGAACTAACAAGGTTCTAGTCCTAGGCTTTTGAGATCAAATTAATTTCTCTTTCTACTTTATCACACTGCTTGAAGATAGGGTTGTTTTTATTTTTAAACAAAAAGTAGTACATGTAATTGGTTGATGTACAACAGTTTCTAAGCAAAACAATCAGTGACAGGTTAGAGAATGTCTGCATTGCATTGAAAGTAGGACTTTGGTGTCTTATTTGAAGAGTAGCATTTTCCACATCAAAATGGTGCTATATTTTTTGGGGGTAGAGTGGGATGGATGAAAAAGGTATTCAGTAGTTTGGTCTTGCCCCTGACCCTAACTTGACTTATAACCTTGGGCAAGGTGGAGTCACTCTGTGGGCCTATATCCCCTTCTCTGTGAAATGAAGGTGTTAGATTTTATGTTCTCCAAGTTTCGTTCTTTTTAAAAATATATTTTATATTTTTCCCTATTACATGTAAAACAATTTTTAACATTCTTTAAATATATATAGTTGGTGTTCTAAATTCTCTCCCTTCTTCTAACCTTCCCCTTCCTCCCTCCCTCTCTCCCTGTCTTCCCCTCTCTCTGATAAAGATTTTACATGTGCAATCATGCAAAACATTTCCCCATACTAGTCATTTTGTGTAAGAGATCTCAAAAAAAAGAAAAAGAGAGGAAACAAAATGAAATATAGTATGTTTCAGGCTACATTCAGACTCCATCAGTTCTTTCTTGGGGAGCAGATGTCATTTTTCCATCATGAATTTCTAGGATTATCTTGGATCACTCACTTACTGCATTGCTGGGAATAACTAGGTCATTTAATTGTTCATCAAGAAATATTGCTGTCACTGTATTCAGTGTTCTTCTGATTCTACTCACTTTACTCTATATCAGTTCGTGTAAATCTTTCCAGATTTTTCTGTAATCATCCTGCTTGTCATTTCTTATAATACAGTAGTATTCCATCAAATATCATATACCTCAGCTTGTTCAGCCATTCCCCAATTGATGGACAGCCCCACAATTTCCAATTCTTTGTTAGTATAAAAACAGCTGCAATAAATATTTTTGCACAAATTGGCCCTTTTCCCAATTTATGATCTCTTTGGGATATAGACCTAGTAATGGTTACATGGTATGTACAATTTGAGTCGTTTAAGCATAGTTCCAAATTGCTCACCAGAATGGTTGGATCAGAGCACAACTCCACCAATAGTTTATTAGTGTCCTAATTTTCTTAAACCCCCTCCATCCAAGTTCTTTTCAATCTCTGATGTTTACTATTGTCTCAAGTTCCTTTTAATATCTTATGTTCTAAGGTCCCTTCTAGTTATATAACATTATTATCCAGCTTAACAGGAAAACACGGACTATTCTTTAGCATAAGTTTTTCTTTTTCTTTGTGATTTAATTTTGTGATTTAATTATGATAACTAGTTATATAAACATATATGCATACATACACCTACTATATATGAGTATATGTGCATAATTTCCAGTTTAATATCCATTTGACTCAAGAAATCCTTGAAATTGTTCCAACCAAACCAAAAACTCACTTTAGGCTTTCTTAGAGAGAGGTTACTTAGATCCCTAAGTTGATATCACATCTCATCCATATAGGTAGACACCCTCTCCATTTTCATTGATTGCAAATTGTTCTCTGCAATCCTCAGCCTTGTTCTCACTAAAATTTGTTAGGGCATCTACCCATCTGCTGGAGGCCTTCCTTTTGTTTTTTATTTCATAGTACCCTTGATTTGTATCTATATGATTTTTGCCTTTGTTCTCCCTATATAATGAACCTATCTCCTTTTCTGATCACATTTTTTTGGCTGATAGCTTTCACGTTGAGAGGTAGCTGTGATACAGTAAGTAGAAAACAAGGAAGAAAGTCAGGAAGACCTGGGTTCAAGTTCCATTTTCAACCACTTTTAGCATTATTATCCTGGAGAAAGTTATTTAAACTCTCAGTACCCCCAGACAACTCTTCTAGTACTTTAAGTTGTTCATCATAGAGTGCTTTTCTTTAATAAGAGCTCCCAGGTCAGGGAGGAGGAAAGGGAGGGAGAGAAGCGGGGTAGGGGAGGGAGGGAGGGAGGGAGGAAGGGAAGGAGGGAGGGAGGGAGG